>NC_092214.1:54164205-54319209 GCF_043381705.1 Parasteatoda tepidariorum
TAGAGAAATAGATACCATAAAAAATTAATTCGTTTTCGTGTTCTTTTCATGTATTTAAAGCAACTTTTGTATGCTTTTACAATTTCTGAGGCCTTTTTTTAAGAAAAAAAAACAAGTCTCCACCTGATAGTTATATTATAGGTTAGGTTACCATAGCAAAGTTACATCTTCAAACATCCTCAAGAGCTATAACACATCTGCAGCAGAACTGGATATGAAGACAAAATTGCAGGACAGAAACACTTTAATTGTCCACTAATCTTCAGATTTCCTGCTATGTTTTAAAAAACTTTATTTGTGGAAACCTTTAGCGTGGCGGACAGCTGGCCGCCTTAGGCGGCTAGTAAGAAATAAAGACAAAGCTTAGTTTACTGTAATACGTTTGTTATAATGGTTATTTAAATTATTTATATTTGAATTGTAAGCTGAAATAAGATTATATATAAAGCTGTTGCTTAATTTTAAACAATGTACAATGCCCAAAATATAATAACTTTTGAATAATGTTAAGTTCATAACCTTTAACAACTATTAATCTAAGGATCCCCTCTTTAGGTTCTATGAATTTGGGAAATCTGGGAAGTATAGTCCCAATAGCCTGGTCAATAGAGCGGTCAAATGTTTAGACCCTCTTTGGATTGCAAATGGACTAAGAATATGCTGTATTGGCGCTCGTTAAACTGTTTTACCGAAAAATGCCTAACGTTGCGCTCATGCATCGGACTACCAAAGTGGGGGAGAAATTCCCTCAGAAGAGAATGAAAGTTGTGATGGCATGCCTTCGAATCATCTTCAAAGATGTTTTCCAGAGCGTTGTCAATTACTCATTGCGCACTGTAAAAAATTCCAGATCAAATTACGGTATAAAGTACCGGCATTTAGGTGCATTATCCGTAAGATCCATTTTTACCGTAAAATACTCTAGTATATATTTTAACAGTATTATATATTTAATTAGAATGATTCAGTGATTGTACGGTAATTATCATTTTATTTTATAACCGTCGGTGAACAGCCAACCAAATTTTCGGGTTTACGACTACTAATGTTCAATTAATGTTACTGTTATTTTGAACCCAATCCAGAAGACAAGGGAACTCCTGGATCAAGTATTGGCAGAAATTTGCCTTTTTGATGGAATTAAACCGCATTTGCGTTACATGGGGAGGAAGATCTCACAAAGTTAGGCTGGCGGCAGGGTTAAATGGCTTGCTAACCCACGGTCTGTGTACCATTAAGGATATTTTACTTCAGCACTGTGGTCGGCGCAAGCCGGATGCGGAGGTCGTATCGACCAGCCATGGCAGAGATTCGAACCCGGATCACCTTACTGGCAGGTGAGCGTTCTATGCTCTGAACCATCATGGCTCGGTAATTATCATTGTAAATATTACGATATATCAGCTGTTCCGTATCATTTTCCAGTAAAAATGGAATTAACGGTAAAAAGTACCAGCACCATGAGTGCTGGTACTTTCTAAAGTAATTTGATCCGGTATTTCCAGAATGTGCAACTCTAGGATGATGTAAATAAAATGCTCCTACTACTTACTTTTTTCATTAATATCAATGAAGGTCTTAAAAATCTTTCATCTTATTTTATCTTTGATGTAAAAGGCATGGAATGAGCTGTTAGTTTAATTTCTTCCTGAGAGGAGAGTATATTTTTAACAAAATATTCTTAACAAATTTTCCAATATTCAAAGAAAAAGAGCGTAATAAAATTACTTTATTGTTCTACAAAAGCATAAAAAATGTACCTTTCAAGCTAAAACAAATTGTATATGTTGAAACAATGAGCTAGTGAAGAAAAATATTGTAACTCTTCCTGTTTTAGCTTACTTTATTCAAAAGACGGGAGAAACACCCTCAAAATGTCACAGTTTTCTTTTCTCTTCTGGCTTGTAAACTGTTTTTCAACATTTGTATTCTTTGTTTTGACAAGAATGTATTTTTTATTTCACCAAAAGCATGTGGATAACATAAAATAGTGCATATTTTACATAATGCTTATTTTATAAATTCACTTTGAAAACGTAGTCATTTCATATTTATTCTGAAGAGAAAACTAAACATATTTTCGATCAATAGAAATTCCATAATTCGAAATATTAAAGTAAATATTTTTCCAGTTATTATTTATCTCTTGAGAGTATTTTAAGTCATAACTTAGTTTTAACGTATTTTAATCACGCGTATATTTCAAAAATCAAATAAGAAACCCTTTTACATTTAGAGCATTGGTTCCCAAAGTTTGTGTCAACGTTGGCTTATAGGGGCGCTAGCAGGTTTATTGGTTTTAGAGGAATGTTAGAAATTTCTAAGGGTTCTTGTATAAATTAGATGAAATTAGAACTGAGTACACATTAAAATTCATAAATTGCTTGCTTTGGTATCTAAAAACCAATTACATTTATTACACGACATACAATATTTGATATTAATGCAGTCATGTTATTAAATTTGTTTGTCTTAAAAAATGCTTTTTAACAATAACAAGAAAATAGTATTATAGGGGTAGGTGGGAGGAAATTGGACCGTGGGGAAAAGTTTGAATACATTTGAAAACACCTATTTTCTCCTTTTAATTTAATTCAAATTTAGTTTATTTGTGTCCAATATTTTGATTTCATTTTTCGAAACTGATAACAAGCTTAATGTATTTGTAAATATCTTGTTTAAGTTCAATATCTAATTTTATTAATAACCGATAAAAGCATTTGATTTTAGTTAAAACTTATAGAAGAAAATCTTAAAAAGAGATCGACATAAAAGAATTAAGAATAGGATTTTAAAATTCTATTTATTGCGGTTTTCTTTCTGAAGTGTGTTGATGTGAGGATTGTTTAGTCTCAGGTAACTGATGTACAATAGGAATATTCTTTACTCCTGTGTAAACTTCAGTAATTATGTAGTGCTCTATATTCTCTATGATGCTTGTTTGTAATTCTATTTAATAGTTTTAACATAGAAACGCAATCTTTTTCAAATTTTATGCTCTATAGTTATGAATCATAGGAAAAAACTACGTTTTAACAAAAATGTGATCCATTAAGGAAAATAAATAATTGAATAACATTATGGTGCAACTTTGCTAAAATATTTTAAGATGTAGAGCAGTGCCTGTTCTATATCTTTAATTCTGCTTTCATAAAGCAGTTTTTTTTTTTAATAAAAAAAGCATTTTTGTTGAAATTACTAAATTCAGTAAAAATGCATGTCTTTTGAAAATAGTAAGATCGCTTTAAATTAGTACTACATATATTAATTTTTAAACTCTCTTAAATATCACAAAAAGGCCAAAATATTTCATTTTTACTATTCTCGCTATTCTTGATGATATTAGTTATAGTTCTGCAAAATATTCTGTTTTCAAAGGGAACAGCCATAAGCATTCCTCCTTTAATTATAAGATATAAAAAAATATTTTGAGCATTTATACTTTTAACTATAATCAAAATAATTTATTTTAGATTGATTTCGCTAACATTAATAACGTAGTTATTTATTGAAATACGCACTAATTTTGGAACAACCCCTCCCCCCTTTCATCATCATTGGGTAAAGTGAAGGGATATCAAAGCATGTTGTTTTGCGTATATTGCTGTAAGAAAACAATGAAACAAAATAGAATATTTATGATTCATATTTATATATATATATATATATATATATACATATATAACCAATGTACATAAAATGCATAAAAAGTTTCCCTAAAATAAATTTACTCTTTTTTAGAACCTTCTATAAAAAAGCTTAATTTTATATTCATTTTATACCACCTGATCCTATTCAGTTTACCATTTTAACGCCGACACCGTGATTTTCGAATAAACTTTATATTTCTGTACGCCTTTCAGCTGCCAATGAAATTTTGCTTAAAAGTCTGGCATATTCCTTAAATTAATTAAACCTGAATTTTTACCTGAATTAAAAAAAATCATAAATATATTTTTTGAGAATATTAAAAGCACTTAAATTTTGTTCACGTTTTTAACTCGTTATGTAAAAAAAAAAGTTTCGTATATATCTTCAAGTTAGTTTATTGTACACGAAAGAAACCTCGGCTTTTTATTTCTGATAGTCTAGTCTTCATAATAGCTTCGTTATTCTAGGAAACAAGCTCCCAAAATGCACTACAATGAGGTTTCGAGTTGACGAAGCATTTTCATCATTTGGTCACATATCACGAGATTTTGTGCTGAATTAATTATCAAATTCATTATTTTTATTAATTATTAATACTTAAAATTAATGAAATATATCCTAAGGATTGCTAAATCGTCAAAAGTGAGAGTTTTATTTCTGAGAGTGTAATTAAACAAATTTCAATAAAAAATTTACTAAATGCACATTAAATTTGATCTTAGAACAAAATAGCTCCGGAATAAAGTCATTGTTAGAAGAATATATACAATTAATGATAGTATCAAGATTTTATTTAAATATTCTTTTATTAACTCATTTCTCTTTAAAACAATGTGATGAAGAATAAAAATTATTATTCATTTTGCAGCAAAACTATTTTAAGATAAAAATATTAATTTAAATAATCGTAATCGATAGAAACTAGATGGTTATTATCCTATCAATATGTTTTTAGCATACATTTTTATTTGAAGCGAAATTCTATTTTAATCAAGTCAAAGAAAAAATTCCTTGTAATAAACCATACTTAATCTCAATCAATAGTTAGAAGGATGAAGACTTTCTTTTTTTAGGCAATTGATGATGTGGCGAAAAGAATGAAAGTTTCTATTCTGGAATAAATCACACAAAAGTACTTTCACGGTGTCTTCTAATTCACATTGCTCTTTATAAAATAAAAGAAAAAGTAATTACAAGTGTTTTCTTTCATAAAACGGAAAGAGCATTCACCTGTTCCTTGTTCAACAAAATGCATTAACGTAGCTGTTAATGGAATGCATTCCAACTGAAACATTTAATGGGAAAGAATTTCTAATTCGAATAAAGTTTTATTTTTCCTTTTGTGAATTCTTCTAATTTGTTAACCCAGATTTCAATTTTTATTCTAATCATTTTTGGACCAGATTATAATGAGTAGGTTTCTGAACTTTATGTGCAATATTTTGGTTATTATCTTCCAAAAAAGAAAACATAAGACTAAATTGAAAATTAATTTCAAAATTAATTTTTAATTATTGCGGGTAATTACTGCTTCATTATGCTGAAAATTTATGAATTTATTGAATAAAACACATAATACCTGCAATTCTTTAAATTTTATTAAAATAGTATTTCATTTTTTTTTTCAACAAGGGTAGAGGTCAAAGTCTACAGAATTGTTTCTAATTCGCTATTTTGAAAGTAACATCAAAGTGAATCTCATTTGTGGTCCAAATAAATATTGTTTTATTTAAATGGTAAATATTGCTTAACATACGATAATTAAATGGTCAAAAAACAGTCCTCCTGAACAAATACTATTATTATAAGCAAGTCTGTTCTTGACGACAAGAAAGATCAATATTTGTAATTCCTATCATTAAAGACTAGTCAAAATAAATTTCATTAATGCCAAGCATTCAGGACAATTGATTAACACTGAAGAATTATAAACTAAATATTAAACTTTTTGAAAGCAAAAGTTATTCATTCACTTTTATTTGAGCATTTTATATTATATAAAATGCTTATTGATTAATAAAACATTGCCTGTAATTAACGTGAATCATTTAAGCAATTTTAGAATTCGGAAATGAGGGAAAGTGTAGTATTTTGGACCGTGTGTAACTCGGAATAGTGTAAATATTTGCGAAATCTATGGAATTTCGCATTAAATATATGTATTTGATACCTATAACAACAAGTACTGTCTGCTTGCAACCATTTATGATTTTCCAGATGTGTGCTAAAGAGCTTTCTCTCTAGTTACTGAGTATTTTTTAATATAAATTTGATTAGGAAATAAAACCCCATAGTTCGCATATTAAAGAACAGAACTAAAGTCTCTCATCATCAAAATGCCATTCTCATTAAGATAAGGTACCGACTTTTAGAGAGTTGTATGTTTGTCGTACGTTGAGTTGCATGCTTGCTGGCCCTAAGTTCAACAAAGTTGTATGTTTGTTGCACTTAGAGCCAGTCTCAGTATTGCATCTTGGATCCATCTTAGGCAGTGATTCCTAATTGGTGTTCCGTGGAACCCTAGGGTTCCGTGGAAGAATCATAGATATTCTCAGAATTCGGACATTTTTAATCAGTTACGATTTTTGAAACCAGCCATTAAATTTATAATTAATTGATTATCTATTATTTATTTAACATTTTGGTGTTTTCATAAAATTATTTTATTAAAACGCTTGTGAAGAAAGAGAAGTAAAATTAAGAAATATATTTTATAATAGCAATAACGAAATAACGGATGAATAACAAAATGTATATGCATTTAAGAAAACTTGCATCAGTATTTCGCATGATATAAAATAACAATGAAGAACCATAACCATTCACCTGATAACCATTCTCGACTTTCATTTTCGTCATTTTTAATTTTTGTTTCAACGAAAACCATATTTCAGCTCATTCATTTTTAATTTATGCATCAACTAAAATCATATACTGTACTTGACTAGATGCTGCTCTAGTCCTGTAAATTCAATTTTCGGACATAAAACCCAATTTCAAGACTAATATTGATAAAACGATATGATGAAAAAAATTTCATACTTCATACATTCATTAAATATTTTCAAAATAATTTGTAAAATTCCAAGTAATAAATACATTTTCAAAATAATTAATAGTCCTTCTTTGATTAATATATGCACTTTGATTAATAATGAAATTTATTCATTAAGTCTCTGGGTTTCGCCAAAACAAGATCGAGCATTTAGGGTTCCATAGCCAAAGAAAATTGAGAACCGCTGGTCTTAGGTATGTTTAACACTTAATTTACATCACAAGAAAGTGCTAATATATATATATATATTTTCGTCAAATGGATATCAATTGGGACCAAATTATGCTTACAATCCATGCAACATTTTCTTTATATTGCGCATACATTTCTGCAACTCAATAAAACCTTATAAGTTTTTTTTATTTTGTTTGAAATATCAAAAAATGAAAATTAATATATTATTTGATTATGAGTTTGAGTTAAAACTAATTTTTGTCTTTATTGATCTCTTTAAACTCTGAGTAATCAATTACTCCAAAATTGTTCAGTTTACAAAACATAAACTCATCTTATATAAGGTATGCTTCTGAAACGATTATTCTTAGTAAAGCCGGTGTTGATCCGAAATTTTGACTGTCAAATCCATAACGTGTAATTATCGATAATCTTAGACTGCTTATCATGCGATACCTGAGAAAGAGCTTAAACACTTAACTAATTAACTTAACTATTAACGAACGTCGCTGTTATGATTTTATTCCTCTTCTGCATCGTTAATCACTTAATTCCCTTTTAAATTGTCAATCTGTCAGAAAGAATTTCACAACTATTGTTTGGAGAGAAAAGTGATTAATCAAAAGCTAGTTTTAACTATTAATTTTAACAAAAGTTAATAAGAATGACTTAAACTAGAGAATGAACTTTGATTTCAATAATAAGGACTATTGTATGTCCTAAAAAGCACAAATGCATATTCAAGCAATAATTAAAAAAAAAAATGAATATGCATTTTAAATTTACTTATACATTACTGATATTAACAGAAAAATCATATAGAATTGCATAATATAGGAATATATGAAAGAGTGGAAATTAAGAGCAAATGAATGGTTAAATTGAACATTTTGTATGTTTTTCTTCTTCTTTTAACAAGTCTTTAAAATTTGGAAAATCTGGTGAATCATATTCTGTGAAAATACGGTAAAAAATTCAGTGATAATTTGTATTAGTATAGTATTTTTCACCTAATAAAGTGTGTCATGTAATTCTGACACAACTTACAACTTCTTTTTTCTTCTTTTGACCAGCTTGAAATTTTTTATTAGTGTATGAAATAATTAACATCATAGTTAAAATTAGAAATATTAATGCAGAGCTAAGTAAAAGTCGAAAGCTATTTCAATTAAAATTCCAAGTTGAAAGATATTCAATGTTTTACGAAGAGTTCGTTAGTTTTGAGTTACTGAATAAAGTATAATTTTAATGCACAATCAATCACTATTAAACATGTCTAAAAATGTAATAATTATGAGATTTCTATTTCACCAAACTTAAATAGTACCCAATCAAAAGTGAACAAATTTTTTATACAAAAGTAATATTACAGCACTTTTGCATCAAAAAATCTTGTTAATTCTGATAGAGACAAGCTATTTAGATGATGAATGTTCAATCACAGAAAGAGGTGTAATTGTTTCTAATAAGAATATTTCGATATTTCAAATAATCGAGTAAATATCTGGAATCGAATCGGATTGTTGTCATAGAGGATTTCAAAATAGCATTGAATTAAATTATCGTAACATAACATCATATAGAGTGATTTGGTCATGCATTTACTAATGTATGTATGAAATTGAAATAGAACCTTATATGTTAAACATTTTAGGGACAACTGTGAAACTTTTGAAAGTTTATAGGAGATTTTCATAACAATTTACATATTGTGTCTTATTTTTGAATTTTATAAATTGCTTTATTTTATACATTCAGAGCTATTGTAATTATATAATGTGATTCAAATTACACTGACACTTAAATATAATTCATACTTATAAAAAATCCATTATTCATACACTTTAGATACAAAAGAAATCGGTGCTTGTGAATCAATTGCCAGTGCAACATGATTTTAAATATATAAAAAAATCACTGAAAACCATAAAATCGCCATTTTAAATAAAATGCATAATGGTCAACTTTTAAAAATAAATTCATTTTAACACTCATACTTAGTTCTTTCAAAAAACAATTGTTTTTCTTCAAACTTTTATGTGGTTTAAAACAAATGGCAGCTATGCTTTTATTTGGTTTAGTACTTCTGAAATGTGGAATCTTAATGTCCATCGTTTTTGAATCGATAAACCTAAATTTCTCAAAACATTTAGATAAAATATGGTAGTTCGTTAAAAAATGAGTTAAATATATGTACAAAAACAACGTTATAAAGAGTAGACTAACTGAATAAAGAAAAAAAAATTCATGCAATTATTTTTTTCGTCTCACCTAAGTCACATTATATCACTTTGTTTCAATAGAGATTCACTGAAAAATTAAATGACAAACTAATATTGTTTAAACACACTAACTGGGTAACAAATATTTTGATGAAAAGTTGCATCGGAATGACATCGTATACCTTGATCACTTATTAGATTCGCTATGTTCATTAATTTAGTTGCAAAATATAACTGAACTTGTTTATCTTTTGCTTTAATTAAACTGATACAAATTGAAAAGGGGAAAAAAATTCCTCACCTGAAAAAAAATTCCGGGAATACCTTTCTGGAAAATGTTTTTGATCCTTACTATTGTTACACAGAGAGAAAATTATTAAAATCTCCCAGGTTTAGCCCTACATCGAAGATAATTGATGACCGCTCTAATCTGAAACTTATAAAAGCGTCTGAAAAGCAATACCTGAACCTCCAGACATTTGAGGCAATGTACGGCTTTTGATTAAAAAGCATTCTGAAAGCGTTTAACTTTCCTGTTTTATTTATTTATTTTTGTTGCTTTCTTAGTTCAATTATTTAACTTAGTTTTGAAGTTATAAGTAATTTTTCATTTACTTGCTACTTATCTCTTTTCAACATTGAAATCATCATTGAATTTAAACTTTCCCATAAGAAATTTATACAACTTTCTAAATTACGTAATTTAAAAGTGTAAAGGAAAAAAAGTTTTAAAAAAAGAGTATTTGGGAACAATTGGCTTAACTCTTACATCAAAACATCATTCAACAAACCTGTTAGACATTATAATTTTTGCTTTGTCATTTTAAAAAGAATATCTGTCACAATCTCACTTTTCTTTTTTAAATGAAAAAATTTTAGAAATGGTTACAGAAAATGTTACAATATCTACAAATTGTACGAAGATGTGGAAAGTAGCATAATAACAGAATGTTTGTAATTTTTTTAATTTTTTCGCGATGTAACTTATACCAGATAACCTCTTAATAACATTCTTGAATTTATCAGTAATATACCTTCCTTACCTTTTTTATAACAACAATTCTAAAAGTGTTAATTTTCATTGATATATCCTTCTGATATAATTTTTTTTTATTATTTTGGCTAAGCTTAACTTTAGCTCTTTTTTCCATTATAAAAAGCACAATCAAGATTTTTTTTTTCATCGAGTGACTATTTTTACTTAAAACTTTCTGAGTTCATATTCATATTTGTTTTACATATTAATTTTGTGAAGTCATATCTTCCACAACAGAGATCATTTTAAGGGATGTTTGCGTCCATTAATGCACCCTTCACAGCCTTTTTTCAAAGTTAAAATGGACCCTTTACAAAATGGTTTACCACAAAAACGAACCCTTGATAATTTTTTTTTATGTTGAAAACGGATCTTTCACAAACTATTCTAATGGGAAAATGAGCCCTTCATAAATTATTTCATCTAAGAAACGGATCCTTCAAGATATTTTTCATTTTAAAAACGAACTGAATTTTTTTTTTAATATCGTTACATCGTTATCGATAGTTTCGCTAATTCATAACTTAAAACTACAATTCTTCGAAAAAACTGAAATTTTGCATGTTTTTTTATCACAAAACAGACTTATTTTTATTACACATTCCCAAAAAGAGAGCTCTGCCAGAAAGTCGATTTTAATTTAATTTCAGATTCAGAACATTATGAGATATACCTTTCATAAGTTTACAAAAAGTCTGGGAAAATCACTGGTGTTTCGATTTTTCATAAAATCACAAAAGAACACAAATTCACAAAATCACATTTCCACAAAATTATAAGATTTTTCACAACTTCACAAAAATGAACAATTAAAAAAAAGTCTGGAATAACCTCAGATTGAATCCAAAGTTAATTATAACATTTTTACTTTAAAGGAATTTTTATTTTTAAAAATTTATAATGAGTACAATTCATCAGACAAGGAGTAATTTTTGCAAAATCCCTAAAATCTTCCACTGCTCAAGATGTTCTTTAAAGCTTTAAGCGACATAAATATCTTTTCACAAGAGCTTCGTGAAAGAGAGAATAAAAAATATCAACTATCCAAGGATTCAATTTCTCTAGTGCTTTAAAGTGATGAACTCAGTTCTTTCAACCATCGTCTTAAAAACAAAAGTATTTATGACGGTAAAAAATTTTCCACCATCTTGTTCACGATACTTTAGAAAAAATTGAAAGTTTACATAAAGTTCTGTTTTTTTGAAGAGGATGTTCATTACTTGAAGAGAGTTTTCTCGATGCTTTTACTTAATAAGTATTTTAGCATTTGTTTTTATACAATTCATTCTTACTATGAATTTGCGGTAATTTTTACGAAATTTGATTTTATTCTAAATTTTGCATTGGTTTTTATTTAGATGGTTAGTTACATTAATATATTTTACGAAAATTTTTGCTGGTTAAAAGAACAAATTACAAAGTTTTAAACTTTTTAATGGTTTCATAAGTGATATTTTGTACCCAAGATTCTTGAAAGTTTCATGAAACGAATTTCACACGGTATACCGCAGATTAAAAAAAATAATAATAACTCTGAACAGATTTTATTTAGAATTATGAAACAAGTAGGATTCTTTTAAAGAAAGTTGCAGTATGTTACGTAAAGTTTAGAAATAAGCTACAAATAATGTTCAATGAAGAATTCAAAATTTTAAAGCAATTAAAAATAATAATACTTCCAATGGAAAAACGCACTTAGCAGCAGTGAATTCAAAAGGAATTGAAACAAATGAGACAATGTGCATTACAGAAAAACATTGATTCGTCGATGTCTAGCAGAATCGGAAACAGGGAAATCAGCAGCAGCCAACGTTAAGATTTCAACTCTTGACGCTATGAATATGGTATGCACTGCATGGAGAAGTATTGGACAATCCAGCATAAGGAATTGCTTCAAAAAAGCTGGATTTCAATTTTCAGATGAAAATGGATTTATGGATCTTAGCGAAATTGCAGAAGATTGGGATATCGATCTTAGTGATACCGAATAAAAAGTTGTATCTAACGAACATGTTTCTTTTAATGAATTTATTGTCCTTGATGATAATCTATTAACAACGTAATTCCGTTAGAGACATTGATGACATCGTTAATGAAGTGGAGGATGAGAACGTGGAGGATGATAAAGCTTCTCCGAATCACACAGCAGTATTAGAAGTTTCAGACACTATTCGTGACTATTTACTATTTAATTCTTCTTCTGAAACTCCCTTATCCCATTTATATGCACTGGAAAAAACTATTTTTGAAGTGCGTCGGAAAAAACAAATACAAACATGTATTAAGGATTATTTTGTAAGGAAATAAATTGTCTTTAGGTATGTTAAAAATTTTTGTGCAATTACAGTTAATACCAAAATAGTATAAATAGTAACCTTTAATCTTTAGAAACATATTTATTCATATTGTCACTGCAATTTACGCTGCGTTTTAGAATTTTGAAGTTTTTCACTTATACGCCTCTTTCACTTATGCGCTTTTTTCTGTTCGCCCCTTACACCGGTGCATAAGTGAGAGATTACTGTATGTAAAAAATTGGATAAATATGACAACCGAAGCTGAGGTCGTACCAGCTCCGGAAGCATCTTTTTACATATCTACAATAATGTTTATTTTGTTAATGATACAATTATTTGCAATTAAGTGTTTAAACTAAGCTATATTTTAATTTGAATTGGAATTTTAAGAAATTGGATGCATTAGGATATAACTAATTGGTTGCAATGGCTTCTTAAATAAGCATGCAAGCGCTATTCTATTAATGGTTTAGGCAATTTTATATGTGTGTAATGGCTTCTGGAATTCGTAACTAATTTTGAAATTTCTATAAGTTTTCGTTGGTTTTACTTAGTAGATTAGCCACCTGTTTACTTTTCCAACCATCATTGGTTACTGTTGTATTGTTTGCAACGTATTAAATTATGATTGCATATTTTTACACTTGATTAGACGTTATTTATAATAATCAATGCCGAAACAAATTTTTGCGACATTACGATTCAAAGTAATCATATTGTACAATCACCAGTCTACATTTCCAAATTTCCAATAACATGTAAATGTGTTTTCTTCTTTTACAGTACCGAAGTAAAATGCAAAAAATTTGAACTAATTATTTAAACATATTTAAAAATGACTAAAAACGATTTTATTAAAAAAATGCTAGTACTTGAATCACTTAGTACTAGTTTAAGATTAGTTCACTATCAGAAACTAGCACATCAAAGCATAATATCAACCACTCATATATAAATTAACATCACAACTCATGAACAAATTAAGAACCAAACAATAGTAAATAAGTATTTACCAATTGTTAGTTAATAGATATGTAGAAAAGTTGGTTCAACTTTGAACCATGGTATGATTAAGTTTGGTGCAACTTTAACATTGCTGAAATTAATAGAACATTTGTCATTCGATTATATTGTTTTGGGATATCAAGTTGGAGTCACGTTTTTACCTTAAATATATATATATATATATATTGCATTTAAATTTTATTTTTTTTCTAGCTATCTTGTTATTTGTTTGAAAAGTTCGTTATTTGCTTAATGTTACATGTGTTTGCGTTACTTGCTTATTGTTCGTTATTTATTATTCCCTACTAGTTAAACCACTATTTAAAATTTTGATTTGAAATTTTAATTNCTTGCAGCTTTGAAATTTTATGCACGGATGGATGAAAGACTTTCTATATAGTGTAGAGCAGTAGAGGTTCCCAAACTTTTTTTTTTCGTGGACCACTCTCAAAGTTTTACTATTTTCGGTAGACCCTGCTGCCACATTTCTACTCTATTCCCAAAACTCCTAAAAAATATCATCCTGAATTGGGGGTGTTAAGAAGAGAAAAAAAGTAGCACATTTTCTTGTGTCCTATTTATTAAAATATTACTTGTGGTTATACAAAATTATAAACATTTATTATTACAAACAATCAACAATTAATAAAAAATCAACAATGAACTCAGAAATGTAAATCTACAATAAAAAATAGTCATACTTTTAATGAGACGGATGTACTTGATGAATTGACAGCAAATTATCAATATTTGACTTCAGTTTTGTAAGAAGTAATCTCAAATCTCCCCGTTCTGTGATGTTCAATCTGCTCATTTTTTTTTGTTAATAGGCACTAAAACTTCTTTCGACAAGATATGACGAGGGAAACGCTATCAAAAATTTTCTCGCAATTTCCCACAGCCCAGGATATTTTTTCGGGGATTTTGCCTGCAGCCAAAATGTTTGATAGCCTTTTTTAAATTTTACCTTCAGTTCCTCGTTGGTGCTGAGCTCAAGTAGCTCCTCTTGTAATATCACATTCGCCTCTTCCGTTTCATCAAATGGGGTTATGATCAAATGTTGAGCTTATGTCTGAATATCCTCATCAAGACATTCTATATGTGACAAGTGCGGAAACTGGGAGAATTCGCTTCATTAATATTTTGCTTCATTAATTTCAATTTACTAAGAAAAGCCGAAATTACGCCCTTTTTTTTATTAAATTAAGGCTGTCCCCTTGTAACTGCAAGTTAACGTCATTGAATTTTATGAACAAATCTGTTAAGTACGCAATATCCGCTTTATATTTGATCAGATTTTCTTTTAAATCTAGTGCTTTAGTTTCCAGACACTCTATCACTGATTCGAAAAATGAGTAAAATCTCGATAAGCATGCACCTTTCGACAACCAGCGTGCTTCAGTATGTAGGAGCAGTCGTTGGAAATCTTCATCATTTTCATCGCACAATAGGGCAAATAAACGGGTATTCAAAGCATTGCTTCTTATTTTATTAACTGCGTTAATCACAAATTGAGGCAATTGGTACAATCTATCATTCAAATTTTTCGCTACGAGGTGTTGTCGGTGGATGACACAGTGAATTGCAATTAGTCCTGGTATTATTCTTTTAAAATGGCTTATAAACCCACGATATCGTCCGAACATGGCAGGAGCTCCATCTACTGCCAGCGAAATAATGTTTGTAAATGGAATAGATTTTTCTGTAAAAAAAATCACTCAGGACATTAAATATCGATTCGCCTTTAGTGTCCGACTTGAAAGTTTTTAAAGTAAATCATAGCCAAAATTTTTGTTCTTTATTATGAAAACCAGAAAATTTTTCGTGGACCCCCACTTACAACTTGTGAACCCCTGTTTTCTTTTCACGTCTACGTGGACCCTCGTGTGGTCTCCTATTGACCTCTGGGGGTCCACCTGGACCACTTTGGGAACCTATGGTGTAGAGTAATTACACAACCTCAAGTAAAAATAACGTACCATTAATTTGTTAATGATATAAGAATTGAGTAGGAATTCGTACATTTCTGAACAAAATAATAAAGTAAAATGTTTAGTGAAACTAGTGAAAAATTTTATCTCTGGAATATTTTCTAAACTGCTATGTTTTATTAAAATGTTAAATAATTATGCAGAAACACTCATTGAAATATATTCTCTTATTAAATTATTATTCTCTTTAATAAAGAAAAAACAAAATAGTAAAAAATACTACGAATCTTACAGTTTTCAATGCACTGTCAGTTTTATATTATAGGTAAAGTAAATTATACACAAAATCAGATGTCAATTTGAATAACTTTTGATCTAATGATTAGATTTTCATAAACTAGGTGTCGATCGTAATGATTCAAGGGTTTGTCCTCAAATATGTTAAATTAATCAGTGAAAACTATTTGCTAAGTTACGATGTCAGACGCAAAAACAAGCTTTCTCTGGGTAAACAAACTTCTTTAGCGATGGATTTGGGAATTTCGACCATCAAATTAAGGGAAGGGGATCGCAATCCGAAAAAAAAATGGAAAAAAATAATAAAGTGAAAGGAACGGTCGAAAGTTTTAGCGTGGTTATTGCGTTTTTAGCATGTCTCGGGAATTCCCGAAGCAAATCGAAAAATTTTTCGCTCAATCTGAAAATCTTTCGCTCAGATGCAAAAAAATACTTTTTAACATTTATTAATTTGTTTTTATTATTTATTCAATATTGATCAAAAAAATTAAATTTAAAAGAATACAAATTTTTATCTCGCTTTAAACTGTGTAATTTAAATTTTCAAAATACGAAATATGAACAAAATTGGTCTAATAATTCTTGAGAAATAAAAATTTCAAATTATGACTTTTTTTTAAGTTTTATGACTCAAAATATTTCAATCAATTCATTCAAATTTCATATTTATTCAGTTAGAATGACATATTTTAACATGGAGCTCAAATTTGTATTCCTTACTATTCGAAATTTTTTTGACCAGTATTAAATAAAATATAGAATACAATAAATGAAAATTTAAAAAATACTTTTCTACATTCAATTATTCTTAGATAAATGATATTCATAATTGTGTTTAGCATTTTTTTTTTGTTTTACTTAGGTATATGTTAGGAGATATGTCGAAATACGCTAAAAGGGAATTTAATATTAAGGGTGCCAAATTATTTACTATGACCTATTTAACTAAACTATTACGATCATATTTTCTACAATTCGGCTCCTCCTCATATTTTTAGGATCAAGAATCTAAATCCACCAAAAGAGGCATGTTTATTTACAGAAAGTAAATTTTCATTAATCCACAGTTAACACAAATTAGTTAACGTATCAGTTAACTTAAGATCTACTCTTTGAACCCTTAGGATAGGAACTTTGTATGAGAAATTCTAATCAGTGAACCAGAAGTCATTTAGAGTAATATATTTTGAACCACTGTGCATTTGTAATGTAAGTTAAAATTCTTAAATCATCTAATATAAGTTAAAATTATCTTTGGTGAAAATTTACTTTATTTAATGTATTTCAAAAACTACACTTTTGACTTACAAAAAATCCAGAACCTTCCATAAAACATTATTAAAAATTTGTGTCGAAAAAAGTTTTTTCCAATGTAAGAAAACCAAAAATTTTACTCGTTATATAAACGAAGAAGGAAAAACTTAACAAGCATTACATATAAGACGCATAAAAATATAAAGTAAGTACCAATTTTTACTTTATACTCGTACTTGCTGACAAATTAACTAAAACCTTAAAAGCTTCGATAAATTTTTAAATGTTATTTATCTGCGTTAATTTACATTATTTGTTTTAATTTACTTAAACACAAAGAAACAAATTTTTTTCTGTCAAGTGTCAACTTTTTTGTCCCTAAATCTTTAACAAAGTTTTCAAAAGTCTTATGGAAAAAAATATTTAAATTTAAACTACTTTCGATCCTTTGAAAACTTTTCTTTTCTTATTCTAGAAAAAAAGCAATATGCAAAATGAAAGAAAGTAAGTTATTTCATATAACAATTGCATTTTTACATCTTCTTCGAAGCATTTTTCCAAACTTACTGAACAGTTTTTATAACTTTGATTCTCGAACGCTTAGATTTATTAGGATTTTTTTTTTTAAATTCAGTTTCATAAGTTAGATTGTCATTTTTATCGATTCATCACCTAAAGAAATTAATTTTAAGATGTTTTTTCAGTTTATCCAAGCTTTTCTTCTTTTCATTTTTAAATTTGAACAAATATTAATTTACTTTACACATCAAAGACTATCACCAGAAATATTTATGAATCACTCTTCAAGAGACATGATTTAGTTCCGATATTTAAAAAATTTTCTTTTAAAAATATTACTGCTACATGGTAATCGATTTATTTTAGTCAGTATACTTTCTAGCATAGTTTCGTTGCATATTTCAACATTTCGAATCTTATCTACTCCTTTTGGTTGATATTGAAATATTTATTAAGCCCATAGCACTTATTTTTTTTAAAATAGTTAATATATGTTATGACCGTAAATGGATCATCAATTTTATTTCATTCCCGTATATGCAAATCGAGAGAAATGAGCCTTAGAAGCCGAAAAGCCTTTCCCGTTAATTGTATTGGAAATTCGACGTTACCAAGGATCCGTCTACGTTGGATGTATTTTTAAGCAGTGTTGCTGACAGAGCTAGATTAAATGAAATGTTGGAGTTAGAATTTAAACCTGATTCACTAAATACGATGCGCAAGTTTAGTACCTATTCCCACAACTTGTTATGTTATAAGAATCATTGCAGCTACTAAGTGTGTGAAGTCTTAACTTGAGATAATTCTTTTTTTTTAAAAAAAGAAAAGAAAAACATTATTTTGTTTAATAAAGAAAATACGATATTTTTTTTAAAAAGTTTTTTATATATTTTTAAGTCAAATTATTGTACACGAAGAAAAAAGTCCTGATAAATTTATCGTACTGTGTGGTATTGCAGCTACGGGTGGGAGAAAATATAATTCTAGTAATATTTAAACCATTCATTTCTTATTTTTTCTGCTCATATGGTAGCGGTTAGCAGGAAAAATCTGGGTTTCAAAATCATAGTTCTTATTATCACACATCAAGTAAAAAATACTAAACTTGAAATGAATTTAACCAAATAAATGTCTTTTAACCCATTCTAAGGTATTATGATAAAATTACCATATTCCCCATATTTATCAATTTTTACTACACATTATAACACGACATTTTATTGTTAATTTTACCAAACTCATATCAAAAGCTCTTCGGAAAAAATTACCGACCTTTTTGGTGTTCCCATAGAGGAAGAAACACTGTAAATTTTATCATATTCCGGTAATTTCGGCCATACATTTTCCTTCGTGTATGATATCAGAATCTAAGAGAGTTTGAGATCTAATTTTGATTAAAACATGAAGTCCAATTGGCGAAACAAGTATTCTTTACAAACTCCCAGTTCACTGCATACAAATAAGTTTGAAAGCATGACTTAGCTTTTTTAACATTCCAATATTTTCAATAAAACTCTAAATAAACTTAAAAAACTCTTTTTAAAAATTTATTTCTGCTCAATAGATAATAAACATCTTCACATGCGTGTACCATCCCGTTTATAAAGCGCAATAGAAACTGTTTCTTCCTTTAAGTTAGGAAGTTCCTTTAAGTCCCATAAGAAACTGTCTACTCCTTTAAACTGCCATATTTGGTCAGAGATTTTAAGCTGCCATATTTGGTCAGATCAAAACACGCACTATCGTTACATGGTTTCTAAAGTTGTATATACTGCAAGCAAAAATGGACAGCTCAGATATTTTTTTTCCAGTTATCTGTATCTGTAGTGATTCAATGATTCATACTAAATTTTTTTAAAACAGTGTTTCCTAAAAATAAGATGAAGAACTGGTCTAAACTAGAGAAACTTATATCAGGTATGAAAAATATTGTAAGCATACTTGCATACTTTAGATTTTCAAAGAATATTATATTTTTTTATTTCCTTTTTTAAATCCTTTGTGAAGATTTTTTCAAGGTACAGTCAGTCTCTGTTTTTATGAAAGATAAGATTGGAATTGTCGAAAATAGTTTCTGTTTATTCTTTGGGTGATAATAATTCGAAAAGGAAAACATGCAAAACCACTTCTTTTAGGTTTTCAGGCTCTATATATTAAATGATGGAAGTTTATAAATAAGTTTATTTATGAAACTTAACATCATAAGCAGCAATGAAGTTGTAAATTGAAACATTGACTTGTATTTAATGTTAGCTTTGAGAAATCTATGTAGAAATAATTGAAGTTTGCTTTTAAAAAATTGAACAAAAAATGAGAATTGTTATTAATGCTTTTTAGTACAACCTCCATTACAGGGAGGCAGGGATAGCCTAATTGGTAGGGCACTGGGCCCATTTCAGAGGTCATGGGTTCGATCCCTGCCGGCCGAGGACTCCCCGTGTAGTAAATGGTGACTGATGCCCGTCAAATCTGTTGAGTGGCAAAGTCCTCCATGTTCCCATAACAAATTAATACATCTGGGGGTACAGTTTCAGGAGTTTCCTTGTCTTCTGGATTGGTTCAAAATTACAAGGCTGCGGATTTGAACATTAGTAGCAGTAAACCCAAAATTTGGTTGGCTGTTCAACAATGGAAATAAAAAACACTGAAAATAACTTCCATTACAGAAACCTTTCCATTATAACCGATGCATTAAGTCTCGTTAGCAATTCCATAGACGCAATGTTATTTAAATGTCCATTAGAATGTCCACATTGAACTGTTCCTTTCAATAAAGAGACCGAAATTTAGTCATTTGATATGGAAAAAAATTTCAACGAAATTATTTAAACTATTATTTTCTTTGATATTACCACACAATAAATGCAAAACATCTTGTACCCCTATTGAATTAAGGAAAAGTGTCATGATCCTCCAAACTCTTATCCTAAATGTTCGCAATTCATGATCATTCGGAATCTGTGTAACTTTCTTTAAAAAGGATACAATAAATTTATCATTCATACTTTTCTTATATATTTTATAACTTGGTGTAAATATTATTGTAAATATTGTAAAATTATATTTTATAACTTGCATAACTTTATAACATGTATATATAATTTATAAAATGTACATAAAAATTTTGTAAAAAGTCTGTCTCCAAAGTTTTTATGTTAAGTCAATCTCAAAAATTGTCAACTCTTTTGTGACATGTCAGTGTTCTTGTGTCGTTTATTTTCGAGTTGAAACAAATACGTAATTTTTGTAGTTATCCTGACGTATTATCAAAATTGGAAGCCCAAATCTGGATGTTAATTTCAATGTCTTTCTACCTATGAAGTATTATTTTGAAAAGTACTTCTGCGCATATTTTGGAGAAAAAAAATTGCGTTATTACCAATTTTTCTTTTAGTTATTAAATTCTTCTAAAAATAAAGCGTTGCTTAGCTAAATTTTGTCAAGTTGTCAAGTACTTTTTTAGCTATGACTTAATATTTACGTTAATTTTGTGCAGTCACGAAATAACGATCTCATATTATAACGTTCACGTTTGCTTCCACCCTGGACCACAAAGGTCATTATAACAAACGTCGACTATATTTTTAATAATTTCTAAAATTCTAACTTAAATTTTAGTTGATAAATAATAAATATTGAGGGAATTTAATTATTGACTCTGTCAACCTTCATCTATCAAAAGGTACCTCAAGATAGAATCAAGTTAACATGTCTTATATACTAGGGAATTGGAATTCAATATTTATAGTGGTAGTTACGCCACATTACTCCCCTTCCAGAATTTTATCTGTGATAGAATTCGATGAACGGATATCACTAGTTAATTCATGCTGTTCATTTATTTATAACATTTTTGCTCATTATATTTTTTCTTCATTTTTTTGTTTTGTTTATAGGATTTCGCTCATTTTTCTCCTTCATTCTTTTGCTTATAGCATTTCGCTCATTATTTTTTTTTTGTTCAAATCATTTCACTAATTCTTTTTTTCTTTGAGCAGTATTTTTACGCAAATCAACTGTTTAATGGCGTAACTACCTTAATATCTGTGGCGTAACTACCACACTATCTATTCCTTTTACTTTTGTTAAAAAAATATTTCTTAATGTAAATGTAAATAATAAAAAAAATTCATTTTAAAAATCATTTCAATTGTATATCTGTTCGCATTTTATCTGTAATTGTGTCATTCATTTAATAGTAATTTAATAAATTACAAAAAATAATACAAATTCTTTTGTATTTTAGGAGACTAGTGAGGTTACTAAATTCTGGTTGCTAAATGACAAAATAGCTCTCATGAGAAATGGCTCAGTTTCACAGAGGAGTGAAAAAGAATCGACGGCAACACTTGTATTCAAATTTATTTCGTCTTTTTTATTCGAATAGCAATGGTTCATGATCCAAAATTCATTTTGCATTTTAAAAATGCCACTAAGATAAGGTAAGATTTTAAACGATCTTTTACAAATGGCTACTTATCTTACAAATTAAACATTCAAGTTTATTCGCAAGAAAACATGCCTAAAAGCATTTAATTTAATCATTGCATCACAACGTATACTGTAAAATCAATCTGTTAAATTTTCGGAAAAAAACTGCTAGCTGCTGTACAAGCATAAAACTGTTTATTTCACAGAAAAATACTGTTATTTAAAAACAGACGCCTTTTTTACAGATAAGTACAGTGCGCCAAAAAAATGGACCAACCTGAATAACTTTTGATCAAATGATCAAATCTTCACGTTCTAGGACTCTCTCTTAAAGGTTCACGAGAGTAATCTCAAATATGCTAATTAATTAGTGCAGATTATATTTTAAGTTACGAAATCAGACACTAACACATACTTTCTCTGAATAAACACACCCTTTTATCAAGGTATTCGGATTTCTGACCCCCAAAATATGGGGGGTAGCTGCAATCTGGGAAATATGGTTCCCATAGTTTGATCAAGAGAGGGATCCAAAGTTTGCATTTTACTTTTAGAGTATTTTGGCATATTTCAAGCGAATCTAAAAAATTTTTGCACACAATTATAAAATTCTTTTATCCAAAGACAATTCCATGCGAAAAATTAATTTTAATAAATATTTATTATTTTTCATTATTTCATTAATAATTGTCAAAAAAATTTTAATTCTAATGTATAAAATTTTTTACATTATTTTAAAGTAAATGTAATTTTACATTGCAAAAACAAAAATTTGGGCAAAATCGGTTGAATAATTCCTGAGAAATCGAGAAGTCGTAAATTTAAAATATTCTTAAATCTAGCTTTCAAGTTTAAAATCTTCAAAAATGTTAATATAGCAAATAATCTCCAAATTTTTACAAACATGAGAGACACTAAGTAATCCTTTTTCAGTCAAAGTCTCTTCTCGAGTCATCAATCCACCTAAGTTTTTATCTTCCCTTTTTTTTTAGACACCAAATAATTGAGCAAAGATTATCATATAATCTTATTAGGTACACTGCTTATTTATTTTTTTAACTGCTGTAAATATATTAATATATGATTCTATAACTAGTAAATCCAAGTTGATTCTACTTCACCCATGATTATTAAATTTTATCTCTCCAAATATGCTTTTTAAAATTCTTTTCTCAAATATAGCAAGAGTCTATTTAACTTTCCCAATCAGTGGCCATATTGCAGCAGTATGTGTGAGAAGGGTATCAGTCAGAGGTTTATAAATCTAAAGCATTTTAGACTTTTCAACTAATGATATTCAATAACAAATAGTTATGCTGTCCCAAAAAAGCATCCATTAGTTGTTATGATTCTGTTGTAAGCCTTAACATTTCAAAATAGGGACTATTAAAATTTCAACATGTCTCTGGTAATGGCAAGCTGCAGTTCCCTTACTGCAGCTTCCATCGACAGGAAACTTTTTTTAATGGCTTCTGGGTTTGAGTGACAATAATAATGTCATCAGCAAATGCAAAAATCTGCACAGATTTATTAAAATTGTTCTTTTCATGTTAAAATTATAATCTTCTACAATCTTTTGAATTACAATATTAAAAATTTTATGTAGTTAACTTCCTTTCAAATGGAAAAAAAATTAAATATTTAACAATCGTTTGAATTACAATATAAAAAGTTTTATGTTATTAACTTCCTTTCAAGCGGGAAAAAATATTTTTTGTCATAACTTGAATGAATATTGATATATTTTTATCATAATTGAAGTTACAACTTATAGTTTCATTTCTTAATTTATTTAATTATTAATTTTAAACAAATGATTTTTATTCGTGTGGGAAACTTACTGTAATAATTAAAAGATCTATTCTACTATCGAGTATCTACTCTCATAGTTAGAAAATAAATTTAAAATAATTTAAATTTTGGAAGTCTATCTTTCCCTTATCTTGATATTGTATTATTAAATAGGACTAAAATTTAACAAAAAATTAAATTATTGCATAAAAATATTACTTTCAAATAAAATTAATTTACTTCCCTCTTGCGAAGGAGGATAATTAATTCACAGCTTATTTTCCTTGCTTAATATACCTAATTTAATCATGTTCAAGCCATCGTAAAAAATTTTTAGAAGAATGTATATCATATAACGAAATTAATAGCACTTTCTTAAATGAATGTTGTTAAATTAGTTTTCGTCTTTTTGGTTTTTAGTTTTCATTATACTGAACTGTATTTCAAGTGCAAAACATAGCAATAAAAACAAAGTTATTGTTAATAAAAAATTAGGCAGTTTTTATAACGCTCACGCATATCAATGAAAAAAAGCAGCTTTGTTTAATTTATAATAAAGCATAATTTTTAAAATAAAAACTATGCTATTTTCTATTTAATCTTGTTTTTTTTTAAAATTACAAACAGGCTCTGTATCAGAAAAAAATGTGCTTTAATACTGCAAAATATAAGTGCAACAAACTGTTGAGTAAATTTATTCCTAAAATATTTTTTTTTGCTTAAAGCCCATAATTTTGCCTTTTACGTTATTTTTTTTAAAGAAACTTGTATATAAAATTTATGTTATAGTATGCTAATTGATTAATTATTATATTTAATTGGCTTACGTAGATAAAAGAACTGAATATGCTCTCATATTTTTAAGAATGAGAACTAAACGCATCAAAATTAATAAAATAATTTTTTAAAAAATTTACTTTTACGCGTAATAATAATAACTTATTTTTCGGTTAATAAATTTATATATTTCAAGTTTTCATTGCAAGTAACAAAGTCAGTTTAATAATTTGACCATTTCATGTATTATTAATATAAATGTTTTTTATTCTCTTATTTATTACTCTTATTAAAAAAGCGGATCAAAAGTGCTTTGTTTTAATGTCCGATTTTTTAATCAATCAGAAATAGGGAAATAAAATTTACTATAACATACTAAGAAATCTGAATCTGAAATAATGATTGGTTTAGTATTTAAATCAGTTGTTTGTGCATTATAAAATGAATCGATACTTTTTTTATTAATTAAAGAACGACAGTTTTGACACACTTTTTTTTTTTAAAAAAAAGTAGAAATAATTAACATTTCTTTAATTAAATTTGATCACAAAACCAGTCAGTTATTATTAAGTGAAAATTGCGTTAAGAAGAATGCAAATACATTATTCTATCAGAGTATATTGGAATGCTAGTTGTTCCTAAGACTTTATCTTATTATTTTACGATCAAATAATCTTCGAAGACGTCTACTAAATATTGGAAAAGAGAATTTAATAAATTAAAAATTTTAAAATTAAAAGCTTTTGAATTCTAAATATATCGATCATGAAAATTAAAGAAGGATAATCTGAATATCAAATTTAAAGATATCTAAATGAACTCTATATTTTCAAAGATTTGTTAAACAAAATTCCATGGAGTTTTAACTATAGCTTCCCCTAATGCCATCTATAAACATTAAAAACTTGAAAGAAGTTATAAAAAATTTAATGGCCGGCGAATTATCCTGGATTACATTTGGAGTAACCGTACTCCATTTATAACCCTGTAGTTCCCTACTGTGTTTAAAGAAAACTTTCTAAACTTTACGAGCCTTAAACTAAATAATTCTATATAACAATGATAGTAATATAGATAAGTAGCTAGATAGATAGATGGAGGAAAATAAAGAGAGAGAAGGGTAGATTTCATTCAAATGTGGTGAGCGACATTTCGTGTAATGTCTTGGTGAGTAGGCAACAGAATTTTAAATACAATCACGATGTTATAATATTATTAGGTTCGTAGTAAAAGCCTTCTTTTGATAGAATCTGTAGCTCTTAACTATGTTTAAAGAAAACTTTTTAAACTTTACGAACCTTAAACTAAATAATTTGCAAGTACATTTAAGTTTTCAAAAAATTAAAACTAATATTTTTAAATAGTCACTTAGAAAGATTTCATGTTAAGAATACCTTTGAATTAGTTTTCTTTCTGAAAAGAAATTAATGACTTCATTAATAAAATTTATTTTGGTTGTACAGATTATTTTTTGGTATTGATTTAATATAACTATACAAATTTTCGTATTTTCGAGGCCTTACTAAATAAAATTTGCATTTAACCAGTTACATCAAACGATGTTTATTTTTCCCATGGAGTGGTTTACCCTTAACTTTTCCTAGATTGATATAGGGTTTTAAGTTTTGCATTATTTACTTATTTGGATGCAAATTTCTTTGTATATTTTCAATATGAAGAAATTTTTTCTTCAACCTAATATTGGATTTTAAATAATTATCACAGTACACATTTTAGTAATTAAAAAATACAATGTATCTTAACTCATTATTATTTGACTTTTTGAAGGTGTTGCGGTTGCAAAGGTGCGTGCTAACAATATCTGATGCGTCCAATTATTTTATTGGACAAGATGTATCAAAAGATGACTAAAAACAGCAACACAAGAAACTTGAAAAGCTCGCACAGCCTCCCACATCATCGTCATCGAATTCCCATTCCTTTAGAGCCCCTAAAAGATGGACCATCCATGGATCCAAAGGAAAGAATTTTCCTCGAAGCTGCTGAAAGAGGAGATAAAGCCACCATGGTGCGTTGTTTACAAGCCCCAAATCCAGTGAACGTAAACTGCACCAACATCTTAGGACGGAGTGCCATTCAAATAGCAGCTGATAATGAAAATGTAGAAATAGTTGAACTTCTCCTACTAGAAGAAAATGTTAAGATCGGAGATGCACTCCTATATGCTATTAGTGAAGGTGTCTATAAAATAGTAGAAATGTTAATTAATCATCCAAGTATCACTAGTGAGATGTTAGCTAATGGTTGGGCCAAATCCCGATTACCTGGTGAAGAAAGCTCTGATTATTCTCCAGATATTTCTCCTGTAATACTTGCAGCACATTGCAACCAATTTGAAATACTTCAGCTGCTTTTAACGCATGGTGCAATTATTGATAAACCTCATCCTCTGTCTTGCACTTGTCCACGTTGTCGTGAGGGAATTCATACAGACAGCTTAAGATATTCACTTCGACGTATTCATACATACCGAGCATTGGCAAGTCCAGCCTGGATTTCATTAACAAGCGAGGATCCTATTCTCTCAGCATTTAAGGTAAATTTTTTTTAAAAATCTTATTATTCTTTTTAGTAATCAAAAATGTTGGAAGTTAAAACAAGATTATTATCAAAGACCATGAGCAAAACTTTCTAAGATTTGTAAGAAAAAGCAATTATAATTCTAAAAAGAAATCACCTTTGTGGTAATACAATTGTTTCATCACAGAATAGTATATATTCATTTAAGTACGTCATTAATAGGTACAAATAAACTGAAATCCAAGAAATACTAGAATATTATTTTTTTAAAAACCACTGATTTCAGTTGTTTTGAAAATCAAAGAACCAAAGAGGAAACAATTTAGTTGAATACATAATTAAATGCTCAGGATTTTTGGAAATTCTACTTTTTTTGTGAGTGAGTGTCCTTATAACAATTTAGAACATTTAACATCGAATTGTTTAATTTATGAAATGAAAATCAAATGGTTAACTAACTAAATTTTAAAAACAACGGACATGCGCTGTTATGAATAACAGTTGCTGTAAATAATGGTTCTTTAAAAAGGAATTGGTTATGATATTTCATAAACAAATGAAATCCAAGTACCAGAAAATAACAGTTCTTGAAAATAAAGTAAAAAATCATATGAAATTGCAAATGAATATGTGGTACTATTCTTTAACTGCTATGATATTATTCTAACTTAAAAAAATTTTACTGTCATTTTCTCCTTTTTAAAAATGAATAACTAATTAACACAAAATACAGAATGAAGAGCAACGAGAAAAATAATTAAAATAAGATAGTTTTTTTTTATTACAGGAGCAAAACTTTCCTCAGAGTTGAAACTGAATTGATATTATTCTAACTTAAAGTATTTTTACTATCGTTTTCTCCTTTTTAAAACTGAATAACTAATTAATACAAAATACAAAATGAATAGCAACGAGAAAAATAATTAAAATCAGATAGTTTTTTTAATTACAGGAGCAAAACTTTCCTCAGAGTTGAAATTGAAGTAAAATATAATAATAATATAGATTTTATATAGTAGCGATGTAATATTTTAGAAAAATTGAATACTGATGAAAGGGACAAGCTAGAGAAAACTGACTAGATGAACTAGAAATTACTTAGAATTAAAATTTTTAAACACACAATGAGAAAGAATTAAGGTCAAAACTACCGGAAAATGGTAAAATTTATCGTGTTTCTGGCTCTACAGAAACACGATAAATTTTAAGCAATGTATTACGGTAATATACGCGGTAAAAGAAGCTCGATAATTTTTACCGAGCAAGCTTTGGTAATGATTTTGGTAAAATTATCAATAAAATAAGATTTTTAAATAAGTAGTTAAGTTTGACAAATATGGTGAAATTAGGTAATTTTATCATATCTTAGAACATGGCATAAAAACCATTTATTCAATAAAATTTATTTTTCAGTTTTGCTAAATGTGTGATAAAATGAAATATAAATTTGAGAACCAGAATTTTCGGTAAATCGTTACTATATGAACAGCAAAATTACCAAATGAATGGTTAAAATACCGTATATTTTGGTTTTATTGCCTGAATTATGGTTTTTTTTTACCAGTAAAGTCATTATCGTACCGTACGGTAATTTTACCAGATTTTTTTCTCAGTGTATTATTCAAAATTTTTATATAACATAGTTTAGAACTAGTAGCCAAAATAAATAAGAAGAAATAGTAGCACAATTTTATGCAGATAGAAAATATATCCTTTAAATTTAATGCGGATTGTATTATATATGCTTGACCTTTAAATGTAATATTTCATTATTCTAAATTAAGTTTTTATTCTGTTTATTTAGAAAACACATGAAACAGCTCGTTTTATTTCTTGCGAACTAGTATCGAAAATAAAATATCAGGAATAATAAAAACGTAAACATATAAATATTTCATCTTTATACTTTTTTCCTCACTCATCTGCGAGTAAACCATAAATTGTTAATATTTAAACTTCTGCTAGATCAGCAAAAGTTTTTTTCCATTACTATTGGTATACAATATTCTGAGGGAAAATGCAGATATATTTCATGCATATTGATATACTACATAGTTTTATCTCGAAGCTAGGAAAAGCTTAAAACTTTTTGGCAATGCTTCAAAAAGTAACTTTCAATACAGAATTGTCAGACCAACGGGAATAAAAATTCTTTTATGCAATTTCGACTTTAATAGGTTCAAGAAACTTTGAAATTACCAATAATAAAGTAAAATAGAATCACTCAACATTTAAAGACTTTGCTTGCTTTTACTTTAATGAGATAAAATATCTAAAGCGAAAGAGTTTTTCTAGAAGCAAAAATTCCGATAATCAAATAAGCTTAGACTTAAAAGCATTGACGGAAATCTTTAACAATATTTATTTCTGTTAAGTCCACGTAATAAACGACATATATTTTTACTTTTTTTTTTGATATTTTTATTCGATTTAATGCCGTCTTAAGACAACTTTCAAAAACTTTCAAGTAAAGACAATTTTTGTTTTAGTAAACTTAATTCAAACTAAATTAATAGCATGATGTAAGGAAATTTTCTTTTTCTAAAAAACTAAGGACAATGCCACCGTCACATGCGAGACAATTAGAAATAATAAAATTTGTTATACAGCCGAAGGTTTTTTCTAAATGTGAATAAATCTATTTCTTTATATTTACATTTGATACAACGATATTTTAGACTCAAAGACATTTTTATAAAATGCTCGTTTAAATAAAATGTTAACTAATTCGTTTAAGATAGGGGAAAATAACCACTTGTGAATTTTTTGTACATTATAAAAAAATTTCATTTGTCTCAACTCCAAAAAATGGTGACAACTACTATACACTCCAGTGATGTTGTGAAACGCCAAGCATAACTCTTGAATGTAGTGTTTCACCACACCAATGTTCTTTTACATCACTACATCACTTGATGCAACGTAACCGCCACCATTTTTGTTTTTCAATAACACTAAAATTTATAACAAAAATGGTGACAACTACTTTACACCAAAGTGGTGTAGTGAAACACTATGCATAACAATTGGATGTAGTGTTTCTCTACACCAATGTTCTCCTACATAACTTGGTATTACGCAGCCGCCACCATTTTTGTTATTCAGTAACACTAAAATTAATAACAAAAAAAGGGACAACTACTTTACACCAAAGAGGTGTAGTGAAACACTATGCATAACTCCTGGATGTAGTGTTTCTCTACACCAATGTTCTCTTACATAGCTTGGTATTACCCAGCCTCCACCATTTTTGTTATTCAGTAACACTAAAATTAATAACAGAAATGGGGACAACTACTTGACACCAAAGTGGTGTAGTGAAACACTATGCATAACTCTTGGATGTAGTGTTTCTCTACACCAAAGTTCTCTTACATAACTTGGTATTACGCAGCCGCCACCATTTTTGTTATTCAGTAACACTAAAATTAATAACAAAAATGGGGACAACTACTTTACACCAAAGTGGTGTAGTGAAACACCATGCATATCTCTTGGATGCAGTGTTTCATTACAATGCCCTTTTACATTACTTGGTGCAACGTAGCCGCCATTATTTTTGTTATTTAATCACACTAAAAGTTATAACAGTAAAGTTAATTTTATTATGCAATACAAAGTTGGAATCATTAATTTAGAATGCATATATATATACAATAATTCTTGCTTGCACGTAGCTCAGTTACATAGCACGTTACATCTTACTATTTAAAATTAAAGTATTCAGTATCGTTTTAGTTTTTTAAATGTTAGTTGCAATAATTTAATGTTACAAGATTATAACAGAAAAAAAATTAAAACTAGTTAGAGTTTAGTAGAAATACAACCCATAAGTATTACACCAATTACATTGGCAAAACTTATAGCTAGACAAAAGCAAACTTGTGAATGATCCCTTGAATGAAAATCAATAATCAATTTAATGGATTTAAAATTTAATTTATAAGTTTTGATAGATTTTAAAAAGTTTATTATAAAATACTTTCAGAAATATAAACATTTTTCTGGGCCATCCCACCGACTGTCTCGTACATGACACATGAAAATTAATTATTTAAGCAAATATTTTGTAAGGAATATTTGAAAAATTTTACTAAATTTGAGTATATTAAAATACTGCACTCATATTTACTAAATATCTTAAATTCTGTAGCAAATTAAAATTTATTATTCTTCTTCACTTGAGGAAAATTTGTTCTTTAAATATCCTCAGAAATTAAAAGAAAATCGGATAACTAAAAAAAATTAAATCACGGGTTCACTCAAATAATAATCATCAAATATCATTCAGCAATAGATTTTAATTTAGCATTAAGAGATAAAACTCAATTGTATCACTTTTAAGGAAACCGGGCCAACATTATTTAATTTTAAGCATTTTCTCTTAATAAGTGTTTTGTCAAAACGTGAAATTGACACAAGGTGTGTTTACTATACTTTTCAGTTTTACAAATAAAAATCACACAATAAAATGCCTTTTCCTTTTCACTAGAATTCAAAAATAATAATAATAATAAATAAATAAACACCTTTTCTGTCACGATCGGTTTTTTAAGAGGCTGGCATAACAATTAAAATGTTTCTTAGCATAAAAATTTTAGTTAATTACAATGAACTTCAGATTTAACAGCAAAAAAATATATCTTCAAATCTTTCTATTGATTTTCTTTATCGAATACAGTTGATCGAAACTTGTCAAATAGTTGTTTGCTCAAAATTACCAGCTAGCGTTAAATTGACATGTTACCATTACAGGGAAGATACTCTTTTATTTCTTACACCAAACATAAAATATTGATCGTTTTAAATTTAATAAATACCGAACATTAAGTTTTATTTATGGATAGTCCCTTTAACCAATTTTTAAAAATGAACCACCAAACTCCATAATTTCACGGAAATTGCCTTAAACATATCAGTTCTACGGTAATTTAGGAAGAAAAATAATCACAGATATCTCATCCCCTTGTAATATTTAAACAATTCATCCCAATATCTGCGTAACTTTCCATGAAAAATGCACACTAGTACCAAAAAAAATTATATAAACTGATATCTTTACCAAAAAATAATAAACTAGCAATGTTTAATTTTTCTCAAAATTCCGTATTTTTTTCCCGAAAATTTGAAACACTTGAAAACATGGCTACTTTGGCAAATTTTAATCATTTTGCTTAAAAATAAAACATAATTAATGCTTTGTAAGAACAATTTTTTTATGGTTTGCATTGAATAAATTTAGAATTTAATTTCCATAATAATACATTACTATTTATCAATCTCATAAAACGAAAATATATTAATTTAAAAAAGGGACACATTACAATCGTAACTAAACCAATAACAACACATATGAAATAATTTATAAGCAGCATATGCAATAGTATCCATAATAATTGCATGTACCGTGCCATGTTAACTTTATATGCGTAATAAGTGTACAAAATACAAAAATTAAAGAATTTACTATTATCCATCAACCCCAAAGCAAATCAAAAACTGAAAGCTGGTTAACAGTTATAGTACATGACAACAAGCAGAAATTGGATCTATTTCGACTAACTCATTTACATCGGGGTGTCAAACGTATCCTGTATTTCAAATATCTTTAATCTACCTGTTGTTAAGCGGAGTTTTGATCTTACACATTTCAGCATAGCCAACTTACGCATATACGTAATAAAGCATACAAAATACAAAAATTAAAGAATTTACTATTATCCATCAACCCAAAAAAACATTAAAAACTGAAAGCTGATTAACAGTTATAGTACTTGACAACAAGCAGAAATTAGATCTATTTCGACTAACTCATTTACATCGGGATGTCAAACATTTCCTGTATTTCAAATATCTTTAATCTACCGGTTGTTAAGCGGAGTTTTGATCTTACACATTTTATTGACTGGCATCCGAGAGTGCAGATCCATGTAAAATGAGAGTTGTACAGCGCCATTTTCTCCATAAAACGCTTTCAGCTAATTTGAGGAAAGATAAATTAATCAGGCTTGGAATCTTCCATCGCTTGCATGTTTATTGTTGACCTTTGCGTAATATTTAACACTGGCTTATGTAGTGTAATTGAGAATGCTTAGTTCTGGAGACAGGGGAATAAAGTATTGTTTATTTTAAAAGTTTTAGCAAGCATTAATCACTAGTGCTGCAGAATCTTCATACGTGAATAGCGCGATTTTATCCATAAAGAAAGTTTATTTATTCAAGATTACATAAGTAAATAGTATTAGTACATTATAAGCTATTTAATAAGAGTAAATAAATAATTAAAATTTTGCTTCAAATATTTGTAATAAACTTATTTTGAAGAATAATACATTAATAAACGACCAATGTTATATTATTAATACTTCACATTGAAGTAAAAAAAGCTCAGTATGATTAAAAAAAATTAAATGAAAAAGATATTTGATGATAAACAGTGACGGATTAATATCACACTCATAAAATCTTTTGACAATTCCTTGAATCTGACTGAAATATCATTAAAATTTTCATCTTATGGTTAAAGTTAATCAGCTAGTTTCAGGTAGTGTGAATTAGTTTAATCGTAAAAAAGAAACTGTGATGCCAGAATTGGCATTACATATTTCCTAGATTTCGAAATTTTTTAAATTACTTAAACTTATTTTTTTCGATTATTATTAATCAAATTATACTTAAATTAAATGAATTAGTTAATTTTTATTTAAAAACGAACATAAAATATTTCATTCTTTTCTTATCGATCAATGTAACGGCTAACTATTTTATTTCAATACTAATGTAGGCTCATTAATTCACTGCCACGCCTAATCGAAAACAAAAATCTATTTATAACTCTTTATTATTAATTTCTTACCACAAATATGTTTTAGTTACATGGTTACTATAATTCTCACTGTCTGGTTGGTGATTCGCAATGGCCAAAGAATTTTCAAACCGAATATTGATTATAGGGGTTTGGCTTTATTTTCGCTACGTTAAATTTCGATAATTCGCCAACCTTGGATCTCTTCTTCATGCTCCTGTTGTCCGTTGGAAACAAATTCATTCACTTTCAAATTTGTGGCAATTGTCGCAGTCCCAACCGTCGAATATCATTCATGCTAACTATACTCTCGATGTAAGAGAATACTTTATCTTGATCCCCTTAAGGGATTTCTTTTCTTCATTATGCTTACATTTCTGAATTACGGCCATCTTCAATATTAAATAAATCAATTTTGCCTAAATGATTTTATTTTTCTCCATGAGAGAATTATTTTATTACATCCAAATTAAGATGTGTATGTAATGACCAAAAGTCAATAATGATACTTCAACTACCACTAAAATATTAGTAATGGAGATTAACGTCATCATAGAAGCGCCCTCTAAAATAAAGTTAATTTTGAAAATTACATTGCATACATTTATTTCATTTATAATTTTGAGTAATTCTCTGTTATTTCTATCATTTATACTTCTGTTCTAATGTGATGCTACCTTACCCTATGTGATGCTACCTAATTGTTTCGCAGGTTATTGCAATACATTGAAATAGACTTCTTTTTTAAATCAGAATTAAATTTTTCCATCTTTATTTAACATGAATATTTGATTTCAAACTCTTCAAATGCATATTAAAACCAGACGATATACATCAAATGTGTAAATTAGCTAAGCTGAAGAGACAAGTAATAAATATCCCCAAATTATTACTTTTCGCGACAGGGCATTGTCTTGATTTCTGAATTCTCCTGGGGTTTATTGAGATTTGGAAGTATTAAATAAAACACCGAACATTTTCGAACGCGTTACCAAAATGGAAATAAAAGCATTAAGAAAATGTTCATACAAAATAAAAAAAAACAGAAAAAAACCGTAATGGCTATCGCGTTAAGATGTTGATCATGCATTGTTTCCTTACCTGCGCTTAGAATAATCACATTATTGCCCATTTCCGCGTCGAAATGAGATCCATTTTCTTTTCTGTGGTTTTTCAGGACTATAAAAATGATAGAGGAACTTGATTACGAGGTCAATGTAAATTATTTAAATATGGATGGAGATGTAAGAGGATTTCGATATCTTGATTTTGAAGAACTTTGATATATTTTTCTACTTAGTTTTGAAATATTCAATGACCAGTAAAAAGGAAGCAATTTAGAGCCTTATGACTAAACGTTTAATTTTGTTTGTTTTTTTATGCATTCTTTTTGCTAAGTATTTATTAAACTTTTTTTCTAACGAAGAGTGTTTCTTTAAAAATAAATCTAGAAGATAATAAATAGTTCCGCAAAGTCTAGTTTCTTTGTAAATATTTTCAACTAAATAAAATAGAACGCAAAGTAAGAAGCATAATTAAAATAGTACTTAGAAAACACGTGTTGGATGAAGCTGCCACAATTTCAAGAAGATAACAATGTCTTCGCTTGAAATGCATTTCTTATACGATGAAAGAAACTGACGTTTTAAACTTTTTTCTTTGTTTATTACACTTTGAATGAAACTTATAACTTGAGAGTCAATATTGGAAGATATTAGGAAGTCTTCTCAAAATACATTTATTAAACGGATTTTTTCAGGAAAGCTCGGAATAAGCGGAAAATTAATCAAAAACAGAACTATTGCATTCCACAGTGGGCCAGAAGACCATGATCTTCGGCCAAAAGTCAAAAATTAAATTTTAACTAAAATATGTTTAGGCAGCTTTAATATCACCCAAATTAAGTATTCAGAATCATTCCAAACATTATAATTTACTTTTTGGACCGACGAGAGTACAATGTAGTGAAAAATATGTTAAAAACTTTTTTTTAAACTTTAAAATTTTAAAATTTTTGTTAAAAACTTTTAAATTTATATTTTAGAAATATATATAGGAATTTCACCTTTCTGTTACATTTTTATCAGAGTAATTAGTCTGATATTATTGTACAATTTTTCAATTTGTTGGATTAGTTAATACTCTTGACAAACTTATAGTTTATATCTTATCATTTGACATTTTACAATGTTTGAATCACTTTCGAAACTTATCTTCAAAAAGTTCCACGAGGTAATTAGCTAAACTTTTTTTTGTTGTCTTCTTTGATGTTTCTTCTTTCGAAAAAACCTGCCCCATTTTGCCCGTATTGCAAAGGTGGGTTAAATATACCGAAAAGCAAAAATAATGTTTTTTTTTTTCATGTTTTCGCGTTATTTTGTAATTAATTCGCGTTATTTTGTAATATTACTTCGGAAATATAATTTGCTTTTCATTTTTAATGTAAAATTACGAAAATTATTATATTTTCATTGCTATATTTAATTATTTAAACGTACTATATATATATATATATATTTTGCTCGCCATATTTCAGCCGCCATCTTGTTTTTTTTTTGGTATTTTTAGAGTACTTCAAAATTTCAACTATGAATTCAATTTACCTGCACATGAAAACCCTAAATAAAAAAACCCAAATTTTGAAACAAATTTTATTGAAATACTAATTTTGGCCACAAAACCTTGGATGCTTGCCCACTGTGCATTCCAGAATTTAAAATCTGGGAGATTCTTAATAAAGGAGGTAAATTATATTGCAGTTTAATTTCAAAGTATGTTAAATCAGCGAAATCAGTAAACCAAGCAATAATTTTTCTATGAAACATTGCCTCTTCGTAAATCAATCTACATGTTATGGTGTTTAATAAATTATGCTAATGAATAAAATTTAATATTTCCCTATTTTCTTTCAATTAGTTGTCGTGGGAACTCGAGCACCTCGCTCACAGAGAAAATGAATTCAAAGAAATTTACTTAGTACTGAGCAATCAGTGCAAAAAGTATTCGTGTGATCTTCTTGACCTCTGCCGCAGCACAGAAGAAGTTATTGCAGTATTAAATAGAAGAACAGAATCAGAATATGATGAAGACGAACGAAACGCAGTTGAGGAAAAACTGACTCTCTCAAGACTGAAAATGGCTCTTAAATATGAACAGAAACAGGTAAGTTCATCAAACAAAAATGTATGTTAGACCACATCTTAAAAAGTTAATTTTTTAAAAATCTTCAATCAAAATTACCTTTTAGCTACATCTGTAACATAAACTAAATAATTTTCTTAAAAAAATAATGCAAGTCGAGATACGATAGAGATATGAGAAAAATGACCACCCCTACATTTTTCTTCAACATATCACTCCAGGCAACACAGAATGCCGAATAAATAAGCTTTAATTTTATTGAATTTTAGTTACATTTGATAAGGTATAGATGAAAGTGTAATTCGGTGTTCAAAGCGTTACGTGGGCATTAGTCAGGTGTCCGGTAACAGAAACCCTCCAGCACGGTAGAGGGAGCTGTAGATTATCAGATTATCCGTAAATTATTTGTTATCCGAGATTTTCTTTCTTAAAGGAACAATTACAGCCCCGGAAACGGCCGAGATAACCTGGTCGGTAGGGCGCTGGGCCCGTGTCCGAGAGTTCGTGGGTTCGAATCCCGACGGCCAAAAACTCCCCGTGCAGTAAAGTGACTGATGCACGTTAAATCTGTCAAGTCGCAAAAGTCCTCCATGTTCCCATAACAAATCAAATCCCCTGGGAGTACTGGATTGGAGATCGATCGTTCTCTGATTCAGGTCAAAATTACGATCTGTGGATGAATGAATGGTTGTACGAATGGGTACGCCATATAAAGAGGTGCGACGTATGGTGTGGCAGAAGTCGAATTCTTGGCCATAGATGGAGCCACTGAGAAACAAGAAACGCACATTCTGCCTTAAATTTGCACGGTTTCACCAAGCAGGCTTGCCCGTGTGGCAAAAGGCGTTAGAAACAACAACAGCCCCGGAAAATTATTTTTCATCCTTAATTTTTTTAAACAAGCGTAACATATTACTGAGAGGAGAAACAGAAAAATAATTTTTAATTCCTAAACTTACTCAATTCCCTGGTTGTTTCAGACATCTAACTAAATTTTGGGAAAACCGCAGATATATTAGCACTAAAAGATTAATTCCAATTAATAATAGATGCTCTTAAATTAACTGGAACTTTAAAAAAATAAGGAATTTAAAAGACAAGAAAAGAGATAATAAATATATTCTTAATTTCTGAAAACTCCAGTTGCGTGTTAATGTATATAATAGAAATAGACTGTATAGGGATTTTTTCCTTTTTTTAAATTTTAATTATTCCATATTATTAAATATGAGACTTCTTTAAGAGATTCTTTCTTCTTTTCTTCAGTTTTTTTTTTTTTTTTTTTTTTTTTTTTTTTTTTTTTTTTTTTTTTTTTTTTTTTTTTNTTTTTTTTTGCCTTACTGTAGGTAATATTATTTAGGCCGCCTCACAGGTTAATTTTATTTTGTTCGATTTTAAGAAAATTGTCAACCATACTTATCCGACATTCGATCACCGTAATCTAAAATATTTTCAGATTCAAAATCCTCTAATTTTTGTTATATTAGCCCATTAATTCAACAAACAAAATTAAGTTTTATAATTATTTTCTATGGCTATTAAATTTCTCCGTGTGTGACTAACTAATTGGTTATTATTTTATTTACACTTCCAACTGAGTTCTCTGTTAATTTTAATATTCCTGTTTGCATCTGTTTTAATTTTATCTTTGAAATCAATTTGTGTTGCCTTAAATATTCGTTTCTTGTCCAACTTATGAGTTGGCTAGACAATAAAGTTTAGTTTTTCGAAAAATATATTTCATTACATAGTCTTAAAATTGTTATAAAGTGTTATTTTAATCTTGGGTTGATTTTTTAGCAATAATTTTTTGTTCCTTTCACAAAATAAATTTACTTCTAACGTATGCTGTATTTAAACATATAGGGGTTCCAAAAATCTGTTACAAATTTATCAGATGTTATTATTTCATATTATTTTTTTTTAGATTGATAATAATTATAATATTTTGAAAACTTGGACGACTGCGAAATAAGAGTTTTTTTTTTATAAGAGTTTTTTTTTATAGTAATCTAAGCATTTATATTAGTTTAATCTCTTATATTAATTTCATATTTACTATAATTGATAAAAAAAATTTCCGAAATCAACAGAATTTTTTTAAAAAAATTAATTTTGCGAGAAACACGTTACATTTTATTTAATTTTTAGACAAATAAAAATCTTTAAAATTCGATAGTGCAACAAAATATTATATTCGCCATAGTTCATTTTTATTAAAATCCTCTCTTTTAAAAATGAATGTGATGTTTGAGGCCATCTTTATTTGAATGATGTCTTCTTTTTTAAAATGAATATTTTGATTTTTATTTAAAGCAATATTAATAAAAAGTGTACCAAACTCCAAACAAATTAAAAAATAAATGAATAAAAAATTTACTTTTGTAAAAATTTTCTTTTTACTTTATTTAAATTTAGTTTCAGAGTAATTTGGACGAAAATGTACTTATTTTTTGCTATTTTCTTCCTGAAGTATTAGTTTAATATACACTCATGGACAAAAAAATTAGCGCACCAAGAAGGAGTCGTCAAAATGAGACTAAATTTTACATACGTAATTACTACTTTGATATAAGTAAATGATTAGGAATTCAAAGATTATCGTTTTTCTTTAATTTTCTAATCATTTACTTATATCAAAGTAGTCATTACGTATATAAAATTTCGTTTCATTTTGACAACTCCTTCTTGGCGCGCTAATTTTTTGTCCATGAGTGTATTTTATAACTAAGAAAAGTCATAGTATTTAAATCATGCTTAAAAAAATTTCAATATTTTTGTAGCGAGAAATTTTTAGTCCTTTTATGATTAGCCAGCGTAGGTATTTTGAAATTAATCATAAATGATAAAATAAAGTTAGCGGGGAAAATCTTGTGAATTCTAGTTCACGAAAGTGATGTTAGATGGCAGCATAATTAGACTTTTTTAAAAAACTTAATCGCCTGCAATTTTTGTTGAGGCGACATATCAAAGAATTGTTAAATTAAAACTGAAAGCTCAGCATAGAAATAATGAGTTCTACTATTTGAAATTTTAAAAACATTCATTAACAAAAGTAAAATTTCCCTTTCAATAACAGATAAAAGTGGATTATATGTACGCTCTTTATTGCAATTTTGTAAACACTTTATAATTTTTTTTTCTAATTGATCTCAATTTCGATTAGCATTGAAATAATTTAAAGAAAAATAAAATTTTATGTTGCTAATACTTCTTTTTCTATTATGTTATGCATTTTAATATAGAACTAAACGTGGGCATATTTTAATGATTAAATTATAGTATTTTGGATAATTTTAAATAAAATGCGCCAGTAACACAGTTCAACAAAATTTTATAATAGGATTTACAAAAGTAAAGCAGGAAACAAATTATTTTCCCAATCAGCCAAGACGCATTCCTGAAAAAAAAATATTGGAGTTTTCTTTCTTATAAGTTAAGCATTTTTTATTTTCTTATCAAAAGATTTTAAAATATGAAAAAATGTATGAAAAATCGCAGTTTAGTCTAACAAACAAATAAATCAAAATTTCAATTAAAGTAAAAAGTAAAGTTCAGAAGTTTAATTTGATGCACATTGTATAAAAACTATTTTAAACTATTTTAACTTTTCATACTGAATACATCAGTATGTTTTTTACGATAAAAATAACGTTTTACAACATTATTATATTTTAAAAATAGAATGCTGATATAGTTTTATTTTTCTAAATACGATATTTTTTTTAAAAAATATTTTTTTGAAAAGTTAGGGTTCCCATCAGAAATTTTTTTTTTTATTTAATGCATCAAATATACAATTTTTATTCAATGTACTTGCTATTTAATTAATTTATGTCAACGCAAAATGTACTTATACAAATTTTTAAAAACACAGAATATGCTTTTAAGAAAATGTTCTCGAATTTACTCAAAAACGTTCGTTCTCAGTAGTAAAAAAATAAAAATAATTAAATCAGCTAATATTTTATTCAATTTAGAAGTTAGTTTTTTAAATAAACAAATACATATTCAAATCTTTAAAATAAATAAATTCAATAAATTGTACCATTGCGTAAAATTATTCTTAGTGGGGAAAAAGGAAATGAAAATAAAACATTAAAAGAATATTGTTTCTGAAATCGCTAAGGGGAAGGAAAATGCGGACTGTATAAAAGAATGAAAACCATGATAAAATCAAATCAAGTAAACTACAACCAAATTTTTAAACACATAAGGCGAATACAATACAAATATTGTAACTTGAATCGAACAAATACGTTCCGCCATTTTCATTCGAAACAAATATTCTTAGATGTAAATTTATTTTTCGAACTAACTTTTTTTTTCATCTCAAAACAAGCGGATGGAGAGAAAATAAAGATAAAACTGATTGATACTACTTTATAGATACATATTAATGTGAGGGGATTTTTTTAAATATATTAATATGGGGGGATTTTTTTAAATATATTAATATAGGGGGATTTTTTAAATATATAAATATGGGGGGATTTTTTTAAATACATTAATATGGGGGATTTTTTTAAATATATTAATATGGGGGATTTTTTTAAATATATTAATGTGGGGGATTTTTTTAAATATATTAATATGGGGGGGGGGAGTTTTTAAATATATAAATATGGGGGGATTTTTTGCATCGATGAAATTAATGCAGAGCATTATTATTAACAAAGTCAAGGGTATGCATGCACTTTAACATATTAATTTAAAACAATATTATGAACTTTTATATTAATTATTTTTATGCGAAACGATTGAGGTAAACTTTTTTTCAATGAGAATTAGCATCATTCGAGTAAAAAAAGAATAAAGTTACTTTCTTAATAATATTTAGGTCTTATCAACGACAATAGCTTTTTTTCTTCTTTTTCTCCCCCTTTGGTGCCTTTGGGTAGTTTTTCGAAGACCTCGTCGTCACATGAAATGGTGCTTTTTGGCGAATAATATGCTATTTTCATAACTGCTGTGAGTTTGTAACAGTTACTCGTGACTGTTATGACAAGTTAGTCAACAAGCTATTTAAGCTTATTCAGAAAATGGTGCGAAATGATATGGAGAAAGCCAAAATTTTGTGGAAATGAAAAGACTTTGTGGTATAATTTTTTAAATTAGCAAACTGTTTTTTTTTTTTTTAAATTAATAACTTATAAGTAATTTAAGTTATTCGTCCATTCTAAAAGCCAGATAATTCTTCACTGCAAGATGATATATATAGTTTAAAATAATCTCTCTGCTTCAAGTGTAAGGCACTTATACTGTTTCTTTTGTATTTTCCTTGGTGACAGACATTCAAAAACCATTTTAGTCCGTCAACTTGGCAATGCTCCTCAAAATTCGCTTAATAAGTACTTTATGTAATTCTGACTGACCATTAACATGCCTGATTGGAATTTTTACATGTCAGGCAACATAATTTTCAAGCCCTGATGGGGTCAGAAACAAAAGTACCCGTAAATTCTTCCAAACTTCAGGAATACATTGTTACAAGTCTTGAGTTTTTTCTCATTGGTGGGGTTTTGTTTATAAACTTAAAAGTTCATGCTTTGTGTTTTACTATAATGTTTTTTGCCAGTTTTTGAAAACATCGACACGTCGCATCTGTGCTGTTAACAGAATTCCTATAATTAAATGAAATTATTAAATAAATCAATATATTTATAGATTTAAGAATGAAATTTTTTCCAATTTTCGGAACCTCTAGTTTTAAATGCATTTCATTACAATTGTCGTTTCGCCATTAAATCTAAAAAATTAAAACCTAATTTAACTCTACCAACTACTCAACCTAATTTAACTCTACTTGCTTGCCAATTAAGATTTTGACCTCTTCCTCACATAAAAACTAAATCATTATAGTTAATCATAAAACTGAAAATTAGAAAATAATTAAATTAAATCAAAAAATTTTAACAGCTGCGTTTTTCAAATGGGTTAAAAAGAAAAATAATTATATTTTTTCCCCACACGTTTTATCTTAATGTAGCAAAAAAACCACTGGAAATTAACCCTAGATCATTCGAAAGTGTCTCTATGTTTTTCGTTAAAAATTGCTTCTTAATTTAATAAACAAATACAAAAAGCATTTAAGAACTAAACAAAGATTAAAAATGATCGCATTCATCACCATCTTGTCCCGGTTTCCAAGATAATCTCTCAAAACAGATTCTAAGAGAAGAATTATATAAACAAAGTTGGATTTTCAATTTTATCATATCTTAACAGAACATGGTTGTAAAACATGACATACTTCTAAAACCTTGCTAAATCCAAAAACAGTACTCCTCGAATTCGTACTAGTTAGCAATGAAAGAATTATTTTTCAGTTTGTAGCACATCCAAATTGCCAGCAACTGCTGACATCTATTTGGTATGAAGGTTTCCCAGTGTGGAGAAGAAGAAATGGTTTTATGAAAATTTTGCTGTGTTGTGGTCTCATTGCCTGTATTCCTGCAATTTCACTATATTATCTCATCTGCCCGAGGTCCAAAATGGGGAAACTCGTTCGATCACCTTTCATGAAATTCATATATCACAGGTCAGTTATCTATTTATTCATTTTTTATTGAACAGTCAAAATGTTAAAAACAATTTCAAAACTTTTGCACGACACTTAATTTGAACATAGATCTTTTGCATTACAAATATGTAGCTCTTTTCAAAACTTAACAAGCCAATTAAAATTTAATATTGAGACTGGTATGACATCCACATTATAGTGAAAAACTTCATTTGTATTTAAAGCAATAAAAAGATAATAATAAAATATAATAAAGTTGATTTTAAATGTTGTTTATACTTATTTTACTGACTGAAAAAAAATTCGAAATTTGTTGATGAATAAAAGTAGAAAGAAATATTATAAAAATAATAATAATTAAAAAAATTGCTGACTTTCGTACATATTTTTTCTAATGTTAGTGCGTTATTGCTTTACTGCTGTTACAGCTTCCTAACAAAAAGATTTTGATCGTCATTTCACCAATTTCATTAAGTAGAATAATTTTCAGAAAATTGAGCCGCGGTAACTCCTCCCCAATGAGGTGACCTGTGTTTGAATACCAGCTATGGCTAGTCCATACGAATTCCGCACCTGGCTCACAACGACCACAGAGCAGACGCCAAATATAATCAGTGATAGAGACGGTTTAGAGTACCCTGTCGTCAGGCTAATCATAAGAGGTTTCCGTGATTTTCCTCTCCATGCAACGCAAATGCGGTTAGTTTAATAAAAGAGTCTTCCCTGAAAGCAAATTTCTCCCAATACTTGATCAAGGAGATCTCTTATTTTCAGGATTTGGTTCAACATTACAAGGCTAAGTAGGTGAACATTAGTAGTCTTAAACTGAAAATTGGATCGGCTGTTCATTGGCAGTGATAAAATAAAAATAAAATTATCAGAATTAAATTATCAATAAATTATTAAATAAATAATTATTAAATTATTAAATTATTAAATTATTAAATAAATTATTAAATAAATAATTATTAAATTATTAAATTATTAAATAAATAATTGTTAAATTATTAAATTATAAAATAAAATTATCAGTACGCATAATGTTTTTTCTTTGTAATGTTAGTGCGTCATTCGGATGTTTCCTTCTTCTACTGGTATTAGCTTCTACAAGAACAGAGGGAAGCGAAAGGTCGAGGCAGAACATTCGAGGACCGCCACCATCATTTGTTGAATGGCTCATATTTTTTTGGGTGACAGGCAAGTACACTTATATACCAATATTTGAAAGCAGAGATACTTTCGCAATGTAAAATATCTCAGGATAATATTGAAATAAAATGCCTTTTAGCAAACGGAAAATTCCATTGTAGCAAACTAGCAGTTGTCGATTAATAATTCATAAAAGAGCACAGTTATATTTAGTAAACATTGGAACTTATGAATATGTATTTTTAATTAATAAATGAAATAGTTTAAACAATTCTGACTAAAAATGTAATGTTGTAATAAATGAACCGAAATTGTTTTGCTTATAGTAAGAACACTGTAAGAACTTCCGGATGAATTTACGGTAAAAAGTATCAGCACTCAGGGTGCTGGTTCTTTATACTGTAAAATCCATTTTTACAGCAACATGTTACAGAACAAAAATTCTGATTTAGCGTAATTTTTACTGTAATAATTATTGTAAAATCACTGAATCTCTGATTGATTAAATATTACATCAAAAATTACGGTATTACGGTATATTTTATAACAAAAAAGCATTTTACGGAGGCCTCCAAACTCCTTTCACCCGCTCTTCTTAAACTATAGGAACCCTATATTCCAGATTTCTGTTACCTCCTATATTTTGAGGATCAGTAATCCAAATCCATCATAAAAAAAGGTTTCTTCTTCTGAAAGTACGTTTTTGTGTCTGATTTCGCAATCTAAAGCATCGCCTGCACAAATAAATTAGCATATTTGAGATCCCCCTTTTGAGCCATTAAGATTGATTCCTAGTACGTGAGAATTGAAAGTTATTCGTGGTGTTTGGTTTATTTATTTTCGCACACTGCATGTAGGATTTATATAAAAACAGTGTTTGCTTTAAGTTTTACAGCAATTTTCAGAGCATTATATTAACAGGGACTAGTTACGGGTGTAAAGATGTTGTTTTACGAAGTCATTTTCAGTAAACTGAGGCAAAACTGTTTACATTGTATAAACAGCTGTTCACTAATGTTTGATTTATTTATGACCACATCATATTAAGCTATGGCTTGCTTTCTCTGAGAAACAGGGACATTTTTTGATGGTTTTAAATTCCTGACCCTCAAAGTAAGGGGGAATGTATAAACTACTCTAAAGTGTTAATTTAATTTAACTTAACACCGCCCCGCCCCTATAGGGGGCATTCGGGAAATACTAAAGTCTCGAAATACATGCCTGTCTCTTCTCAGTACAAGAAAATAAATATATTGTAATGAACAAAGGAGGCCTTTAAATGAAGCAACTCAGAGAGCAACTCTGGGTTGCACAGGTGTAAAGATGCGCTGTTTACCGAGCTCCAAGTCACAACTGAAGAATGCTCCAAAGTGTTAAATGGGTGTTTTAAATTGTTATTGACTGACTTGTGACCTAGTCAATCTGTATACTAAGCTATGATGCCCCGAATGAAACTTTTTTCTTCCTTGCAATGCTAAAATATGCTTTTCATGTTCAGGACGTTAAATCTTTTAAATAATATTGTTGCTTACAAGAATAAAGCTTAATGATTTATATATTTTTTTCTACAGGAATGGTGTGGGCTGAATGCAAGCAACTTTGGGAAGAAGGCTTAAAAGCTTACGTACGACAGTGGTGGAACTGGTTAGATTTCATCATGTTATCATTTTATCTTGCAACTTTTTCTCTGAAAGCTGTTGCCTTCTTCCAAATCCATAGTGATTATTATGGCAGCAGAGTCATGGAGAGACATCATTGGCCTGATAATGATCCTACTTTGATAGCAGAAGGAGTGTTTGCCGTAGCAAATGTTTTTAGTTTTGCAAGGATAATTTACTTGTTTCAAACGAATCCCCATCTGGGACCTCTGCAGATATCACTTGGTTGCATGATAGTGGATATTGCAAAATTTCTCTTCATATTCTTTTTAATTTTAACATCTTTCGCATGCGGTTTGAACCAACTCTACTGGTATGCGGATTACTTCGATGAAAGCTGTCAAGTCCGACAAGATAATGGAACTACTTCTACGGCGGGGAACTGCAATCAAAATAGCGAACCTTTCATGACGTAAGTATACAATTATTTTATTGCGTTTGTGATTCTAAAACTAACATAGCATAATCCGTAATCAATGAACTTTAAATATAAGTTAAGAGTGTTTATCAAAATAAAGTAATAAAAACTTACACTCGGTAAATGAGAATTAATATTTAGAAGAAAAAATTAACATGGCAAATTCCGTAATCAATGAACTTTAAATATAAGTTAAGAATATTTGTCAAAATAAAGTAATAAAAACTTACACATTCGGTAAATGAGAATTAATATTTTGAAGAAAAAACTTACGTTATCAAAATACTTCCGAATACTGAACGTTATCAAAATACTTCCGAATTAGTACGGTGGTCAATAAAAAAGACGGATTAAAAGAGTTAAAACTAATTTAGTTAGTTTAACTTCACCCATCAATTTAAATTGACGAACAATGTTTGGCTACTTTTGCACAGAGGGACAATTAGAGACAGACACTTGTTTTTTTTTCCTCCATAAAGTGTTGAATGTTGGTTGGTTTTTTCCCATTAAGCGTTCAATGTTGCTGGATAAGTTCATTGCGTTTTTAATGCGTCATTGAGAAAAGTTATAGAAATCTTTAAAGATTGACGCATTATTAAGCGATAACTAAAACAAATTTATTTCTGATTTTTTTAATTTTAATTTAAATTTTAAGTCTGAATCACCTAAACTTCGAAAATCAATTTTCAAATCTAGAGCTTGTTGGGAAAATATCTTGAATGATATTTTGTAAACAAGCTTTGTTCATTGGAGAGCATGTTATATTCGACTGTAAGTACGGATTGTGTATTAATGTAAACATGATCGTCTTCTATGCTCTTAAAATATCATTATTTTGTAGCAACATTTTGTGCCACTTCTGAGGGTTTTCTGTTTTTAATTTATTTTAAATAAAACAGCAAGTTCTGAATACTTTATCAAAATATATCAGTTAAGCTCTTTTTAATGCGGTATATGGCATTTCCTATTCTAATTGATGAGAAGAACAAAAGAATAAAAAAAACTGCATGTTACGCTAAGTCTGTACCCTGGGTGAAGTGATTTTGTGTCCCCAAATTAGTAGTCTTAAATTTGACTTAAACTGTCATCTAGCACACAGTAAAACTTCTTGCTGTCAAATATATACCGAAAATTTTGAATAATCTCAAAAGTTTTTGAAAAAAAATAATTTCTTGAAACGTATAAAGGAAGACAAAATCTATAATAAAAGTTATTAAATTTATTGTTATAGTTATGAATAATAATATTATTATTTTAATTATATTATTATGTAATACTAATATTATACTAATTCTATTGTTTTATTACTCATTTAAATGTAGTATGATTGATATTATAGTAGCCTGTCATCCCATTAACGATAAAAATCACCACATTTTTTCATTTTTATAAGTTTAAATTTACAACCTTTGAAAAATGCTCTTAACTGTGCAGACTGATAAATCCTCCTAAATTCTCCTATACTGTAAGAAATTTTGGTTGAAAAATTATACCGCTCACAATTGTTGCAACTTCAATACGGTGTGAAGATAAACTATACTATAATGCAATTTTTTTAAATTTATTACATGGCAATGTGGTTCAAATTTAACTTAAGCACATTTAACTTAAGCATGTTAACTAAAATTTAACTTAAGCATTCACCCGTTATTTAATAAGGTGTGAATTTAAAGGAATGCTTAAAATGCCCATTATATTAGGATTTAAGATACCGATTTATCAAAATTGAATCGGTTTTTCCAAAAGTATAGAGACGTGTATAAAAAATTTGTTTCAGAACGTCGGTCGCAATTGAATTTGATTCCACACTTCATGAAATTATCACGTGACTCATTCAACCATGGAACTATATTCAGATGATTTTTCATAGCGAAAACAATGAACAAATTCCTAGTCTTATACTTTTTCAAACATGCGAACCCTCCACGATATTGCATAAAAAGTTTATACATGCCCCATTTAAAAGCAGTATCTGATTTATTCGCGATTGATATCTGATAAAACAATATCTATTTGAGAATTTCTTACAAATTATTCTGAATTATTATATAATTCTGAATTACCCTGGTTAAATGGTGGAATTTTGAGCTGATGTAATGCAATTTTCGAGGTTTACGAATTTCATTTGTGTTATTACAAATTCCATTGTGACGAATATTTAAATTTTTAACCTCTAAAAACTAGAAACCGGATAGTTATAAGATTAATTTCATAGTTTACCTTCTATCAATTATCTCTGTTAGAAAGTGCTGGAGTAAGAAATATGTAGTTTCTATATTTTTGGAAAGTGGAAGCAAAGAAAAAAGGAACGGAAAAAATTATCATTTTAAATAAAAAATTAAGTATTTAAAACGGAAAAAAAATGCATTCCTTGGATTTATTTCTATAGATTTTATTTTCGATGTAATCAAATTAATGGACAAATAATGTAACACCTTTTCGTTCATGATTAAAAGAACATTTCATGATTAAACGAATGAAAATTTAGATAGTAACTAAGGACCATATTTATAAATATATTTTCATAATATTTTGATAAATGCCTGATTTTTTTTTTATTTCTTAGGTAATATGCCACTCTAAACTTTATAAGATTCATTTTATTTGCAAACTTTCCAAATTATTCATCCTAACCTGCACCAGAATCTTTATTCAGTATGAAAATGAAAATCATTCCTATCATCTATTCTTTTATTGAATTTAAAATATAAAAGGAATATAATACTTTGATAAATGCCTGTTTTTTTTATTTCTTAGGCAATATACCACTTTAAAGTTTATAAGATTCATTTTATTTGCAAACTTTCCAAATTATTCATCCCCTCTTGCACCAGAATCTTTATTCAGTTTGAAAATGAAAATCATTCCTATCATCTATTCTTTTATTGAATTTAAAATATAAAAGGAATAAATATACGGTAAAACGAAAAATAACTAAAATATGAATATGAATAAAAGTTTAATGCAATTATTAGATTTTTCTTACTAGATTTTATTTTTCACGATATATTGATATATAGACATTTTTTAATTATTTTTTAACTAACTTCATACGTACTTAAAAACTGAAAGTGACTTTTTTTATTTAACATACCTCTGCTGTGAATCTAAATTCAACATCTTGGATCACTTGGAAAGAGAAAAAGTCTTCTCAAAGATGTCCTTCACTGGTTAGTTACTACAAATAAGTTAAATAGTTCGAAGTGTTAATTTACGAGTGCTTTGCTTTTTTAATAGTGCATGAATCATAAGATTATGCAAGATCATTTCATAATTCATTGATTCAAGATCATAAGATAATTCCACACTGAAAAATAATTACCCCTAAAGGAATTATCAGCTGCTTAGTAAAAATTATTTTAGTTTCTCAACTTGCACACCACATACAATTTAAAAATTAACTCTAATTTAAAAAATATTGATAAGTTAAAGCAATACACTGAGTAGTCTTGAAAGTCATTGAGTTAAATAAACTAACAAGAATAAATGAATAAAATTTTTGCAGAATTTTCTAATTGAAAATTTTAATATTTAAATATTGAACTATAAAAACGAAATAGATGTCTTGAATGAAATCGTTAGTTCATATTTTTATTTTAAGAAACGAAGAATACAGATTTTATATCATTTGTTTTTTTGGAGCTTCACCTCTCTCTGTTTGCATGTTTTGTTCATATCTGCTGTATATTTTGTTTTAGCTTTTGTAATGTTGCGTGATAAAGACCAGAATTTGTATTTGACTTATGGGGTATGCATAAATTTGTTTTAAAGTTTTGGTCAAGCGGGGCTTAAGAGTGAAAGAAAGACTTTTTCTTTTGCATGCTTGAGTGGTTTAGAGAGTTGATTCAATAGTGTTATTTTTGAAAAAATAAATTTTTATACTTCACGCTTGAAACATTCCCTCATTTTTTTTTACTGAAAATAAAAAATAATTATTTTTTTTAAATTAATGCTAAGTAATGCTTTTGCTGTTTTTAACAGAAAATATTGAGTTACAAATTTCTCCAATATCTTTATTTAATTGCTTCAATTCTTAGGCTCCTTTTTAATTACAAATTTTGGTATTTTTAAAAAATTTGTAATAACGCTATTTTAATCATGTTTTAACCATCACGTTTATTTTATGATTTTAAAGATAAGAAATTAAAAAAAACACATACATCTGAAGCTATTTTTAATATTCCATTTAAATTTTGAGATGAAACTCATGACAGTAAATAGTATAGTATTGGCAGATTTAAACAAAAAGTCATAACAATCAGACAGTATACATGGTGTTTCGCTAAAACTACTTTTTATAATATAATTTTATTATCCTGGTCAAAAATGAAGATCAATAAGTATACAAATTGGGAGTCGTAAATTGATACTTGACCAAGGAAAAAACAAAAACGCTATCGAAATCTGATTGCAACGTATTTGGAAAAAAGGAAAACGTACAGGAAAGCGTATTTGATAAACAAATCAAGTTCGATAGCGGGAGGAAACAGATATGAGTTGAAAGATGATTATTAAGATCACCTTGAAATTTCAATTTCCAACTAAACCTGCTTCTACGTTTATTACATTCACCTTCCTGTGCTGTGATTTGTCAGATTTCTATATCATTTTTTCCCCTTGGTTATATAGTAATTTGCCAAAGAGCATATTCTTCTGTTTTCATTCTTGATAAGGATTCTATTAATGAACATGTTTGGTGGTCTTAACGGAACACCCTGCATATTTACATATTTAAAGTTGCCACAAGTGTTCTAATGTTTGAATTCCGTGGATTTCACTTTGCTGATAGGGTAAAGCCTGGCACCCAATACTTTTTTTTAAAGATTATGGCGATTAAATTCCATTTAAATACCATATAAATTGTAAATATACATCTCCTAAATACAAATACGAGAATGATGAGTAGTTAAAATTTTGGAGTAAATTATAGTTTCTTTGCGCTAAAGGTATGTTACAGTAATTTTGCATCTGTGTGCTTAATGTGTATATTTTTGTAAACTGCAGTAGTAAATATACCTTGTAAATCAAAAATGACTAAAACAAAATAAGGAGAATCTTTATGATTAAAGATTCTCAATACAGGTGATACAGGTTGTGCAATACAGGGTATATTAATCGTGTTTCATCATAATATCCAATTTTTTGTGTAGTACATAATCAGCGTCGTACGTAAACTATGTCTAAATTTTAAATGGGCAGTATTAATAACCTTAAAAATATGGCTTTAGCGATAATGAGTCGAATTCACATTGATTTATATTTCATGCATACAAAGTAATTAAACCTACTCAAGATTTATTCAACAGGTAACTAACTGACTGCCATTCACAAAGCAAAATAATTCGTAATTTGTTACAGACTGCACAAAATATTTTTGCTTTAATTACTTTTAAATAGATTTTTCCCACAAAATTTATTATTTTTACATTTTTATATTTTATAGATTTATATTTTATATTTTATAGATTTATTATATATTTTATAGATCTATAATTTTTTTAGCTGAATTTACTGATATCATTAAATTTCCAAAATTAATCTCGAATAATTTAAAAGGAAAAAGTTAAGTGTTTGACTGACACTAATGTAATCTTTTTGGAAGAACTATTCTGCATATTTATGCATCATATTATTTTAAATAAAGTTACATCATATCGTATAAGCTATCGGAAAATCATATTTATTGAGTTTTAAAGTATTTCTAGAATAAAGAATGGCATTAATTAAAAAATAAATTGTAACTGATTCTCCCTTCTGAATTTCATTAATATCCTAATGGAAAGAAGAAATTAAAAATTATGTTTCAAAATGCAATACATAAAGTTGTTTATAATATTAAAATAAAACTGAATTAATTGAACTCTGAAATATTCAGTGGAAAATGTTTGTGCCCTGGGCAATACACCATTTGATGCCCTTGAAATGAGGAGTGCTATATCATTAAAATACCCTATTTTACAAGAAAAAAAGCATAGGAAAATCTATGATAAATAATGTATAACTTTTAAAAATCTACCCTATATGTAGTAAGTGTAAACGGAAATTATTATACAATAAAAGTAAAATGTCTTTAACGAAATGAAAAGTAGCTCCGAAAAAAATAATATTCGAATTTGAAAACCCCATGTATTAAAATTGAAATAGCGTATACTCATTTTTAAGAAAAATGCATTTGAAGGGAGAAATGCTTGAGGGATATATTCGTTGGCTAACTACCTGCAGGATTCAAGTCAGGGACTTCGGAGCTCTTAATAGGATGCTCTAACCACCTTAGTTGAACACCCGCATCCAGGGAGATTTACTAGGAAACTTTATATAGTAACCGCCGCAATGACATACTAATTCCAATTTCAACGGTACAGAGGGTTGCAGTTTGGAAAATGTGGTGCCTAACTTAGTCAGGAGATCAGTAACTTTAACTTCTTTTTCGCTTATTTTGCTATATCGCAAAAACTTGTAAATGAATGGAATAAAGGCTATGATTTGTCATTACTACGGTCACTATGTAAAGCTTATCAACTCTCCAGGACTGGGGTGTACAGCTATGGAAATTAAACAATCTTACTATGAACTCGGTTCGAATCCTGCCAACAGCCAAATATCATCTCTTTCACACGTCACATACATTTTGCTCAAAAATGAGTACATGATGTTTCAGTTTTGAATGCATGGGGTTTTCAAATTCGTCTCTTATTAGTTTCAGACCTATTTTGACTCATTTTTGCTCAATTTTTATAAAACTTTTTTTACATTGTACATTCTCCATAGTAATTTTTCCTTATGCTATTCGAAGCTACTGTGTACTTATGAAATGCTATTCGAAGCTACTGTGTACTTATGTCAGTCAGCTACCACGGAATTTTCTGTACTTCAGAATTATAATTCTATTTATTCAGCAATTAAATATTTTTAATCTAAGCAAAAGATACGAATTTCGAGAAGTTCCCAACAGAAATTTTCATGCTGAGTTCAGAAAATTAATATTTTTGGGTAATTGACTAACATTTATGGGTTCAATTGCTCTTTAACAAAAAAACCATAAATTAGAAAACATTTTTGAAAAAAGTCTATTTCTACATATATTTCTATCCACAAAATTCATGGAAGGAGTTTTACATCTGTTACGACTATTTTAATGAAACAATATATAATTTAAAATTCAGTGCTCTATTGAACTAGATAGTTCAAGCTTTGAAAATGTTTTACAATGCTCAACATTTTGTTAAATTTGAAATTTTGATGTTCAGATTCACACTCTTGTGAAATTGCCCTTGGAGTTACCAACACGTTCAGGTAAACGTCCGAAACGAGGGGATTAAATCGATCTTAAATAAGCCACCGAACGCAAATTCTGTCGCGACAATAGTCTATTTCTGACCCTACTTATTTTAGCCATTTGCAGTTTAGCTTCGAGCGAATTCAAATAAGCATAGGTAGCTATGATCGAAAATAAAAGTATTTGTTTCCACTTTAAAATATTTTGCGTTTTTAATTTTCATGAAACATACACATAGATATTCCTCTTCATCCCGAATTCGAGTATAAGGCTTCTATCATAGTATAAGGCTTCTATCACTCAATTTGTGGCCAGATATTTTGCCTGACACTACGTCATTCCTATTGCTTTCAATTCACTTAGAATCGTTTGAATTCACTTAGAATTCAATTCACTTGGTTGATAGGAAATACGAAAAATGTTTTACGGCATTTTTTGTGGCTATGAAAAATAAAAAAGACACAGCTTTTATTTAACAAATGACAACCATACTTGTTTAATAAATGAAGTAAAAAAAGCAAAATGTGTGAAGAAAAAACAAACAGTTCCAAACAGAAGTTTGAATTGCTATGACACTCTAAATGTTGGAGGAGAGGACAAACTTATTGTACTATGCACTATCTGCAGAAAAAGCAGAAATCCTATATTGTGTTACGATTAATGAAATCTTCAACATTATACACGACGCATATCACAGTTGGTCAAGGGAGAAGAACTCGTATGATTAAGGATTTAAATCGCAAGTCTAAGAATCTAACAATAGAATCTACCGCCACGTATTTCAGACTATGTGAAGCATGTGAGAAAAAAATTAAAAATATGAAAGAAAGGAATTGTAATCAAACTAATTAAGCATCGCAAAAGGAATTCTCGATGTCAAGTCGACCTTATAGATATGCAGTATAATCCTAATCGAGATAGGAAATTCAGTTTAGTGTAGCTAGATCAGCTTACAAAATTCGTCTTACTGCGAAGCTTACCCAGTAAAAGAACTAGCATATCACATTCTGAATATTTCAACAGCTTGGAGCCCTAGTATTCTTCAGTCCAACAATGGGAAGGAATTTTGCCACCAGATCATATAGAGTTTATGTAAAATTTGATAAAAATAGTGCAATCAAAATAATAATAATAGTATATCTTATGTATATTCGATATAAAAATAGTTCACTGTGAACCAAGACACAGTCAATCCTAATGTTCTGTAGAACGGGTGAACCAAGATGTTGAGACCATTTTGCAATATGTGTATGGAAACACAATAAGACGGAAAAGTGGTAGGAAATAATAAAATTTGCTCAAGAAAGGTTAAATAAAGATTATAACGAGGAAATCAAATATTCACCTTATGAAGCTATGATTGTCCTTTGAAGCTGAGTTTGCTAACTCCGTTTTGCAACGTGCTTTGATTAGTAGCATGGCCACTGCAGAAGGCTTAAAAAAAGCATAAATATTAATAATGAATGCACAGTTAATATAGAAGATGGTGGCACTAATCTCAAATCAACAGTTACTTTACAATCGTAAGATAATAATAATACATGTTAAAATTAACCATGCATAACGATGGAAGTGGATACTGAAATTCAAATTGAAAAACAAAAGAACCAGATATATGCTCTGACATAAGGATGTTTCAAGGGACAGCTAAAGAAGGAATTGAGAATCAGGCAAGGAAGATGAAGAATATGTCTTTTAAAACTTAGCAAAAACCTACTCTCAGACATGTTAAAGTAAAAATACCTGATATTGATAAATTGAAAATAGATTCGATCCAAAAGCTGGGATAGCCGTTACTACTGACATTATGGCGAGTTTACTAAATTTAATAAGCAAGCTCTAAGTTTTGTAAATTAAAATCGTTGCACTCAGGTTTTGCAAAGAGAATTTTTAAAGCATCAAAGAATTTGATAATAAATAAGTGTGCCTGAATTTGAAAAAAAAACTTTCTTTAGTTGGGGGGGGAGGACTAAAAAAATTTAACTGTTCAAAAACTGTACTACGAAAATGCGTTTGTGCACATCAGATGACGTGCACTATCTACAATAATCGAAGGGACAGTTTTTGACATTATTTCGCAAGAAATATTTAGAGGATTAATTTGAAACTTTAGAGTTGTTCAGTTCATTTGATTTTTCAAACCTAGCTAAAATTTTCCGGGGTTCAAGGGACCGACGTTAAATTATGCAAGAAAACAAGTATTTTTGAACATCCTATACCAGAAAATCAAGAAATCAGCCTGTAACTTGTATCGATTACTTTGATTGTTATTCGCAATAACTACATAAAATTTTGTAAACTTAACTTAAAAATTTATGGAACGAAACTTAATTATTAAAATTTAAAGCAAATAATTATTTTTTATACAAAAGTCCATATCTCCTTAAGTGCTTAAGCTAGGTTTACGAAGTTTTATACAGTCACTGAAAATAATAACCAATGTTCTTGATACAAATTACAAGCTTATTGCTTGATTTTCTAGCGTAGTGAGTTCAAAAATACTTGTTTTCTTACGCATTTATTATCGGTCTCTCAAACCTTCGAAAATTTTAAGCTTATTGCTAAGTATGAAAAATCGCATGAACTAATTACTTCTAAAGTAACAAAATAATCCTCTAAGTGTTTCTTGAGAAATTTAAATAAATGCCAAAAACTGAAGGTGTATCTTTCATTATTGTAGAGTAGTGCAGTTTTTGTAATTTGTAATTAAAAGTGCCATAACAGTCAACCTTGCTGTAACAAGTAATGTAGTAAAGAATATGTGGCATTTTGTGTAAATTGATTAATTGAAGTAGATGGATTTTTGTTGACTAATGCAGAAATAAAAAAAAATTAATGGATGATGTCTGATTGAAGCAGATGATGAAAAAGAAAAAAATAATCAATATAAGTCCTTTACTCAGCAGTAGTTATTGAGCTCGAGATACAAAATTAATGTGGCATTTTTTGTAGATTAATTAATTGAAGTAGATGGATTTTTGTTGACTAATGCAGAAATAAAAAAAAATTAATGGATGATGTCTGATTGAAGCAGATGATGAAAAAGAAAAAAATAATCAATATAAAGCCTTTATTCAGTAGTAGTTATTGAGCTCGAGATACAAAATTAAAAGTATATTTTATTCAAATGACTTTTCAAGCAAAATAATAAACTTTGCATGATAATATAAATAGGGACCCAAACCATGAGAGATAAATCCCCCAAGACCTGCTTGATCAGGAANTTATTGTAGAGTAGTGCAGTTTTTGTAATTTGTAATTAAAAGTGCCATAACAGTCAACCTTGCTGTAACAAGTAATGTAGTAAAAAATATGTGGCATTTTGTGTAGATTGATTAATTGAAGTAGATGGATTTTTGTCGATTAATGCAGAAAGCAAAAAAATTAAGGGATGATGTCTGATTGAATCAGATGATGAAAAAGAAGAAAATAATCAATATAAAGCCTTTATTCAGTAGTAGTTATTAAGCCCGAGATGCAAAATTAATGTGGCATCTTGTGTATATTAATTAATTGAAGTAGATGGATTTTTGCTGATTAATGCAGAATTCAAAAAAATTAATGGATGATGTCTGATTGAAGCAGATGATGAAAGAGAAAAAATAATCAATATAAAGCCTTTATTCAGTAGTAGTTATTGAGCTCGAGATACAAAATTATTGTAATGTGGCATTTTGTGTAGGTTAATTAATTGAAGTAGATGGAATTTTGTTGATTAATGCAGAATCAAAAAAATCAATGGATGATGTATGATTGAAGCAGATGATGAAAAAGAAAAAAATAATCAGTATAAAGCCTTTATTCAGTAGTAGTTATTGAGCTCGAGATACAAAATTAAAAGTATATTTTATTCAAATGACTTTTCAAGCAAAATAATAAACTTTGCATGATAATATAAATAGGGACCCAAACCATGAGAGATAAATCCCCCAAGACCTGCTTGATCAGGAACCTATTCAAAAGTAGTATTTAATTAACCCTTTTGGAGTACAGAAGTGATCCATTATTGGCGCCTTATCGAAGAGAGACACAACCAAAAGTAAAGACTTAACCAACCTCACGATATCTCATGTTAATATTTAAATAATGTGGCTGAAAATGTAAGGCTGAAACGTTCATGGGAAATTAAAGTAAACTTAATAAAGTATAAACTAATAGCTAATGTAGTTGAAGAAAGGAAGGTTAAAAATAGATTTTGCCGCTCAGTTGTCGTGACATTGAATTATAATTAGTTATACACTTGCATTGAAATTAAAAGTTAGCCGTTATATTTATTGAGAATGAGACAATATGCATTCACTCTTTATAACATTTAATTTAAACTAATTAACTGATTTATTTGTTTAATAAAGAGATAAAGAATGATTAAATTTATAAAATGAAAGACATTTAAAATCTAGGAATATGTAATGCCTCTAATGACATCACAAGTAGTAAGAGTTGTTAAAGTAATAGCATTAAAGAAAAACATACTACACTTTTCTTATTTTTTAAATTTCATAATTTTTATTTTCTTTCTGAGAAATGATTATTTTTCTCTTATTGCCAGAATTATTTTTAAAAATTATTGATGTCTCTTTAATTGTAGAGAAATTTGTGCATCAGTTCAACTTATTCACATGGGAAATTATTTGTGAAATGGCATAAATATTGGATTGTTTTTTTTCCTTTCTTGAAACTCTTTGAAAATTAATTATAAGACAGTTCAATTGATATAATCTTAAATCATACCTTATTTTGATCAGTTTTGCAATTTATATTTTCAATTAAAGTATGATTTAACCTTTTGGGGACGCACTGTACATCGGTACCTTGAACAAAAATATATCTGTGAATCAAAAATATATCTTTGAATGGAAAATTCTATCATAAGTAATTCTTCGTTTTGGGATTTTACCAAAGAAGTTGGTAACTCCTAGGTTTTGCCGCAAAGGGTTGGTAAAAGTCCGAAATGAAATCATATTAAAACATGCTTCTGAATTTTACCAAGCCGATGTAGTAAATCCTAAGTTTTACAAGTAACACTTGGAATTTGCCACATTTACAGAAACATATTCATCGCATACGTGCCTCTGCTGGAGGGTTGAAAAATAATTGCAAAGCAAGAGTCTCTCACTGCATCTATGTTTATCTAATTCCTTTTAAATTTAAATTATATTGCTTTATACCACAAAACCCCTTTTTCTAACTAAATATATTTCAATGTTATTCTTATTTCAAAGTATTAAATAGATCATTTTTCCAGTAAACTTCATCTAACTCTAAATTATATCATGTAAAATACAAAATTCAATTTCCATAAAAGCTTTATATATAATATAATTTTTTTAAATATTAGTCATGATTTTGAAACAAACTTTACACTATTATGTTTCCTTATTAAAGTATCACATATTTATCCGTTCTTTACTTTGAAGCGACAGTATAATCTACTTTTTTTATCTATTATTAGGATTTGAGAGTTGGTTATACTGCTTTTTAATCTGTAAGCTTAAAATGTAAGTAATATACGAAGAAAAAAACATATATCAGGTTCTTATACTTAACCAATTTTGACTGATAGCCCTTAAAATGTGCCTTTTTACTCAATTCGTGCAATGAAGTTATTCTACTAATTTTTATGAACACGAAAAAAATCTTTTTAACTTGAACTTCATGTTTCCAAATTTCATCCATAACTTAGACTTAGTCAAAATAAATAACAAAAACTTCACGTCATTACTATTGTGTTAGATCACTGTACTAATTTATGTATAATTAATTATCTAAATAATTTTTTTAACATATAAATAGAAGAACGGCATTAATAATTCTGAAATTTTTCAATTTTTTTAGCCCCGGTGTAGGATATCAAGGAATAAGTCTGTGAGTGAATCTTAAACTTTATCAGTGTTATTTCTTTTGCAACTGTATCGCTTAAAATCTTACTTCTTTTTCACTGTGCTTGTACCAGAAGATTGTGCTAATTACTAAGTGTACCTTTCATACATTTGTTAAGCTTGCTTAAAATATAATAGAAAAGTTTTGCTTAGAAACAACTCAGATGTTACATATATTCTATGTTAAAGAAATAGAAGATTCAAGGTCCATTACTCATGTATACAACTTTTGGCCAAGAAATTATATCAAATGAAAATGATTGTTAGATCAGTTTTTCGTGTTTCATAGCTCCAAAAACTAATGGGATTTTAAAAAGCAAGCAAAAGTACTCATGACTGATTGCTGTTTTTAAAAATTTTGGATATGAAAGTAAGGATCTTTAATCACTAATTTCTTTTACATGGAATATATCAATAAATTGTGACTAGACGCATGCAAATTACGCATGACTTTCAGACTCTAAAAACGTTTTAATTTGATGCGTATTAGTGCCATAGTGAATTGAATTAGTTTGTGTTTGTGTAAGAGATTTCCCATTAATGCTAATGTTTGTATAGTGTTGTGTGTATGCTTGTTTGAATTTTTATGTGTGTTGATTAAGTAAGAAGCTTCAGTAGTGCTTCAAGAGAAAGCTCTGAATTTTATAAAATGTATAATTTAGAACTAATAGCATATAGCGAATATCTTATTAGAAATATAAACCTATGATATATCACATGTGATATCGCATATGATATCACATATGATAATAATCACATATGATAATAAAAAAATATCACATATGATAATAAAAAAAATTATATACAAAGAGAATTAAAAATAATAAAAGAGATACATTTTATTTGGCTACTTAAGTTATAGAAACATGATTTTTTAAAAATAAACTGTCTTTGAAAAATAATCCTGCCAAACTTACCTTGAAAATACGTTTGCATATTTTAAAGGATTTATTGGCATATTTTTCCTATTCGTTAATTAAATAGTACAATGAAAATTTTTAAAACATATTCCAAATTCCTTTGCATACCTTTAAAGATTTAAATCGAAAGATTACAAACCATGCATGGCACTGGTTGGTGATGCTGACTAATTTTATGATATTCCTAGTTAGAAATGAAACATTTTTTTCATTTATCGAAAAGTTATAAAACCGATACTGCTCTTCCAATTTAAAATTGTCTGCACATTTTCAATACAATTTCAGTTTTAAGTTACTTTTATTTCAACAAAATAGGAACATATTTTGACACGTATCTATGTTTTATATTAAAATATACTTGCGTGCCAAGACTGAGCACAATTGATGGGTACGAATTTGAGCACCTACCTGAGAGTATAATTAAAAATACTTTTAATCATTTTGATGCAAATATTTTCGAACATATTTTATAGTGTCATGAATTTTTCAATATATATTCGAATTTTTCACTACACGAACTTTTCAATTTCAATAAATTTTTAAATATATGCGATTCAAATTAAAATTAACGTATTATAATAATATTCAATACATAATTTAAAGAAATATCTCAAAAGACATCTGATATTTTCGTCTTTTAATTTATAGTCCCAATTAAAAATAGAGTTAGAAATAAAAATTATAAATTTCAATTTGTTTGCACTAAAAGAAGTAAGCAGAATTTGCACAATATTACAAATTTAAAAACATTTTAGACATAAAACTTTGATCTCATTAAGGGAATAGATTATTTGTTTTGACGATACGTGAATTTTTTAGTTGTTTCAGAAGCAAACAAAAATCATTTTTATGCATGATTGTCGTCTATTCCCTTAACGCATGTATGTTGTATTTGAGTGTTTAATTCTGTAAAAAGTATAAGGAATAAATTATTATTCATGAAAAATTTCTATAATTTTTGCAAATCATGTATACTGACGTCATGTGTTGAATAAAAGCATGTGCAATGATAAAAAGTCGCGTGTTATTCAAGGAAAATTGCATTAGACAATTATGTTTTCGAAGCAAAATTTTGTTAGAAATATAGTTCATAGTTTAAAAAAGCATAAGCTTACCCACAACTTTCTATGCGTTTTTTAACTATAATTTTAAATTAATATAACTCCTTGAATTTCATGAAAAAACAAATAATCGAGGGAAAAAGTCAAATAATTTTTCATGAAAGGTGCAAAATAGAAAACTTTGATAAATTTTTATTCATTGACAATAGCCAAATAATCAGATTCTTTATGTATTCCCCGATTTCTACTTTCTTGAAAGCAATGGATTCATTCGTGGCAAAGAAAAGAAAGGAAAGGAAAAAACTATTAACAAGTGAGGAAATTTATATCTGATGAAGTACACTGTATAAAAATTCCGGATTAAATTACGGTATAAAGTACCGGCACTTAGGGTGCCTCATCCGTAAAATTTATTTTACCGTAAAATATTACACCGAAATTTTTACAGTAATATTTAACTAATTAGAGTGATTCAGTGATTTTACGGTAATTACTTCTGTAAAAATTATGATGTATCATAATTTTTGTTCGGTACCATGTTCCGGTTAAATGAATTTTAAGATAAAAGTGTTGGCATTCAGGGGGCTGATACTTTTACCGTTATTTGATCGGAAACTTTTTACAGTCTACGTCCGGTATTCAATCCCCGGGATAGGCTGAAAGTTCATACAGCTTCAGATGGATGGGTATCAGCTTGTATGGGAAGTTGTTGCTATTGTTGCTTATCCTCTTAATTGTTGCTTATCTGACATATGTAGGATAAGCTCCAGAAGGTCGCTGACCTCAAGAAAATGTACAAGAAAAAATGGATCTAAGGTAAAATCTCCCTTAGAAAGTCCAAGGTAAACCAAAATATGTTCCAGCGAAGCTGGTTGAACTCAGCATTTTTTTTCAAGTCGGGAAGATCTCGCTGCCTCCCTCAAAAGTAAGGCACTTAAGATGGCCACTTGCAAATCTAGACAAAACAGTCTGGGTTCCTTGGGAGCATTTAATATCCAGTGGGGTACCAGGGGGTGTCCTATAATATTAGTGGTGTGTAGGCGGTATACGCCATGATAGATGAAGCTTGGATCTTTCAATGGAACAAAGTTCCCGACAAATAAGTGAGAAGTCAGTCACTGTTGTGCCTTCACTGCCCTCTTCTCCAATCCATTCGCCACCTCATTACAGCGAATATCCACTTGTGATGGGATCCATTTTAGGTTGACATCGTGATTCTTAGAGATTGTCCCTAGTTTGTGTCGAATAGAAACGCTGCTTTAATCGCTTGCAGAGGAACAGACACTTAAATATCGTATTGGACTAAGGCTGTCCGATAAAATCCATAACTCACTAAAATCACTGTGTGAAAAGTAAAGGCAGCTAGAGCGCAATGTTGACCAAATATTCGCACCATCATGCAGCTGGTCATGTCCTTAACCTCTATGACCCCTTTGGCCTACAACTGTTATTTGCTGTATTGCTTTATGTAATATAGTTTTATAATTATGAGAATATAAAGAGAGGTTTTTTGAAGGAATTTCTGATTTTAATTTCTAGAAACAAGCAAATGTAATTAACAAACTTAATGCTGATAATTACTTGATTTTTTTTAATTTCTGTATTTAACTTGCATATAAGTAAGTGTCGCACAATTTCAATTTTTAATGTACATTTCAAAGCAAGTTGTTCAGGCTTTATTGACTTTGAACTGATGTTAAAATAGAAAATATTATAACTAGCGATATGTAAAACTACAAAAGTATATCTAAATTTTTCTTTTTAAGACTACCTACCAGAAAATTTGGAAAACGTCTTAAAAGTTCAAATTTCACTTGTTTCAAAAGTTTTGCAGCGATTTCATTTAATTAAAATTAAGAAATTCTTATTATCTTTTTAAACGAACGCTACAAATTTAAACGGATCGTAGACAGTGTATCGAAGATTGTATTTAAAAATATTTTTAATGGCTGTTCTGAAGATGAAAATATAAACGACCGCTTGATATTCTATGAAACAAATGCACTACTTTTAATGATAAAAAATAGAGAAGGACCACAGCAGCATATCAAAAGTATCCATAATGGAAATTCATTCCAACCATAAACAATTTTCGTTTGAAAGATTTCAAAATTCCTCATTTTCAATCTTGCAAAACTATAGACAAAACTATTTGCAATGATCATACAAATACGATTTTTTCTTTAGATTTTTGAACAGATTGGACTAAATCTGTTGTACAATGCACAAAATAAAAAACAGGCCGCCCAGGATAGATCTAATAATCAGATTTTCATGATTTAGAACTCAAACTTAACGGTTCCAGGGGTTGACTTCAAATATGCTAATTAATTAGAATATACGATATTTTAAGTTTCAAAATCAGACACAGAAACGTACTTTCTCTGAATGAACATAACTTTTTTCCGATGGATTCGGATTTCTGACCCCTAAAATTTATTTTTATTTTAAAACCATCGTTGAACAGCTGACCCAATTTTTCGGGTTTACGACTACCAATGTTCAATTCCATAGCCTTGTAATTTTGAACCCAATTTCAGAAGACAAGGAAGCTCCTGGACCAAGTATTGGGGGAAATTTGCTTTCGTGGAGGATTTTTTGATGAAATTAACTCGCATTTGCCTTACATGGGTAGGAAAACCTCCCACGGTTAGCCTGACGTCAAGGGGATTCTAACCCATGATCCGTCTACTACTGAGGATATTTTACGTCAGCATTGTGGTCGGTGCAAGGCGGATTCCGAATTCTCATCTACTAGTCATCACTGGGATTCTAACCCGGTTCACCTCATTGAAAGATGAACGCTCTATTTGGGGGTGGCCGCAATCTGGGAAATATGGTCCCCGTAGCTTGATCAAGAGATTGATTCAAAGTTAATTCTACTTTTTGCGCATTTCACCCTATCTCGAGATATCTTTAAGCTAATTTAAAACTTTTTGCACACAATTATAAAATTCATTTATCCAAAGATAATTCCATGGAAAAAAAAATAATTTTTAATAAATATTTATTATTTTTGTTATTTTATTTAAAAATAGTCTAAATTTTTTTGATTATAAGGTATACAAATTTTTAAATAATTTTAAAGAATATAATTTAGCATGGCAAAATACAAAATTTGAGTAAAATCGGTTGGATAGTTCTTGAGAAATCGAATTTCAAAAAAGTCGTGTTTCAAAAATTTGATTTCTCAGGAACTATTTGACCGATTTCCCTCAAACTTTATATTTTGCCATGTAAAATTATTTTCTTTAAAATGATATAAAAATTGCATGCATTGCTATTAAAAAATTTTTAAGCTAATAATAAATAAAATAATAAAAATTAATAAATATTCATTAAAAAAATTTTTTTGCATGGAATTATCCTTGGATAAATGAATTTTATAAATTTGTGCAAACATTTTTCAATTCTTTTACAAATTTCTCGAGGCACGGCGAAATGCGGAAAAAGTAAAATTAACACAAAGGGATCCAAACTATTGGGACCATATTTCCCGAATTGGTGCTACATCCTATAATTTTGGGACCAACAATCCAAATACGCTGGAAAAAAGTATGTTTATTCAGAGAAAATACGTTTTTGTGCCTGATTTTCTTAACTTTAAATATCGTCTACACTTATTAATTATTATATTTAAGGTTACCTCTTTCATTCATTAAGAATGAGTCCTAGAACGCGAAGATCCGATCATTAGATAAAAAATTGTTAAGGGTGGTCCGTTTTTAATTTTGCGCACTGTACATCATTGAAATTAAGATCTAGCTTAGATATTATAAATCACTGTTTGTAATTTAAATTAATTTGAATAAATTCATTTTTTTTTGTTTTATATTTATTTTTTCTGTTATGTGCTATCGATAAACCTTAAAAAATACTCGGATACATCTTAGCATTAAGAAAGTATTTTATTCTATATCATAAAATGATTTTTTTACATTAAAGTTTCAGTGCAACCATTTTAAATTCAGTTTATTGCAACCAGTATCTTACAAAATTTTAATTTTGAGCTTTTAATTGTCTTTTTACTAATCTTGTTTTGATTTTGTTTAAATTATTTTATTTTTGATGTCATACCATGCATTTTTTTTTTCTTTTTCTGCTCAATTTTCAGAAAAATAGACTCTTAGTAAATGATTTATTTATATTCTCCTCAATAACAAAATCGGGAAAATTCATGAAAATTTTGCATGGCCTTAATAAATTTCCAAATTCAATCTAAGGTTCTATTACAAGTAAATATAATTTCCATTTACATTACAAACGACTACAACTAATAATCGTTATATCCATAGCATCAGCGAATAATATGTTTATAACAAAGCTTTGTAACAGTCCTACATACAGTTTGAAATGCTAATGAATGAAACTGCACCAATGCTTGGTTATCTTGCTTGCAAATATTTCTGATTGCTGCTGTTCTAAACAACAAGCAATAAAACTTGATTGTCTTATTTATTTCACTTATTATTAAGCCACAAAATTTAATGATGACTTTTTTGTTCTGTGTGTATTATTCAAAATGTATATATTGTAGTATAATATGTATTTTTATGTACATATTTTTATTCATAGGTATTGTATATTCTACATGCCTTGTTATTTTAAAAACTACTGTTAAGCAGGGCGAAAAAAATTTTTAACTTTTATCTTAATCTTGGCCAAATGTCTCTTGGGGGTGGAAGTTGCCTTCCTCCCTTACTCAAAGGTAGAAATTGACTTGAGTTTCAAAGGCAATATTGCAAAAAGTAATAAAGATAAAAAAAAAAATTGACCTACATTTTCGTGGATAGGAAAGATTGAAAAAATTATTAGTATTTTTTTTTGAATGGATCACTCCGATTCTTAAACAAGAAAATTCGATTCAAAGTATGACAAGCCCGCCATAGACTTGACATGTTAAAAGCAGAATTGAGGAGTCTGCTTGGTTCAACACTTTTCTCTCGACAACCACGATTGGGGACCCGACTTTCTGATCATTTGAGCTCGCCCCGTGCTCTTTGTTCGCCAAGATCTTAATATACCGGGGTTTTTTTCACACTAAAATTCATATTCAGGGTTTGTCTTTTTAATCCACGGTAAGATTATTAATTGGTGCTGGCTATTATTTGAAATATTAAGTCAAAGACATAACAGTGTCTCCATACCAACTCACATAAATGTGTGCCAGTTTGTGCATTTTCCGTTTATGCGGTACTTTAAATTTAAATGCTAAAACAGATGCATTTTATTTCAGTCTAAGAGCGGCTTAGAAAATCCGACCAAATTCCGAGTTTACAACCGTCAATAGTCAACTCCATAGTTTAGTTATTTTAAAAACAACGCAGAATACAAGGGAACTCTTGGATTTAATAATGAGACAAACTAGCATTTGTAGAGGACCTTTTAATGGAATTAACTCGAATTGGAGTTACATGGAGAGGAAAAAACAGTAAAAACTTCCCACGGTTAACCCAACAGCAAGAGGAAAATATATTCATTAAAACATTTAATCCATTTATTCAAAAAAGCAAAATGAGGAATAGAAATGAAAAATAAGTTCTGCGTGCAACTTATTCACAGCAAAATATAAATATAACTTGTATTAATTCCAACATATTCTAAAAATTTTTAATTTGTTTATAGGTAAAATCAATTTTGTAACACATTTTTTAATATCTTGTATAATGCATTTCAAGTTCTATATAAAATTAGGTTGCTTCGATTAAAGAAGCATGTATCAGCATGTTAATAGGTATCTGTTTTTGCAACAAAAAAAAAAGGCGTATAAACTTAGTTGCTATTTTGCGTTTCAGAAAAAAGCAGAAAAGTTTTGCGAAAGGTTAGCATAGGGATTAAATTTTTTTTCCATTATTATATCTTTACCATTTTACTAATTTAGTTAAAAAGTCAAGCTTCATTTTGCAATTTTGGTACTATTAACAATTTATTTGTCATTGGCGAGATAATTGAAATGTATATATTTTTGGAAAAATATTCTTTTGAAAATATATTAGAAAATTTTTACCATATTTCGATGAGATTTTCATGTCTTTAATACAAATTATCGCAATTTTTTCTCAACAGGTTAAATACACCAAAATCAAGTTGTGTTAAATTTCATAACAATTTAAGGACCCACCCATATTTTTTTGGGATGTATATAATTTATTTTAAAATTGATTACTGACGAATAACGTATTGCTCATTCTGTAATAAATTTTATTGCGGACAACTTTCTCCATAAAAATCATATCTTGAATAAGTAGGTCACGATGAATTCTTTTTGGTTTTGAAAAGCATTGAGATTTATGCAGTTATTAGTGTTTAAATAATAAACCTGGATGCCATAGACCATGGGTTTTTGATATGAGTGCAATATTTCCCACGATTTTTCAATTTCATCTGAAATATCGAAAACAGTTCAATAAATCCTTATTTAAGAAATTATCATAAAACAGGGCTTATCAATGAAATACGTTTATATAGTCGCATATTAATCTAATAAAAATAAGTACTTGGGAGCAGTTAATGAGTGTACTATAATCACAAGACAAAATACTTAACCAACATAACTGTGTCATTAATTTATGAAATATTATATAGATGAAATATTGTTAGACATTTCTGGAATTTTATCTGAGCTCGACGGTTCATTTAAATTTAAATTTTTGTCAGAGTAATTAATTAATTTTATTACTTTTTTTACAGCAATGTGTGTTAATATTAAAAGCTTAAATAAATATAAAACTTCATTATTTTTATTATCAACTTTCGTCAATAAATAATTATTTTTAAGGACTTCAGCAGCTACTCTTAAATTTAATCTTTTTTACTCGTCAATAGGGAATATATCATTTAAAGTTTTCATACGTCATTTTGATTGAAGTAAAAGAGTCCTCTCAATAAAATCAATCCTTAACATAGCAATTTAAGTAAACATCTTAACAGTTACTTAAGTAAACGATGGTAAAATGTTTTAATGTGATGTCTTGTCATATTTCAGAATTGATTCAAGCTATACATCATTACTATGGTCTTTATTTGGTGTCATACCTATCAAAGAAATCAGTAGTCGTAGAGACCAAGCATTCACTAAGTGGGTAGGCCATGCATTGCTCGGTGCTTATATGATAATGGCAATGACCGTCATGATTAACATGCTTATTGCTATGATGTCCAGATCATTCCAAGATATAGAAGTAAGTTATAAATTATTTCAGTTATGACTAAAAAACATTCTAAACCCAATCAGACCTCATTCGTCTAAATAAGTGAAATATTAATACATTGCAATTCTAACGCTTGCTTCTGAGAATTTTCCCTGAAATAATTATTTTAAATGCATATGTTTAGCTTGGTTATTCATAAACGATTAATTAAGGTTCGTTTGGGTTTAGAGTAAGTATTCATCTAGCTGTACTTCAGGATATTTTCAGTTAAGAATTTGAGGGGTTTCGTGTTTAATATTTGGTTGGCAACCAAAATACCGCCATTTTTAATAAATTAAGCGTGGGAGGATTCCATTTTCTAAGCCATTTTCTTCGTCGTTTGCAATTTTTGTGAAAAAGTAGGTTTAATCACTCTTCATAAATCTCAACTGGATGGTCAGAAAAAGGAGCATTTTTAAGGTTTAAGTGTCCATTTTTTAACTTGGTTTACTAATCCCGAATGAAAATGAAGAACGATCCAAAATTTTCATCCTTTTATGTTAATTTTACCTTTTGCGTATTTCGCTGTAACTAAAGAAATTTTATGCGAAGTGAAAAATTTTTGCACACAATTATAAAATTCATTTTTTCAAAGATAATTCCGTGCAATAATAACTTTTAGTTAATATTTATCATTTTTTTATTATTTTATTTAATAATAGTCGAAAACATTTTGATTAATAAGGTCTACAATTTGTGTCATCATTTTAAGGAATGCAATGTTACATGGCAAAATACAAAATTTGACTGAAATCGGTCGGTTTTAGAGAAAACGAATTTTAAAAATGTCGTATATTTAAAATTTGATTTCTCATTAACTATTTGACTCTCAAAATTGTATAAAATTTTGCTATTGTCTAATGACAGAATTTTATCACACTAGAATTGAATCTTATATGGTTTAAAGGCCCTAACCTTAAATGTTCCACTTAATTATAGCAGACGATATTTTAAGTTACGAGGTCAGATAAAATAACATACTTTCTTTGATTAAACAAAACATACATTTTTTTTCAACAAATTTAGATCCTCGACTTTCAAATGAGTAAGGGACAGCCACAATCTACAAAATGTTTCCCAAATAGCTTAGAGTGGAAGATTGTAGAAAGTTTAGGCCCGGTTATGTTAAATTCACTTTTCGTACATTTCACTATCCTGACGAAGTCCGTTTTTCTTTAATTTTTATTTCTCACAAACTACTCAAACGATTCTCTTCAAATTTTGAATTTTTTCTCTTAAAAATACGTAGATTAAATTGGTGAAAAAATTTGCATTTATTCTAATTCAAATATGTTCTTTTGATATGAAATCAAATAATAAAAAATCAGAAATAGAAATAAAAAAAATTTAAATGTAATCTCTTTAGATGAACAAAATTTATAATTATATGCAAAATTCTTTTGATTCCCTCATAAGTTCCGGAGATATGAAGAAATATACAGGAAGTAAAATTAGCATTAAAAAGTCTTGAGAGGTTTTAACCCTTCTTTTGACTAGACTATGGGGATCATATTTTCCGGATTGCGGTTCCCCATCATATTTTGAGATCGAAAATCCATATCCGGCAAAAAAATAAATTATATTTATTCAGACTTTGCTACAACTTTGTGCCTGATGTCATAATTTAAATAATTGCTTCTCTACTTATTTAGCATATTTAACATTCAGTCCATTGACCAATAGAATAGGGTCCCAGTACGTGAAAATTCACTCATTAGAACAAAAGTTATTAATGAGTGTTTGCTTTTCTATACTTTTTTTGTGCACTTTACTATTTAGCTTTAAACATTTCAAAGATAATTAAAAAAGATCTACGCAATTGTTTTTGATGGTAATACTTAAGGAATTTTAAATAGTACAACAAGGCTTAGATACTTTATCAATTATCAACAAAATTTAAAAAATTAAAATTATTCAATCAACCTTGTACTCCTTAGAAGAAAGTGGAGTAAAATTGGGTATATGAAGGCCTGTTGGAGATAAACTCTTTGAGTTAGAAACAATCGCATTAAATCGAGACATTCAATGTTTAGTTATGCATAATATATCATTCTTGAACAATCCTATTTGGACATCATTTTTGTAAATGAGTTTTAAACTCAAACCCCATATGTTTACTCAATGAAAATTTAGAAATATTGAAATTTCAGTTAAAAAGTAGTAGACAGTAAATTTTGAAAAGCAACAGAATAGTGCTATTATTGGACTAAATACTTATTGTTTGTTAAGGTATGAATTTTCAGTAAACGTGTATAATAATCTGATCTGGACAAAAATAATTTTTTTAATTGTAATGACCAATTAATAGGATTAGTTTAAAAATGAAAGAACATTTGAGAATTGACATCAGTTTAGTAAAGTTTGATCGGTAAAACAAAACCTCTACAGACGCACAATACGGTATGTGCCTCTTCTTGACTTGTTACGTGTAATTAAGAGTTAGTTTGTTAGAGTACAAAAGTAATTTTGACACAATCGAGGTACAACGTTTTTTTACCCAGTCTTAACCAACTCTCTACTATACATTATTTTTACTATCAGAAATGATCTCAACCTCCAACTGACCAATCCGTAAAATTTTGCAATACCTTTTTTCTAAATTTTTATATTTATAGCTCTCTATATATATTCTAATATTATAGGATCATGCAGACAGAGAATGGAAATTTGCGAGATCAAAGCTTTGGATGAGTTATTTCGACGAAGGTTCAACTCTTCCTCCTCCATTTAATCTCATCATTTCTCCAAAATCTATATACTATTTTTGTAGAGGAGTCAAAAATCTTATATTCAAATTATTTCAAAGTAGTTTCAGACTCTGTGGTGTTAAATCCGTAGACGTCATAAAGGTAATAATGTATTTTCTATTTATTTTATATTGTATTTTTAAAGAACCATATAACAACTGTGCTAATAAGTTTGTTATTGATTAAAAATGAAAAATAGCTCATGTTAATTCCCTCGCTAATATTCTATAACCCATTATTATATATTTATTATTTAATTTAATAAATTGAAATAAATGTTTAATAAATTAAAAAATAATTATGGGTAATATATTAACATTTATGAATAATATATTAAAAAATAATTATTAAATTTTAAAAGATTTTGATTCCAACAGTATTACTTTTTTTTAAACAGGATTATCCTAATTATGTTGCAAATGTTTATTCATAAAATATTCTTTGAAACATTTTAGTGTAAATATATGCTTAAATGCTTTTTTTATATGAGAAAAAATCTCGCACTTCTTCGTTTTTAAAATTCTTCGAGGCAAAACATTATATTTTAATTTTTGTCAGTTCCTTTAAATGTTATTTTCTTATTCACGAAAAAAGTATACAAACATTACTTAAAATAATTGAATAATGTTACTGCACTTAAGTAATTGAAGCTATTTAGATAATGAGAAAAATATTCAAAAACAAACAACTACATATTAACTATAAAGACGTCAGAATGTTTTGCTTAAAAGTAAGTATCACTCTGCTATTTAAAATGTTTTCTATAGAATTATGAAAAGCAAGATGCATGAAAGTATTGAAAATGATGAAGTTACTATTACAGTAAAATTTGCTTTTTTTCACTGCTGCTGCTTGAATACTGTAAACAAATTTATAATTTTAGTAATAAAAATAATTTTAATAGTTTTACGCAATATTTGAATAAAAAAGTTTGTTTTTATTCCATTTTTATACCATTGCTGTACACCGTAGTTTTACTAATATTTCTGCTAAATAACAAAACTATTTTTTCCGTAGCATGAAGATAAGTCTGTTAGTTATATAGGTGACTCAATTACGGATAAAGTAAGTATAATGTTTTAAACATTTTTATACATTTTTTGAATTGTAACGCTTATATCCTCTTAAGTCATTTCATCCATCCTAATAGATGTTTTTCTGTAAATTTAAGAAAAAACAACGTTGATAGTCTTTTGTATGTAGTCAAGCCGCGTATCTTTGTAAAACTGCAATAATCACTGCAAAACTGCAATTATTGCAATAAAACTGCATAATAAAGCTGCAATTGTATAGATAAAAAACATCATCATGGTGAAACTGCAATTTATTTTACATTTTAAAAATCGCAGCTTCGAAGAAAAAAACTAACGGAATCATAGGTTTCAGGAGGATATTTGTGTAAATAAAGGGAAAAATACTCTAATTAAGTTTCTCTTTTAAATTTCAGATTGATCCTACTTCATGTATAAGTCCACCTCTTGAAATAAATAACTTAAAAAGTAAAGTTAACTACCAGGTAATGTATTTCTATTTATATTGACCAAATTTTAAAGGTATTGAAAAAATTTTCTCAGAGCATATTTTCAAAACATATAGCACTGAAATCTAATATCTTATATCTGTGAATCACAAAATTTAATGAAGACAATAAAGATTGATAATACGAACAATAAATTACAAGTTCAATGTTTCGTTAAACAAATAGATCTGCTAATTTAAAAGTATATAAAACACTTAACTTCGTATTTATAAAAATAAATGTCATTAAATTAATTTTCATAGTTAAGTAAGGATTAAAAAATGTTTTGATTTTAGTGCAAGAATAGACATGCCACTTCCTGTTGATCAAGTGATTTACTCAAAATATTTCGCTAATTTATTGATTCCAACTGCAAATAGATTCATAAATGAGAACTATACATACTTAAAACCTCTTTCCTCACTAAAATGCATTGTCAACTAAAGTAATTTTCATGATCAAGTAATAACTAAATGAGTTAATTTTAATACCGTATTGGCACACAGACCCACCCAAATTGTTACGCTAATTTCACTCGGTCAAAAAATCAAGTTAACAAAAAAAAATTTCCCTAGCATAATAAAAATAGTTTTTAATAATTGTTTTCATAGTTTTTACTATTTAATTTTTTAATTATTAACTGGAAAGATATAATTGGACTCCAATCAAACCATGGAAATAGAATCTTAAAAGGTTGAAATACAACCACGAAGTTAAAAGTTAATCAGTGTGTTATTTTTCTCTTTTTGTTAGTCATAGTTCATTTCTAATGCAGCAATTAACTCTGATATTAATGATAAATCAAAATTATTTATATTATTTCTTAGAAATACTTATTAATTTTTGGTGAATGAACAGTAGCTTTAATTGCAATTAAAAGGATAATTAATTTAAAGCTATTGTTGAGTAAGTATTGTTGAGTAAAGTTATTGCTGAGTATTGTTGATTTAACAAACCATAGTAACAACAATATTTGCTTTTTACTCGTTAATTTAATTCTAGCAAAGGTGCCAAATAAACAAGCGTTTGTTTTATTAAATATCTGCGTAGATATTAAATAAAATCTAATCTAAAATGTAGTTTAAATCTAATCAAATGCATGGAAAATGTATAAAGAAAAGAAGAACAAGTACGTAACTTAGAACACTTACACAGAATATGCACAGAATACTAGATTAAAACTAGATAAATATTGAATAATAAACTATATAATAACCTTACGATGAATTGAATTAGCTAGGTATTAAACAGCTGGTGGACATTTAGCAAATTTATTTCCTGAATTTAAATGTTACAATTCGAATTATAAACTTTTTGAACAAAAATAGAATAAAACACTTATTATAGTTGTTGCCATCATACTTAGTTAAAAAGATACAAGTATTATTTAATTAGAATGCAAACGTCAGTTAGATAGTATTAATTGTACTTGAAACTTAAAATATTTTATGATAATTTCAAAAGTAAACCAATATAAAATAATTAAAAAATGCATTAAAATGCCTCGTAATATAAAATGAAGCGCAAAATTTTTTTTCATTAAAAGAATCACGTCATAAAATCGTTTGCTGATTATGTAGAGAGTTTTTAAAAAAATCATCTGCATACATTCAATACGATTTTGCTTGTTTGAATTTGATGAAGCAGTACTCTAGATGAAATCTGTTGTTAAGGTTTGATTGTTTTTATTCTTAAAAACTAATAATGATTGCTTATTCATTTCTATGTATATAATAGCTCATATATGTATAGTAGCGTGTTTACATAATTACAATTCTAGTCATTTTAGCGTAATTGAAATGCTTTTTTAAACAATCATTATCAATAAAATAACTTTTTTGGTTGCTAAATACTGTTAAAGTTTCCTTTTCAATGTTAAAATTAAAAATTTCTTTTTCAATTGATATCTTTTTAGTCACAAAATTTTCTATCATTATATAAATATTTAACACGAAATAAATGGGGAAAAAATGATTTGTATAATGATTTTTTTTCAAATTATGTTAAATTTATAAATTATTTTAAATTATTTTTACATTTTTTAAATTATCTTTTAAGTTTTATAGTATTCATTGGATGTACATTATGCAAAAAGGAAAAAAAAGACCAAGCACACGGAATTACTTTCAATTTAATGATTGTATTTTCACTTAATAATACACAATCTTCATGGATAACGAGTATTAAATTCAATTATGCCAATTAATTTGCGCAGACAATATTCTAAGTTACGAAATCAGACACAAAAACGTACGTTTTCTGAATAAACATACTTTTTTAAAACGAATTTGGATTATTCTTAATACGGAAATTAACTTTTAATTAATATTTATTACTTTTTATTATTTCATTTAGGTCGTATTATTTCATTTGGTCGAATAGTTCTTGTCAAATTGAATTTAAACTATACGATTTTTTTTTTTTAAATTTGATTTTCCTTAGGAACTTCTCGACCGATTTCATGGAAATTTATCAATACGATCGTATGCGCACCTGAGAATATTTTCTCATTTTTATAAGTAATATGTAGATATTAAAATTTTCAAGAATGAATAAGATAAGCTTTCGCTAACTTTAAAAAGTGGGAACACAAAACAACGTACTTCTTATTATTTATTTATGTATGTAGCTAATGCAATTAAACTATTCAAAATTAAAAAAGAAAATCTTACGCAATGACTATGATTTATTCAAAAGAAAAAAGCATCAGCGAGCTCATTACATTGAGCTCATTGCATTTTCCGCCAAGTACTCCCTCTTAGTGATCATTACATTTTCCCCCAAGAACAAAATCCATATTTACTAAAGTCATACATCATTTGACAGAACGGCACTCACCGCGAAACTATATACGATACGACAAGGGAAACCTGTAAAATTGCCTCAAGGAAGCATGAGTTACGTTGAAAGCAATCATGGCAATGACTACACGCCACGAACAGAGTCCATTTCTTTCACTGTTGCTGTCATAGAGAGCGTGGACATCAATGATGAAAGTTTGATGATGATGAAGAGGAGAATGGTTATGATGATGATGTCACGATCAGCTCTTTAGGACACAGTGATTTCTGTTTAAAGAAGAAATCTAAGATATAGTCCGGATATCTAATGAACTCCTTCTGCCACAGAATCTGAAGATCTTTGCTGCTATAGAAACAAGAAAGAGGACATTTAAGTGTGGAAAACATTAGATACCACATTCGCTAACCCCTCTCCAAACTTGTCCCAAATGCTATCTCCCACTTCAACTTTAAAAAGTTCAGCCACGTAAATATAGTCTCCGATAGTGCTCCAGACGACTAGAGAGGGGAGTTCATTAGGTAGACAGACTATAGTGAGATCAATTGTCGTGGTGAGCAATAATGATCCATTCTAATTCAACTACAGATGATTGGGCGAGTTTAGAAGTGTAAGTGAAGAATAACCAGCAGCAGTGGATACTGTGCAAATGTGACAAATCTATCGGATTTGATCATAACGAATGAAACTCGGAATTCACCTTGCTTGACAAGATAAAGGACATGTCAGAGACCAACATGTATAATATTTTTGGAATTGCGTGCAATAAGACATGTAATAATCGAAACCAAACCTGACTTTTCTTGAGATTTATTTCCAATGAAAACTGCAAAACTGATTTTAAAAAAAGTTTAAATAGCTAAGAAAACTCGTATTTTCTGATAAAAACTTGCTTTTTTAAAAATAAATAAATTGCATTCCGACATGTAACAGCATTTGGATGATCATTTCAATTACCAAAATGCTGAGGAAATTTTACAATAATTTTGTATAGCTATTCATTGATATCATGTATTGCTGTAAAGTAACAAACGTTTAAGTATGACACCCAATATTTTTCAAACTTCAAATGTACTTTTATAAAATCTATTCTTGACTGTTTAGTTGTTAACTTGTTTGTGAGCTTTTATATTAATGATAACTGTGAATGTACTTCATAATTAGATATTGCAAAGCTTCAAATATAAACTTAACTCGTTATCATTTATGTGCCAAAGCATGCATTTAATTTAGTAATATGTTTTTAACAATCAAGTCCGCTTTTGTTGGTTCATAATAGCACTTTTATAAGGTCGAAACTAGTTGGTGCATTCTTAAGTTGATGATAACATCGGCAAACATTTTTTTTCCTGTAGCACGTGATTTTTGAACAGGTCTTACATGCTACAGTTTTCATGCAATTTAATAATATATTCCTAACCAGGATTTTTTAAAAGTTAACCGGGTAAATATTAATTTTTTTGTGTGAAATGTTATTAAATATACCAATATTTCATAAGATTGAGAACGTATCGCAAAACTACTTTTACGGCAATATATTCATCAAGCAAAACACAACATACAAAGCACAGATAATAATAGTTAAAAGAGAAATGAGATGATTCAAATAATGTAATTAAAAAGTCATTAATGTTCTACGTCATTATACTATGTAGCGCAAGAATTCCCCTGTTTCATTTAAATATGTCGTCCTTGTAAAATAATCTAGATAAAAATTTTGAATAAAATATGAAATCTTCATTTTCAAAAAACTTTGTTAAAGAAGCACTAATATTTTCCATTTTTATAGGAAGTTATGAAGAGATTGGTAAGTAGATATATACATCAAGCAAAAAAGCAACTTAGACAAGATGGAGTAAATGAAGACGATCTGTTGGAAATAAAACAAGATATTTCTAGCTTGAGGTGAAGTTTTAAAATGATTATTTTTAAGTAATGAATCATTAAATATTGGAGACTGATCGTTAAATTGCAAAATATGTAAACAGAAGCATATAAAGTTGTGTCTAATATGATTATCTTAAAATAGTCTGAAAATCATTACGTAAATGTAATGTTTTAGTATTGTTAATCTTTTTAACGCGTATAAAATATAATCTTTATAACATGTCTAAAATAGTTAGCGAAAATAATCATTAATACACTCAGTTAGGTGATTGAAAATTTTACATTTGATTAAAACATATGATAGATAATAGCATGTTAAGATTACAATATCCATATTACAAAGCATGACACTTATATCATTAACCCCTTCTCTGTCAGATTTTTTATTTTTGAATTTCTGACCCAAAAAAAGCATTTTTTTATTGATGAAAACTAATATATGTTTTATCCTAAATTCGAAAATATAAAATATATTTGTCAGCAAGCAGTTTTTGTTTGTCCTATTGGTGGTGAAATATGTGTTATCCTTTCCGCTGATCTCCAGTTTTCCCTGCAATGCACACAAGTTTTATCTTTAAGAAAAACATTGTGATAACATATTTATTAACTCTATTGCTTTAAGGTGCTTAAGATAAAGATCTAAGATAAGGTGCTTAAGATAAACTATTTTGACATACAACAATCACACTAATGAAAGCGGAAATACAGAAAGTGCGAAAGGATTTTGATTTCAATTAATAGTGGGAAATCTCACTGCGAAAATTGCGAAGAAAGTGGGACTAGTTGCGTCATCTCTTAGCAATATTCAGATATACAAAAGAAATGTGTAAATAGAGATGAATTCAATTTTAATTATGCAATTTTCTTCTTTGTGCTGTAGTATGTGACGCTAATCATACGGGTACAAAAGCGCCGAACGTATGAGATGCAACGCCGATAGAGAAAGGTTTAAATTGTATGTTTACAAAAATAATTTATGCAAACCATAATGGAAAGCATGAAAAATTCTAAGACTTTTAAGTGCTTAAAATTGCTGTTTTCTCCCATAAATTTTACAGAAATAAGGGAAATAAAGTATGCACGTCTGTAATAACAGTCGATATACGCTAATTTGATACCTCTTTTATTAAGAAAAAAAGTTTACGGTTGTTTTAATGATTGACTAACGCATTCAATATAGTATTCTTATTTTAATTCCAGTTAGCAAAGGTCAGTTGAGTACTAATTTCTATACTACATAAGTATTTGTGGAAAGATCTGGATACTATTTTCACGATTCGAATGCTGGTTTGCAATTAGAAAAAAATATTGCTTCAATATTTTTTAAATTGAGTAATTAGAGGGTTAAGAATATTCATATAAAACAAATGAATTGTCTCATATTTAAAAAATCAAAGGCAAAGGAAACTTTATTGATGCTTATTTTCTATTGAAGAAACAAATATTTATTTGTAGTTTCTAACTTGTGTTAGATATAAATATCTGAAAGTCTCACTCAAATTATTATAACAAAATTTTTGAAGCACTACAAAGCTGCGAACAATTCTCTTAGGATTTTTCGCATTGTTGGAGTTTCCAAAAAAGTATTTTAGAGAAGCTAATTACTTTGTCATTCACCTTCTTGTCAGTTCACGGTGAAACTTAAAATGATTAGTCATGGTTTTTGGAAATGAGAGTTTGTGTCAGTATTCAAAAGCAAACATCAATGTTTTTAGCACGTTTATATGCTTTATTACAAACAAACAAATATATTTTGCCTACTTTCATTGAAACTCCTCAATTGCAATATAAAATATAATACTCATTAATCTAAGCTTGTAAGTACAAATGCTACTTGCTACAAATGAATACTAAGAGAATAGTTGTTTCTCTTAGATCTAAATAACAGCAAATTTGAAAAATTACTGTTTGGAAGTGGTCCTGTTTGGAAGATTTTATTCCTAACGCATTAAAAGACACCAGTGTTTCATGTTGAATTTCACAATCATATATTATTAAAATGCTAAATATAATATTTCCCCCTCATTTTGACCTAAATTAATACAAAATAATGAAAAAAGTATGAAAAATGTGTTTAGTAAAAAGACACCGGTGTTTCATGTTGTATTTCACAATCATATATTATTAAAATGCTAAATATAATATTTCCCCCTCATTTTGACCTAAATTAATACAAAATAATGAAAAAAGTACGAAAAATGTGTTTAGTAAAAATTCCTTGTCAAAGGTATTTGCTAAAGAGCTTTATTGGTTTCATTACCCAGTTATGATTCGAAGCTAAATCAATAAAACAAAATAGTAATGAATACAAATAAAAACGAATTCATTCAACATTAATATTGAATAGCTTAGCAGAGAAGTATTATTTATGCATATTTTTTATTATCTTATTATATTGTGCTCAAACTGACCTCGTTTTACCTTGAATTGATTTCCTTTAATTACCAGTCACTTCTTTTCTTTGCATTTTTGTGGTAGCTTTAGTAAGAAAACTTTCATTTAGATGTAACAATTTACGAATTTTGAATAGCAATTATTTATCTAAACAGGTATGAACTTCGAGAAGATCGTAAGCGAGAAAGCGCCAGAAACACAGGGCATATTGATAGTATTAAACGAGATATAATTCGCTCCCTTAGTGGAAGCCAGATGCTTGGACCCATGACTCCATCTTCGACTTCACCACCACCAATTGATCATAGAATGGCTGTCCGCAGTGTTGACGATGTTACAGACGAACGTGAAACAAGAGACAGATTAATTCTGCCACCATTGACGTTATCAAACCAAGATATAGATCTAATACGAAAAGAAGTAGTTGTTGGTGTTCAAAATGAACTAAAAGCTCTTCTAAAAGAACTGCAAGCTCAGAATGCTGCTGCAAATCAGATACACCAACCAACTCATGTTCCTCCTCACCCACAGCAGGGTATGAGATTGCACCCAAATCTACCACCTGCTGTTCCAGACCTTGCGTCCGACTTGTATCAGACTCATCTTTTTACCCAACTCTAGATACCTGACCATTTTGCCCCACCGTACCTCCCTCAATAAAGAAGAACGTCATTGCATTTATATTTATTTTCGTCATTCATACCCCCATATAATGGTGTATATTGGAAATTTCGTTAAAAACCAGATTTGTTGAAACAATTATCATTAAAAATTTGATTCAGTTGATTAAAATCATTCTAAAGTTCCATTATAAGTTAACTTACAAAACTTTTTTATTTTAATACCAGAATTGGTTAAAAGATCAGAAGTACGTATATTTTCAATACTTTATTAGCATTTTTCAAATGTTTCAAATAAATTCTTAATAAATTAGTAAATTCTTTGTAAATTGGTAATATCGAATAAACTATCTTGCTCTTATAACTATGGCGATGCTGAAATTCGAGTTTTATAATTTTCTCTCTTCATGCATTTGTTTAGTACGTTTAAAGTCCTTAAAGCAATCTCCTTTGTAGAAGAAAAAAAATTCATAATTTTTCAAGAAAAAAATTTAAATCATCAAAGTATTCGTCTAATGTAACCTAAATTTTTAGAAACACTAACGTTAGAAAAACGTAAAATAAAGGCTTTGCAATGGCAATGAAATCGATTAAAGTAAATCTTTTTTAAAGAAAATGTTTTCTGTATTTTAAACTTTGTCTTTGATCAGTATAAAAATGCATAATAAGCAATTGGAGATAAACTAGAGGCAAGCTAAGATATTTTTTTTAAACTCTTATGACTTTAATTTTTATTTTATTTTTAATACTAAAACGTCTCTTTAAATTTTAAAAATTCTAAAAAAATTAATAAATAAATAATAAAATTCATTTAATATTTATTATAGATTTCAGAATCATTAATTTGTGTTTTAAATTTTATCTAATATGATTTTTCAGTTATAATAACCACTTTTTAAAAAAATTGCAACAAACATCATGAAAGTCAATGGCAAATGCATTTATTTTAATGCATTTTAACATTTGAAAACAATTTACATCACTTATAATTATAACTGTACAGTTAACTATTGTCTCTGCAATGAGAGTCTGGTTAACTACAATTTACACCTAAAAACGTTTCCGCCCTGCAACTTTAGAGAATGTAACCTCGTCCAAAATTTTTAGACATTAGAATCTTATTGCCTAGACTCTAGTTAAAAGTAATCTAAATTCAGTTATGAATACACCCATAAAATTTTTAATTAAACTTTATTTGAAATATCATGTGAATATGTAAAACAAGAAAGTATTTTCAAAGGATAAAAAAAATCCTTTTATTTTTAACTTTAGTCTTCGTTTCTATTAGTATTACGAATTGAGTGGATGCAAGCGTACTGTTTATAAACACTTAATGATAATGTTTATGAAAACAAACAAAACAAACTGTATGTTTATAAACAAAGATATGAAATTTAGTGGATTTAACTGGATGACTTTAGTCACACACTAAATTTGAGTCGTAGATTTAAAATATAGGCAAATTTTATTAAGAGTTATTACTATAATTGTTTATTCTATAGTCAGTAACCTAAAATTGTAATATAAATGGAATATAATCTGGTTTTCTTAAATATTTTAACATCAAACTATTTAAAAGTACTAAAGATTATCAAGTACATTATTTATAGAATAATTCTATTCCGAAATTATTTATTTAGTAAAAGTGAGTCAATACTTTTTAGCCTAACAGCAAGAAAAAAAATTAGAAATAATTGAATTATTTTTAAGCTAGCTTGCATGCAAAACATTCCACTCTTGGTTACATAATTTTTAGATGAAGCATTAAACAAATCATTGATATTAAGTAATTTCCAAGAGCTTTTTAACACTTTCAGAAAAATCACCTTCAACGAAAGGTACTAATGGATTGGTAAGCTTCTTAAAGTAAAATACTATTTTGCTATTTATTTATCTACGAAAAGGACCAATGAAAGATAAATTTCTAAAGTAGTATTTTAATCTTATTACTACCTACGATAATGTTTAATGTCTTGCTAGTACGAATTTTTCTCAAATAATAGCAGACAAATTATCTTAGATAAAGTAGGCGGCACTATGCTTTAAAAACGAATGTCATGAGAAAAATAATAATTTTGAAATCTAATCTAGTTATAAAAATCGCTTATGCAATAAAATATCGCATAGTTTGCAAAACAAAATCCAGAGCCTTTACATGATATATGCAAGGCAAATTTTTGGTATCTGAAAAATATATAAATAATTTTAAGTCAAATTGTATTACCCAAAGAACTCTTTGTGTCGTAGTATCAACCACTGAGTAGTAGATATTAACCAGAGACAAAGATAACTCAAAGTAGGAACATTGGTAAGAAAATTCAAACTAAAATATTATATAATAAATAAAGATTAAATATTGTTTAGTTTGCAAAACTAAATCTAGACCCTTAATATGATATATGAAATGAAAACTTTTGGTATATATTAAATAGATAAATAAGTCAAGGTCAAATTGCTATTATGCTACCCAAGAAACTCCTCGTGTCATAATATCAACTACTGAGTATCAGATATTACTAACCAGTGTTAAAAATAACGCAAGATAGGAACATTGATAAGAAAACTTTACTTCGCAAAGCTCATTATGGGCATTCAAAAGTCTTGCTGAAAGGGTTAACGGTGTGTACGCCACTAGTTACCCATTTCATTTTGATTTTGTTCCTTTCTTTTTATAATAAAACCAATTTGACGTTAAATTAATTTAACAAACTAAAAATTTTGTATTGTTGTAATGAAAACTAAAGCTAATGCAGTAATTATGGTTGCAATAGTAACATTATAAAATTGTGTTATGATTTGCAATAACTTCAACAGCGTTATCAAATGTTAGAGTTGTAGTTATAACGGCATAAGATTCAGCGAGAACGGGAACTGTATAAAATAATGCGGTCGATATAGTAGCACTTTGACCTTGTATTATATATTTCTTTACGCAAAGTGTACGTCGTTATTGTAACACGAGTTCATTATAACAAACCCTATTATTTCCTCAAAATAATGAATCCAGTAACTTATTTAATTACATATTGCTAATTACCAAGTCTTAAAAATACATGTCGAGTATCATAGCTATAACCAAAATTTAAAAAAAATGCCTAAATGACCTCAACCCCAAATGTATATTCCAGAATATAGTTTTAGACTACTGAACGACCAATTTTACCTCCACTTTTCGAATTTCATATTTTGGAAAGCAACCTGTTCTATGCGAAGCAACTTCCATTCTTCAAAAAAGAAATATATGTATGTAATCACTTCTTACATCTTTAATCGTGCTTGTCTATAATAATTAACTGCTATTTTTTGTAACTCCTATCTTATTAGAATAGAGAAGTAATATTTTCGCTTTCAAAATTCTATTTTAGAGAGGTTTTGAAAGTTATTGCTAAGCAATAAAAATCGTAAGATAAGCCCACTATGTCTTTAATACCCTCAAATTAAATGAAACCCAATTCCTCAAATTACGATACATATAGAGTTAGTATTTTCTAGCTTTTAAATAGAAAAATCTCACCCATTGTATCTTTCATAGTGTAATGTAATTGTATTTAAAATAGGAGAAACTAAGAAATTCTCTAAAACCAAAGTATTTCAAAGGAATGTATCATATATACATGTATTTATGTGATAATAAATAATTATCTTATCCTCAGTCGCAAATCCTTAAAAACCTTGCTTATTACTCGAAGCAAATAAAAATTATGGTTTCTTGATTAATATTTCAAAATAATCTACAGTGGGTTACTCAGAACTATTATTCAAAATTTTACATGTTACACAGAAACGTGGTATCAAACAAGAGTCATATACAGTGGAGTTCAAAAACTCCTGGCCTGTATATTGTTACTTTAGCTTTATAACAAAAAATAAATTGAAGCCTTATGTTTCCTATACAGCACAGTTTTTGTATGCGTCTTTTAAAATATTTATGCATCTAGTAAAAGTTATACGAATAAACAGCCGTAAAGAATTAGCTATATAACACTTATATTTACGTCACATTAGAGCTGCGTAGTATGGCGACGGTTTGGGAGACGGTTTGGGTATGGCGACGGTTTGGGAGACGGTTTGGGTATGGCGGCGGTTTGGGATCATCCCTGAGGATGATCCGGAGACAACATTCATATATCCCATCCCGTTTTACTGGAAGGGCACATTCACATCCATCCGCAGATAAGTTTTGACCTGAATCAGAGCACGATTAATCTCCGAACCAGTACAGTTAGAGGTATTGATTTTTTATGGGAACTTGAAGGACTTTGTGACCCCCGACAGATTTAACGTGCACCTGTCATCATTTTGTGACGCCCGGTGGCTGAGTGGTAGCGTTTCGCGCTGTCGTGCCACAGATTCCTGGTTCGATCCTCGGGCCGGGCAAGGCTGACTCAGCCTTTCATCCCTTCAGTGGGTCGATAAATGAGTATCAAGCACACTTGGGAGCTAAACACTGGGGGTTCCGCGTTCGGCTGACCACCTGACCGGAACATCTGCTCCTGCACCTCAGAACCCAAGGTCAAGAAAACTGAGATGGGCACAGTAGGCCTTGGCCCGCAAGGACTGTCGCGCCGCTGAGTTTAGTTTAGTTTGTCATCATTTTGTACACGGGGATACTTCAGCCGGCGGGGATCAAACTCACGACCTCTCAGACATGGGCCCAACGCTCTACCAGCCAGGCTCTCCGGGCCCTAGTTAGTTATACAAAATGTACTGGCCGGAGATTTTAGGCCATATGTATATACCGAGAATCAAACGCAACCTGGATTCATAAGCTAATGCTAGATATCGAAAAGATAAAGCAACGAAAACCGTATTTTTGGAGTACGAACACAAGGAAGGATACATCGCTATTTGATTCACTTTAAATCTTCTTTTAAATAAAAACGTCATGTAAACTCGCCTGTTTATAAAAATGTATCGCTATTTGTTACATTTGTCGCATTTTGCAGTTTCTGTCCTTGCAGGCATATAGTGCGTCTATATTCCGCTGCGGCTATATGTGCTAATATGATTCTTTGATGTGATGTTTTTGATATACATGTAGATTTTTGAATAGTTCTGAATAATTCTGTATAGGACAGAGAACGTTTGAATGCCAGATTTATATTGTCAAAAATAAAAAAATTAACTGAAATATTTAAATTCAGAAGGGGAAAAATCGCATCTTTTATTTTTTAATTACCAATAATTTTATTCTCCCTTCTTCGGTGCTTATAAAAATATATTTTAACAAAAGTATTTTAAAATTCTCAGCCTTGGGCAACTATGCATTACTATGATAAAACTTTAATTTGAAATTCAACAATTATTAGCTGTTAATTACATTCATTTAATACGCTCATAGTACTTATTACCAAACAATGTCTTATTAACCATTTTTCAAACTGAGATGAATTAACAGTATATGGTAGAAATATTTATTACTAATTCAAGAGTGCGGACACTTCAGTAGAGATATTGAAAGAAAGGGAAAAAGAAAATTGAAAAGCTTAGAAAACTAAAAAAACTTATATATAGTTTAATATATGAATGTTAGAAAGTCTTTGTACCTTAAACTAACTTAGACATATACTGAGCCAAATTATTTGGAAAGAAATGCTTCAAGTTAAATTGTTTAGCTTTTAAATTCTGCATTTGCTTAAAATTTCATTCGAGTCATGCAAAAAATACTCTGCCTTATGGTGTTCTAAAACTAATACATTTTTGTAATATAATATGAAAACTATTAATAGCGTACAAATGCATAACTTTTTGTCAAATGTCTAATAGCTTTCTCGATCTTTACAACAGTTCCCTTCAAACATTTCACTTCTTCAAAAAATCAAGCTCAATATGGCATAAGAGCGATATCATCGAACTGAAATACAAGTGAAGCTCTAATTTACTAAGTGGTTATATTTACTTCTTTGTACACATACATGCAGACTTGTGTGCAGAATTACATTAGTACGACTTATATAATTATTACATAAGTACGGCTTAAGTCTTTGTTAAGTAGAAAGACTGATAGTACAATTGAGAGAAAGACAGCACGAAGATACATCCAAGGTTGCGGTGGTATTCGAACCCGCTACCTCCAAGATACAGATAGCTTGGCGAAAGATACCGCTCGACCAGGGAAATCCCTACATGATTATAGAAAATCCATATATTCCATATGCCAAATTGCAAAATAATTCGCCTAAAATTTAAACCAAAAACAAAGACGATTTAATTATTTTCGTTCATGCGTGTATTTAAAATTTTTGATCAGGTCTAATTTCCTATTCTGTTTTTTTCAACTTATTTTAGTTCGATAATTTATTTTTTAATNTACTAATTCAAGAGTACGGACACTTCAGTAGAGATATTGAGAGAAAGGGAAAGGGAAAATTGAAAAGCTTAGAAAACTATAAAAAATTACATATAGTTTAATGTAGGAATGCTTAGAAAGTCTTTGTACCTTGAACCAAGCTTGCCATACTGAGCCAAATTATTTGGAAAGAAATGCTTCAAGTTAAATTGTTTAGCTTTTAAATTCTGCATTTGCTTAAAATTTCATTCGAGTCATGCAAAAAATTACTCTGCCTTATAGTGTTCTAAAACTAATACATTTTTGTTATATAATATGAAAAGTATTAACAGCGTAAAAATATATAATTTTTTGACAAATGTCTAATAGCTTTCTCGATCTTTACAACAGTTCCCCTCAAACATTCCACTTCTTCAAAAAATAAAACTCAATATGGCATAAGAGTGATATCATCGAACTGAAATACGAGTGAAGCTTTAATCTACTAAGTGGTCATATTTACTTCTTTGTACACATGCATGCAAGCTTGTGTGGTAAATTACATAAGTACAGCTTAAGTCTTTGCTAAGTGGAAAGACTGATAGTACAATTCAGAGAAAGACAGCACGAAGATACATCCAAGGTTGCGGTGGTATTCGAACCCGCTACCTCCAAGCTGCAGAGTACTTGGCGAGAGATACCGCTCGGGCAGGGAAATCCCTACACGATTATAGAAAACCCATATATTTCATATGCCAAATTGCAAAATAATTCGCCTAAAATTTAAGCCAAAAACAAAGACGATTTAATTATTTTCGTTCGTGTGTGTATTTAAAATTTTTGATCAGGTCTTATTTCCTATTCTGTTTTTTTCAGCTTATTTTAGTTCGATAACTTTCTTATAATTTCATTTATTTATTTATTTATCTTAAGTACATATTTCGCTTCCAATGAAAGAAAATCCTTATCCAGATATCAGACGTCCAGCCTGAATATATGTTTAAAAACAAAGTCAATGAAGCAATTTTCTTTCATATAAACTAGTAAATAGCTCATAATTTTTCGAGGTACAAATACTTTCTAATATGAGGCGTTATTGTATATTAAAAAGAAAACTGTTAATTTAATAAAGCATAAAATAATAAACTACTACATTCCACTTTTGTTTCAGTAAAATTTCATTAGTCATTCATTGAAATATTCTCTATTAATTTCAAGACATTATAAAGTGTTAACTACTTTTATTTGCCCGGCCTAATATGCACTTTGAATGTACCGCAGTTCTCAAGAACTGCGTAATAAAAGATAATAAGTAACAAATAAAGAATTTTAATTTTCCAAAATAAATTAAGTTATTTTACACCAGGAAAAACACATCCAATTAGAATGTTATATTATTCTATAAAAAGCCAAATCTTTCCTGTCGTAATTGTCAACCAAAAAATCTCTATATATGTATAAGTTGCCAAATATGTATGTGTTTGTAAATTGTTGTTTAATAAAATGATTGTCTTAGATCTCGGTTTTGAATTATTTAAAAATTCACACTTATGCATTTTTAATAATAAATACCAACTAAAAGCAAACATAGTTAGAAACTTTACTGAGTTTCACAGCAATTGTTTTTCAGTCAAATTCTAGTGGTTTATCTATCTGGATTCCATTTATTACACAAAATAAAGCAATATGAAATAATGTTAGAAGATTTAAACGGTACAAGTGGCAAAAAATTTACATTTCAGTTTTCTCGTTAGCATAGGTACCGAATAAGAGATACTGTTTCTGAAAAAAAGATACAGCTACAACAATAAATTTTTATTTACTGTGATTTGCCATCTAGGAAATATAAGTTTGGGACAAATAAGTGTGAAACATAAGTAAGTGGTACACTCGCTTTTATCAGTGAGATTGAAACAAAAGTACAATGTTTGAGTTAATTAATATACCACCAATCAACTCATTGCAAACTTCGTAAAGTGTCACATTTACACCTGATAATGAAGTTTCTGTTGTATCAAAAAATGAAAAGAACTCACAAAATTTACATAAATGAATGAAAATTTATATAATTATAAATGAAAATGTATATAATTATAAATGAAAATTTATATAAATGAAATAAAAACCTCCCCAGAAAATTTAATAAAAGTCACAAGTTAAGATGTCTTTTTATTTTTTATTTCAGTTCTTCTTTTTCTTTACATTATATTTTTGAAGAATGTCTCCGTGATGTTCTTGAAGAGGAACTGGAAGACACACTTATACCTTGCATTACTTGTACCTCGAATCAGTTTCGTTTAAATATTTGTGCCCTCATGAGAGGGAACTTCGAATTCAGTACATATCTATATTGATGACGCCTGTAACAAAAGATACTATCTGCTGTGTTTGTGGTCATTTCAGATTTTCCAGGCACATGCTGAAGAACATTTTTTCCTAGTTGCTGAGCGAATTTTCTCAGTCAATTTGGTTAGGGGGAAAGCCCTATAACACGCACACTTGAAAACAGAACTGAGGTAAATAAGTACTAAAATGCCATTCTCTTTAAGATATAAAATACCAACCTCTCATAAAAATAATTTATTTTTGTTATACCATGCATCAAAAACATGTATACCTGTTGTAACTTGGACTAATCTCTGTACTGTACATTGAATCGGAACAAAGTATATGGAACATGTGTTCCTAAACTCAAATACAAGGTGTGGCTATTAATTTCCTGGACTAATATAATATTTCCTGTTGTTGTCTTATACTACTTGTCAATACTGGCAGGCCTATTTTAAGGCAGAGGGGGAGCTACTTCTTATTTCCTAATAATTCTTATTTTAGTGGCGCCATCTATCGCCCAAGAATTTGACTTCTGACACACACATACGCCCCAGCCCGTTTTACAGGGAGGACACATTCACACACCATCCATCCTGATCTGACCTGAACTAATTTTGACAGTAATTCTGAACCGTAATTCTGACCTGAGCACGATCAATCTCCGATCCAGTACTCCAAGTGATATTTATTTGTTATGGGAACTTGGAAGACTTTGTGACCCTGACAGATTTGACGTGTTAAAGTCACCATTTTTTACATGGGGTAGATTGATTGATTGAATGTAGGGTTTAATGGCACGAATTCTAAATAAGGACATACTGCGCGCCCACCAACCAAGCTATCCCGGCAAATAATAATTCCTAAAAAGTTTATGTGAATTTCATATCCATTTAATGTGTTTTGAAATAATCTTCTGTTGCTGTGCTACTGCATTTACCTATAAAGTTCTCGAAACAATTTTTAAAGTTCTTTTTTTTCGGTATAATTTCTAATTCCGATTCTTTGTTTTTGTCCAAATATTCTTGTCTTTGACATCCTTGTACCTACTTCCTACAGCAAATTTCACAGTTTGACAAATAAAAAAATAGATCTGCAAGATCGGAAAAGTATGGTAAATTATTCTGCAGTGCAATTCAAATAACAAGAGCTTCACGATTGATTCCGCGAAAAGTGGCTGGACAACTATTTTCCTTCTATTGCTAATACTATAAACACGAATATAGAATTTCAAAGAAACAAATAAAACAAAACTTATTTTTGAAAAAAAAAAATTTGCTCCAATATGCAGCTTACCAATGATGCCAAATATATAAAAATCTCAATAATTTTTTGTCACTTACGCTGATTTTTCAATTGCAAGGCAGTATTTATCTTCATGGCCTCCAAAAGTGTAAAGTTTTCTAAAGGAACATGATTTAAGGACCTCAAAGACATTAAGAAAACCCCGACGTCAGAATTAAAGAGCATTCCAAAAGAGGAGTTTAAAAGTTGCTGAAACTGTTTTAGCCATGTACAGAAGTGCATTACGGAAGTTGAGAGTGAAGTTGAAATGCATTAAAATGAGTACATAATCCCATAATATGTTCTGGAGTTATTAAGTCAGTCATGGAACTTAATAGCCATAATTTGTAAATTTTCTGTGGAATTTTTCGCACGTAAAAATAATGTTTAGTAAATCAATAAATGCTGTAGATGACCTAATAAAATATTTTTTGGAATCACATTAATAATACATTTGAGTTGCTGTTCCTAGTGAAGGTGTCTTGAAAAGTTCATTACAAATTCTTCAAAAATATGTTTTAATTAAAGCAAAAAACAACATAGAAGATTAGACACTGAGAAAAGTTCTATATTATATAACTGAAATTATAGTATGTCCATTTATGTACGTTCATGTGTGCTTTTTTCATGTTGTTTTTTGCTTTAGTCTACATAGCACAAAGCATGCCCTATCTTTTATTGAAGTTTTAAATGCACAAATAAGTTACAATGGAAGAAAATAATTCAAAATTATGATATATAACAAGCATTTCTGTTTAAAACGCAACATATGGTGGTTGAAGGTATATTCTAATGATAAAATATCTAAGTTATATGAATTATTATATTCTGCATTAAAAAGGGGTCCATGATGAATGTTATAACACTGTCCTCCACATTCAAAACTGAAACAAATCCAAGTCAGTGATTCCATGTTCTAAAACTATTTGAAAATTTCATTCATTCTATACATATAATAACTAATTCATTAGTTATTTTTTAGGCGATTAGTTATTTTTTTAGGTGATTAGTAAGTTTAAAATTGCTTACAAAGCATTGTTCAAACTATGCATTTTATCTTTGGTGATGCACCGTTTAAAATTCAAAATTCAACATCCGCTTTTAAAGTTAAAAGAAAGATAAAACTACATATCATCCATTCTTTTATTCTTTGTCATCTTGAACCATTTCCGCTTCATCTCACAGAAGAAACTGAGAAAACAAAAAGAAAAAAAAATCAAAAGACGAAAAACATCCCTCTTGTAGTCATTGATCACACAATGCTTAAAAGGTTTACATATTCTTAGAACAACTATCACTTTGACCTTGAAGAAAAGAAAACTAAAGAGTGACTAAGTAGAAGAAGAAATTATATGCTCATAAATTTTTCTAGATAGTACTGCTTCTAATTTCTTAAGGTTAATGTCACGAATATGTCTTAATGGAGTAAATTGTTTCTTGTTTCGTTTAAACACTCCCGACGTTAAAAATAGAGATTATTTTATCTGAAAAGGTGTACAGATAATTCCTTTCTTACAGCATTACCTCAACTTTATATTTGCTGAATTGTGGTTCTTCATAGTTACAATATTGATGCCACCGTTCTCCTACTTTTTTAACGATCACATAAATCCTGTTAAAATATTAAAATGCAAATGTTTACTTTCACGATCATAAAATGCTTATCAAAACAATGATCAAAACCTAAAGGAAAAACAGTATAATTGATTATAAAAACTTCACTGGTTTAAAGAAATATGAAGAGGTAAATAAAAGTTGGCATGTTTCGAGTGTTCAAATACAAGCGCCCATTCTCAAGACTTGTCAGGTGCAAATAGCTAGTGACGTTAATTATTGTACACTCAAAATATGTCTACTTTTATTATTATCTATTATTTTTAAATCAATGAAGTTTTTATCTTTTCGATTCAGTTTCTTTTGATTATTCATTTAATAGCACAGTACATTAAATTACTTCGCACGATATTAAGATAAGTTTTACTTAAGATGAAGACGTAGGTCCTTATATTAAAAAATAATATTTAGTCTCTACTTTCTAATAAAATCAATGCAGTTCAATTTTTTTTACTACTAGCCTTAATAAAAAATTTTAAGGACATATAAAATTCCGCTTACAATTGAAATTTAAAAAGTCAAATGTGAAAATGGAATGTCCCTTAGAAAGTGTATTTTTTATTTATAGATACCGCTATCATTAAATTAATGGAATAAGCTTAGATAAATAATAATAGAAAAAACATTTCTCGTTTTAGATTTCGAAGAATAATATGTTTCGTCCAAACAGATTTCAATTCTGGAAACAACGAAATTATTCAGTAGGTTCTTTGGAGCAATATCATTCTTATTCTCTTATGACGAAATATAGGAAAAATTGGTATTCACAATTTCTTTAAAAAGTATGTTAACCTTCTCGTCGCTTTTTTTTATCAAAATAAATTTGAAAATTGAGTCTTTTTTATTACATTTTTCAAATCAGATAATGTTTTTAAAATTCGGAAACTTTTTACTTATTTAAATTTTTAGTATTTGCTGTTGAAATGAGGCATTTTCCTAAAAACAAATTATGCTATAATAATATCTTGTGAATTGCACTAAAGTTTAAAAATAGCTTTAACAAAAGTAAATTCTTTCAACATCTTTTTTCTTAAGGAATAGCTTTCTTAAAGTTCACGGTATAATATGTTAGTTTAAGCGTCAAAATGAAATTGAGGTTTGAATTTGTTCATTTAAAAAGCAAAGAAAACAGTTGTAGTTTTTTGAGTGGCATTAATATGTATTTACTTTTCACAAACGAAACAAATAAGAAACAATAAAGTAAATAAATAAGTAATTTGTTTGTTCAATCTAGAGAAAAGGGTGCACTTATTCACTATGACCAGTCCATTTTGCACAGAGTAATTTTAACATAGAAAATGTTCTTAAATTCTTATCAGCTAACTGGCTACAGTTCTGAGACTTAAAAAAACCTACCAATTATTTAAAACGAGTGTTAATTTAAAGAAAAACTTAAAATACCAATAAAAATTAAACAAAATAGTATATTATTGGAAAAAAATCTAAGTGGTAGTATAAGGAAAGAGTAAAAAACATAATGAAATAATTAGTTGAATAGTTCTGTGAATCACACGTGGCCAGGTAATAAAAAATTTAATTTCACAATTAAGATGTTAGGATGACAAAAATACTGAAATTTTTTAAGACGCTTAAAAATTTTAGCTACGTATTCGATAGATCTTTTTGTTCGGCATATTTATACTTCTTGTAGTAACTTATAAAACATCAACACTATTTTAGATAATCTACATTGAAGAAAGACAATTAATAATTTATCTTCATTTTTCGAGAAAATAGTATGCTTAGTAAATAGTCAGCTGTTTTGCATCGAATAATTTTGAACAGCAGAATGTTTTTAATTTCTTAACAAGATTTTATTCTCAGCTATCAAGTAATAATTTTAAGTTTTCTTTTAATAAGAGCCTTACAATAATTTAAAAAGGAATTTTAATTTAAAGGAAAACCTAAAATAAAGTACTAAAAAAATTGAATAGTGTATTAAAGAAAAAATATTATACGTGGTAGAGCAAAGAATTAAATCTTTGAAAATTTTAAAGTTTAATTGAATAGTGGGCAAAATAGTTTTGTGAAACACAAGCAGACAGGAAATTAAAAAATTTATTTTAAGTTTAATTCGATATATAAGATGCTGAGAAATTTTGAGATGCTTAAAAATGTTGACTACGCATTCGGATTAATAATTATAAAATATATATTAAAGAAATTGATAAATATATTATTCTAAATTCATGCATACGTAAATTGTATCAATGATTGAAAAAACTAACTAAAAAATAAAATATAATCACATTAAATATAATCACAATCTGAAGTATAACCACATTCTATATGAAACATGCTTTTATAAAACTCGGCATTTGTTGAATAAATTTTTTTTTATTCAATAAAATAGTTTATTCTTATTTCTTTACTAAATTAAGAATAAAATTTTAGATGACTAGAAAAGAAACAACCTATTTTAAAATTTAAGAAAATAATAAAAAGATTAGCAATTGGTTATTAACTGAAAAAATATTAATGAAATTTTACAATTCCCTCGCGTAAGTGAAGCTCCTCGTAAGTTAACCACATTTAAATATTAATCGCCCCATTTAAATATTTCTTCATTGTCGCCAAATAATTTTTTTTTTAAAAATTAATTTTTATTTTCTTGGACTCTACGAAATAAAAACAGTTGAAACCTAAGATTTTCCAATAGATTAATAAGGTATACAAAAATCATACCTCATAAACCAAAATTTCTTATCATAAATAATTTCTAAAAATTATTTTTCGGATGAAATTATCTTTGGGTAAATGGGTTTTATGAGTGGGTGTAATTTTTTTTAACTGCCTTATAAGTTTTAAAAATATGACAAAAAACACAAATTGTGAAATTAACTTTAAGGGTTCCGAACTTTGGATTGCTCTCCGAATCAAACAATTGGGACCATTTTTCCCAAATTGCAGCTGCCCCTTACATTTTGAAAGTCAAAAATCCAAATATGCAAAAAAAAATTATGTTTATTCAGAAAAAGCACTTTTTTGTGTCCGAGATTGTAACTTAATTAATAATTAGCATGAAATAATTAGCATATTTGAGGTCACCCTCAGGAACCATTAAGATTGACACTTTAGTACTTGAAACTCCAATCATTAGAACGAAAGTTATTCAGGGTGATATCTTTTTTCATTTTGCCCACTGTGCACGAAAGCTGGTGCTAACTTTTAAAAAATTATCCAATCAAGCAATTTTCGTAGTGGTGAAAACTGCGGTTTAATACCCTCCTGAATTTGGTTCTGAAAAACTTTAAAAATTAAATGAATGAATACTCAAATTGTTGTAGCACCAAAATAATCATCCATATACGCTTTAAAAGTTACTTAAATCTAAACACCAATAATGGAGAATACGCTTTAACAACTCAGCTTTTGAACTGTGTCAATTTTTTAAGCCAGCAAATTTTCTAAAAAAAATTATTTCTAAGTTAACATAAGAAAAAATGCGAACGAAAATTGTTCTGAAATGTAATTGAGTCATTTTTATTCTGTTTTTAAAACGTAATTTTTTTACATAAACGTGTTTCTAATTTTCTAAAATAATGGTTTAAGGTTAAAATTTGATAAAATTTTATAGAATAATAAAAATATAGACACAATTATTTTTAAACTATCAATCGACTATTTAAAAGGGTATCAATAGCTTTTCGATTTTTTTTTTAATTTCAAAACTTTCTAAACTGTAAATAATAAGAAAACCTTTATAAAAGACAGACTATTTACGTGATGTCTGGAAACCATTTTGAAGAACTTAAAAAATTGAATGAATGAATACTTAAATTGTAGTAAGCACCAAAATAAGCATCCATATACACTTTAAAAGGTATTTAAATTTAAACACCAATAATGGAGAATACGCTTTAAGAATTCAGCTTTTGAACTGTGTCAATTTTTTAAGCCAGCAAATTTTCTAAAAAAAAATATTTCTCAGTTAACATAAGAAAAAATGCGAACGAAAATTGTTCTGAAATGTTATTGAGTTATTTCTATTCTGTTTTTAAAACGTAATTTTTTTACTTAAACGTGTTTCGAATTTTCTAAAATAATGGTTTAAAGTTAAAATTTGATAAAATTTTATAGAATAATAAAAATATAGACACAATTATTTTTAAAATATCAATCGACTATTTAAGAGAGTATCAATAGCTTTTTTAATTTTTTTTTAATTTCAAAACTTTCTGAATTGTAAATAATAAGAAAACCTTTAAAAAAGACAGACTATTTACGTGATGTCCGGAAACCATTTTGAAAAACTTAAAAAATTGAATGAATGAGTACTTAAATTGTAGTAAGCACCAAAATAAGCATCCATATACACTTTAAAAGGTATTTAAATTTAATCACCAATAATGGAGAATACGCTTTAAGAATTCAGCTTTTGAATTGTGTCAATTTTTTAAGCCAGCAAATTTTCTTAAAAAAAATATTTCTAAGTTAACGTAAGAAAAAATGCGAACGAAAATTGTTCTGAAATGTTATTGAGTTATTTCTATTTTGTTTTTAAAACGTAATTTTTTTACATAAACGTGTTTCTAATTTTCTAAAATAATGGTTTAAGGTTAAAATTTGATAAAATTTTATAGAATAATAAAAATATAGACACAATTATTTTTAAACTATCAATCGACTATTTAAAAGAGTATCAATAGCTTTTTGAATTTTTTTTTTAATTTAAAAACTTTCTAAACTGTAAATAATAAGAAAACCTTTATAAAAGACAGACTATTTACGTGGTGTCTGGAAACCATTTTTTTAGTCATCAACGTTTGTCTACATCTTACAAAATGCAAGTTATAAGCAAACAGAATTACAAGACTTATTTCTGTTGCTATCACAATATCTTCAAGTGAAAGTTCTTTCACGGGTCGATATTTCGTATTTCATCATTTCTTTTGTGGCGTTCTTTTCGCTGAAAGATAAATGATGACAAAACATGTCCACATGCTATTCTTAACCATTTCAGAAAGGTGGCTGATCTTCTAAACGAGATCTATAGTTAAAATGATCGAACGTCAGATTTCGCTATCGGATGCGTTTCTTTTTGGAAAATCATTTCGATTATGCTCTTCACTTTTATCTTTTTTCCACTACTAGGAAAGTATATATTTTTAAAAAAAGCTCATAATGATATTCCCAGTCTATTTCTTACCGTAAAATATTTAGATATATTTTATTTAAATGATATATTTCCTTACCATCATTGAGAATTTTAAATAATATTGGCAATGCAAGTTTACGAGGCTGTCGGCAATGATTAAATCAATCTCAATTATTATGTGTTTCAAATTTGAAATCATTTCTTTAAAGGTAAAGCAATCAATCACTCTAAGGGATTTCAAAAGAGGCTAATGATATGATGTCTTTGTGCTTGATATCCCTTTTTTATTTGTTTCTAAGGTAAGAAAACGATAATTTAAAATTCAATAATATTTTTAGATATGTTGAGAGTAGTTATGTTTTTTAAGTTATCATTAAGTTTCATTAATTAATCTTTATTAATTAATTTTTATTAATAAATTTATGCCAAATTCATATTTAAGAATATTTAAATTATTATTAATAAATACCTATTGTTTAAATATTGCATTTTATGTCATTATAAAACATATTTTAAGCAAAACTAATATGTTGGTGACCGTACAGTAACTTGATCGATAATAATAATCGAGTGCTCTAAACAAATTATTTTAATAACATGCACCTTTATGAGATAAATGAGATAAATGCTTTTCTCGTTTTTTCTCTCTATTATACTAAAAGATTTTAAAATTAGGATATACTTCAGATAAGGATTTACTTCAGATTAGGATACACTTGGATTAGGATTTACTTAGGATATACTTTGGATAAACTTTTAAAATATCTCAAAAATTTTGAAGTATGATATTTCAATATACTGTAAGGAAAATTTTTTAGTTTATTATTTCATGTGTTTGATATCTGTCAACTCAAAATCCACTAATGACAAAATTCATCTGCACAGACAATTCTTTTCTTAAAAGTTATATCAAAATAGATAATCGAGGAACAAAATCATCTGAAAGTTATGAGTTGAGTTGTATTAAGTTGATAAAAAAGATTTTTTTGGTGCACACTATAGTTCGCTATAGGGTTAAAGAAATTTATTATACTATACATACTTTAATTTACAGTTGCAATAAACCTAAATTAAAAAGTAAATTTGAAAAATAAATTACTCGAAATTAAAAAAAAATCAAACTATTTAATTGAAATCTTTTCCGTCTGAATTACATGTTAATTACTTTTTTTAATTATAAAGGTTTCATTAAACTGTTATTTTTTACATAGTTTTTATTTAGATAAAATGTATGTATTTTCTTGCAAATCTAAATATGCATTGAAGTCCTTAAGTAAAATCAAATATACTTTTCTAAGAATGAGGCGTATTTCTTACGCTGATGTATTGTTAAAAAATATGTTAAACCGTAATATCACAAACTTTCTATACTTTTAACAAAGTGTTAAGTTTGATTCAGTTATGGTGCACATTATTCCTTCTTAACTACATGATACTATGGTTATACTTGAAGTAAGTAGCACATATATATAGTACTTCAGTGCAGCGTAAAAAGTATTGAATGCATAAAATCTTATTAAGGTTAATGTAAATATGCCTCTGATTGAAGCAAATTGTATTGAAAGTAAAGATTTTATAGTTTAACCTTGAACCAATTTTTCTGAGGAGTATATTAACGATTTCAATTTTACATAATGTATAAGTTCCTTTTGCATTTCCATAGCTTAAATTTAACTTGAAAAAAATTTTTTCACAAACCTAATAACAATTATTTTGCATAAAAGTCATAAGGCAAAAATATTTACCAAAGAAAAAAAAATATTGTGTTTCACAAAAAATATTTCCTGAAATTGAGATAACAAAATAAAATAATAATAAAATGAAAGTAAAAAGAAAACCGTTTTTCACAAAAAAATATTTTTGGTCATTAAAAAGTAATACTGCGTATTAGTTTGATTCGTTTTAATAATTAGTTAGTTGCCAAACATTTTTAAATTACCACCTTTCTGCAAGGAAAAAGTTTTTTCTGCGCTTCCTGGAAGAGAAAAAAACTATTTTTTAATTTTTTTAATTGTTTAAGATACACTTTCGATCATATCAGCAACTTACTGAAACCTCATGTCGATCAATAATTTATATTATAAAAATTTTTTTACCAGCTTTTATTAAAATAGTCCATTCTTAAATGTGTTTGCATAAAATTAAATTCACAAAAAAACCTTACAATTCAATTAAATAAATTTGAATATTAAATTATATATTTAATATACTTTATTAAATATAGTGCTGTGGTTTAGGTATGTAATCAGGCCTACCTGTAATCTGTCATGACTGTTTTCCAGTGCATGCAGTACAGAGTGAAACATATTCCAAAATCAATTCAGGCAGTTATATTTTTTAAAATAACTATAAGTAATCAGAGGCTTACAAAGAAAGAAAGCGTTTAAAGTTTAAATATCTTAGCTTGCAAAAATAATTTTGGATTTTTTTAAAAAAAGACGTATTAAGTGTTTAATTAATTTAAATAGTATATCATCTGTTTCGGGTTGAATTTGAATCCGATGTTTATAGGGAAGTCTAATGAACTCATTTTGAATTTCATAAGAATGTTACAGTGTATTCTTTTATGTAAAGTGCATACTAAGAAATTTTATTGTTCAATTCTGTGACTAACTATTTCAAAACACAATTCAACAAGTCTTTTTCATAGGGTATGACTTTTATTAGAGTTACAATTTTAATTCCAAGTTGCTTTCCATTCTTTACAAAAGATTTAGCTTTTAATGCACTACAAAAAAAAAATTATTAAGTACATATATTGCAAGTCATTCTATATAGAAGCTTCAATTCTCCAAAAAGAAATTTTTTTATATAAGTTTTTTTAAATGCATCGAATTATAAACTGAGTTATTGCTATCGAGTTCATATACAGTGCTTATTAAAATAATTGAAGCACTTATCATAATATGTTTTGAATGCTTTTATAAAGAGCATTTTGCTTATTACTACTTTAAATTACAATGATTTATCTTCAAACTATGTTTTCAGTGAGGTGCCTTTGAAACCGAATATCCGTAAGATACTGATTCTCTGGACGCAGGTCCTCTGGACACAGGTCCAAAGTCCTTAAAGGAAGTTCTTTTAAAAGTCCTTAAATAGCTTCTTTAAATAACATCCCAGTCAAAAAAAATTAAAATCGTTTGCCTTAAAATCTGTTTTGAAGGATGTAAACAACAATGTAATGAGAAGCAAGACTCATTGCATTTTAGTTAGAAAAATGAATTGTACATTTAACATCAAAAAATTTTCTCTTCAAACTGAAGAAGCAAGAAGCTGAAACAAACTTTTAAACAAATTATTTTAAAATACTCAAACTATTGTAAAATTATGTTTAGGCAGATTAAAATGCAAACAATTTTAATATGAATTTGCTATACATTCAAAATATGATTGTATGTATTTTCGGAAAACGTGCCTCAGACATGCGTAAAGAAATAAAATCATTATTTTTCATTGTAAAATTAAGTAATATACAGTCGATCGGCCTAATTTCGCCGTTCTAGTTTCTATCGTGTAGTTTTCCTTCTAGTTAACTATCTCCCACAGTGTACAGAGATAAGGTTCCGAGTTGAGAAAATATTTCGTCATATATTTGAGTGCTCGTGTTTCGTCAAATACCACGTGATTTTGTGTCGAATTGATACTCAAAATAAATCAATATGCTTCATGGATTGCTGTATCATCAGAAGTGAGAGTTTTATTTATGTGAGTGTATGCAGAGTTAAGAATGTCAATGATTGGAATCAAGGCAAAAAAAAAATAATAATAAATGGTTTTAAGTGTATTCAAAATTCAAAAATTATTTTTCTGCAAATTGTTAAGGCCTCTCCAGAAAAAAAATCTTGAACTCTTCAGCTCTCACTTTTGGAACCTATGATTTAAATAAATGCAAACAGAATTAAAGCACAGTATTCCTTGAAACCTAAAAATATTTTTAATTTTGAAAATTTACGTATAATGAGTAGAGAAATTTACGGAACAAATATTTTAGAAAACCTGCGTAAAGTTTCTCCTTCTTATATTTTTTAAATTAGGTACATTACAATGATTGAAACTTGCATGGAGGATTGTAAGGACAAGTCAAAACTCGGTATCATGAATGTTATGCCTTTACATTTTGTAACACAAATTCCCCAAGAAGCAACCAGTAAGCATTCTTTTCATACTTTCTTTTAAAAGCAATGATTTATTTTATTACCTGATACTCTTTCTTTATTAGAATTCGTAATTAAGCTTTTTTAAGACAAAATAAATTTGTAGATAAGTTATTTTAGAAGTACATTATAAGATTGATCCAGTTCATTTCGGTGACAATTACTTCACATACAGTCACCACGTCGATGACAAATTATTTCTTCACCGACCTGATTCCCTTCTATGCCTTTGAAAATGTTTAATCGACTTCTAAACGACTTTGAAAATGTTTATTCGACTAAATCGAAATCTTTAATTTGTGGTGGTTTAATCGTCGGATCATTTCTCCGACATGGCCATTTCGTCGACATGATCAGTTCTTTAACACAATCATTCTACCACCCAATTTTTCGTCAACACAATGGCTGAGTCAGCAATCACTAGTTCGTCGATAGTCGACATACTCTTAATTTGAATTTATTTGTCTGAACTAAATTTTTATGGTGTCTCTTTAATTCTTTTTGACAAATCGAGTAATTTTTGGAAAAGAAAAAACCTTTTTTTTATGTGAAGACATTTTTAGAAAAAATTACGGCGAAAAATTTAAAAGAAAATTCGCTCCCGTAAGCCAATAAAAAAAAGAGACGCCATTAAAAAGAATATGGCAAAGACATACAAAAAATACACTGTAAATTATAGTGAAATATCTCTCCGAATATGATGTTGATAAACACAAAAAAACTGTGAGAAGAAACACTTTATTTCAGGTTTTACACCAAATCTGAACACCTATGATAAAAAAGCTTACACTGAACTCGAAATACACGAAACGAGAACAATTTTCACTTCGCTTTGACTATCATTTGTATATTGCTTATACGTATTTGAATATAAATTGGCGTGAGTTAGCGGAAGTCGTCGACGTTGCTCTATGTATCAACCAAAATAAAAGATAGCCGTTTATATATGTATGTCTGATTTTTGTTAAGTAATAAAGATAGTTATAATTTAGCTTGTGAATCTCAGTAAACTGTATTAAGTGATTTTATCATGTAAATTCCCATTCGTTTTCGTTTTGTTTAAATAAGTTCGAATTCGTCTTAATACTCTCTCTGTGTGTGTTTGATTTAACAACTAATTGTATTTTAAGTATTTCTTTATATACTCCATCTAAATTAATGATTCTTACTTTATATTATATCTTAAAAGTAACTTTACTGACTCTTATGTGCATCTTATCTTATTGTAATTATAAAATTTAGTGCTACTGAATAGAAAATAAATAAATAAAATGGGGGTGATTACTTTACCCCAAGTAGTGTAAAAGAACATTCTTGAGATAATAGAACATCTTTTCGATGTAAAGTAGTTGTCTCCACTCTTGGGTCTTAAGATGCTGAAAAAATTTCACAATATACTATTTTGTGTCATAATGTAGGAAAAAGACCCCCATGTCGCTTCAACCATCCTTAGTAAAATACACGTTTACAAATGTTTATATTAGTGTCCCCAATGCTTTCGATTTTGTTGCTTTGTGTCAAATTTAAACTTTTCTTGGTGTTCTATAAATATCTCAAGGCATATATGAGTGTTTTCGGAAATGTCATCGTTTTTACAAAATTACACTAGTATCAAAAATATCCTACCGGTACACAAAAAAATCATGAAATATTTGCAAAAAAGGAATCAGATGTTATTAAACGATTTAGGCAGAATCTGCCAATGAAGACAAAACAACAATTCCGTGTTTTAACCCTAAATAATATGGCTACATATGTAATTTTCTCCCTAATTTAAAACCATTTATATTTATCTCATCTAATATAAATTAACAACTTTGAATCTTAATGCAACAATAACTTCATATTTTTTCAGACAAACCATTAGAAGTGTATACGGAAGTGTATCTGGAAGATTTAAACTCATTTCGTCCAGTTACAATGGTAATTTTCTTAACTGTATATTGTACTAGTATATAAAATTTATATTTGTATACTTCTTCTATTGAACGAAAGAAATCCAACTCTATTATTTTAAAATCTTAATTAAAAATGAGCAAAACACTAGAAATATGAGATTTGTTAAACTTGCCTTCATAGCTGCTAATAGAATAAAAAAAGTGGCAAATTTCAGTCAAAAGTAGAGTGCGCCAAAAAAAATGACTACCCTAAATAACTTTTGATCTAATGATCGGAACTTCAAGTTCTAAGAATACATCTTAAAGGTTCGAAGAGGTGACCTCAAATTTGCTAATTAATTAGTTGCGAAATCAGACACAAAGATGTACTTTCTTTGAATAAATATGCCTTTTTTCAACAGATTTGGATTTCTGACCCCCAAAATATAGGGAGTAGCCGCAAATGGGAAAAATGGTCCCCAGAGTTTGATCAGAAGAGCGATCCAAAATTTGGACCTTCTAATGTTAATTTTATTTGCGTATTTTCTCATGTTTCGAGAACTTTTTAAACGAATTGAAAATTTTTTGCACACAATTATACGATTCGTTCATCTTAAAATTATTCCATGCAAACAATTAATTTTAGTAAATATTCATTATTTTATTTAATAATAGTAAATAAAAATTTGAATTGTAAAGTACAAAATTTTTTACATCATTTCAAAATATCCAATTTCACATGGCAGAATACAAAATTTGAGAGAAATTGGTAGAATAGCTCCTGAGAAATCTAATTTTAAATTTACGAATTTTTTAACTATCCAATCGATTTCGTTCAAATTTTGTATTTTACCATATAAAATTAGATACTTCAAAATGATTTAAAAAATTTTAGTCCTTGCAATTCAATTTCCTTTACTATTACTAAATAAATATAGAAAAATAATAAATATTTACTAAAATAAATTTTTTGTATGGAATTATCTTTGGATAAACAAATTTTATAATTGTGTGCTAAATTCTTCTATTCACTTAAAACGTTTTTGAAATATGGCGAAATGCGCAAAAAGTCAAATTAATATTAAGGAGTCAAAATATGGGGACCATATTTCCCATATTGCAGCTAGCTTCCCCCTATATCTCGGTTCTCAAAAATCCGAATCCGTTGTAAAAAGGTATGTTTAACCAGAGAAAGTACGTTTTTGTGTCTGATTTTTTTTTTCGTGCATTGCTCATCCCTTTTTAATTTTGCACATTAATATTGTTCAGCTCACGTATTAATTTATTCGAAAGGTAATTTCATATTATCTCTAGAGAAGACTTTATTGCATTTTTTTCACTACCAATTTCACACACAAACTGCATAATCATTATATATAATGAAAGCTGATATAGCAAGGCTTTCTTCTGAAAAAGTCCGTCTGAGTTTTTGGAAGTTTTTGGTTGGTGTCCTTTCAAATATGATAGTGAAAAGCTGAAAAGGGGAAAAAAACTGTTCAAATGAAAGAAAAAATATCCGATATATATGGAGAAGGTGTATTGACAGTACACCCATACCAAAACTGATTTGCGAAATTTCGATCCAGCAATTTTAATGATGAAGGTGCGCCAAGTTTCAGAAGGCCAAAGCTGATGAAGACACAATAAAAGCATTAATTGATAGAAACCAGTGAAGAACAACTTGTGACATCGCTGAGGGATTAAATTTATTGAGCTCAACCGCTTATAACCATTTGAAACGCTTAGGTTTAATCTCAATTTAATCTCAAAGCTCAACATATGGGTTCCTCATGTTCTTACGAAAAGAAATTTGTGGCTGTGATTTGATATCTTTTACTTGATTCACAAACTCCAAGAAAACGTCAAGAAAAGTGCATCATCACTAGGGACGAGAAATGGATTGTCTAATACAATGTTAAACGCAAGAGATTATTGAATAAAAGAGAAGAATGGACTCAAAGAAAAGGTCAAAAATCACCTGGATCAGTTTTTTTGCCAGCAAGGAAGAATAAGTTTTAGAAACATAGATTCCTGCTACTGCAAGAAAAATGGCAAAAGGTATAGGACCAGAATGGACAGTAATTCAATGAAATATTTATTCACTATAAGAAAATTATCTTTCATTTCCGAAAAGGAAACGAAATTACTTTCTGAACAATCCAATATATTAGAAAAATGAGACCTCTTAATACTATTGTAATTAACCAATATTTTGCATGATATGCAAACGAAATAAAATTTATTAATCCTGAAAATATTAAAAAAAAATAATCTGAGAAACATAAAAAATACATATATATTAAATGTAATATTTGTAATGTGCAAAATGAGATTAAAAAGTTTTCATAAACTTTTTATTTACTTTCAAAAATGTTTCATGTTCATTTGCCGGTGACCACTCTTAACTTTAATTTTCTTTTCTGAAACTCTCATTAAACATCACAAAATGTTTGTTATGGTTCCAAATACTCTGATACAGATGTTATTATACTGCCATCTATTTATTAGAGATAAAACTAATTTATTGGAGAGAAAAACTAAATAAAATTTTACGGACCTTAGGCTTATGTTTAAAATAATGATCTAAATAAATATGATAAATTAATGATCGCAATTTGAATTTCTAATTCGATTCTGTTGAATTAGTTATTATAAATAATTATTCGTAATTTACTTTTTATTGAGTCTTAACAACACAGCTCTTGTTTTAGTTCGAATTCCCAACGAAATTTAAACATTTATTCCAATACTCATCCATGCTTTGACGAAAACATATCAAAATTGTTTTATGTAACGAAAAATATTATATTTCAATTACTATATGCTGGAAACATTTTAGAGCATATTCTATTTATATGTTCTTGGATATAATCTGCTTTTTGAAACATAAGTGGAACTATTATAATTTCATGAATATCCCTGATTATTCTTAAAAACTAAATAAAAATAAAATCCTCATGCATTTTGAAATTTAAAAATAATAAATAATCCAATTACATTCAATCAAGAATCGAGGGGATTTTTTTTAAGATTTTTGTTTAAATCTGTATCTTGTATTAAACTTATGCTTGTTGTTATTTATCTTTAGGATTTTAGGTTAGATTTCTTTCTAAAGCACCACTGGAAAGTTTCAAATGAGATTTGTTTAAGGTATTTAAATGGAGATGACAGCATTAGTGTAAGACCTAGTGGAAATTTCTTTGGACCTATGACAGGCAATTCAGTCATTTTGAAAGCTAAAGAAGTGAAAGAGTTATGGTTACCTGACACTTATATTGGAAATTCAAAAATTGTTGAGACACCAGCTAAAGATTCATCTACAAATTTTATTGTTGTGAAAAGAACTGGAAAAACTTGTTTAATTGATTTTACTTTAAGGTAATCGTCTATTGCAAGTTCTTAAATTATATTAATAAAACTTAATATTATTTTTAGTAAAAAAACAACATAATAATTTAGTAAAAAGTAATTTATCAAGAAAATAGAATGTTATTGTTCAGCGTATATCATATTATATATAACTAATTCAGGTTTGAATAATTATTTATTGATGTTACGTAATTATTTATTAACTAATAATCATTTATTAACTAAAAGAACCATTATTTATTAAAAATCATGAGTAGTAAGCACTGTATTAATCAGTGTATCCTAATTATTAAAACCCAGGAGTCCATTAATATTGTACTTTATTGTTAGAGTTATTAACTCATTAAATGTATCAGTTTGAAATTTAGAGTAAGATTTGCATTTTGCATTATGTTTTCAATTTACTAGAAATGCATTTTCAAAATAATTCATTGTAACAAAACATTCAAGTAAGTTTTTTTTTCCCAATAAATTGTTTTTCAAACAATAAACAATTCTGTTAAATAATTAGTAGTTTTAAAACAAAGTAAGAAATAATTTGTATAATATTATATAATTGTTTTAATAATTTTTATTTATTTATTTATTTATTTTTTCATTTTCATTTTCACGACATTTTAATTGGATATGGAAGCATGATTAATTAATTAATTAAAATTATGCACACAGTTATAAAACTCGTTTACCAAAAGATAGATGCTCTACAAAGATGCTTTTTTTACTAAATTTAAAAGTGATCGAAAATTTTAAATTATAAGGTATAAATTTTTGCCTCATACTAAATAGCGTAAATCTGCTACGAGAATTTTACTTTTAATATATTCAAATGAAAAGATTCCAAATAAAATTCCTGAAAACTGTCTTTAAAAAGAGATAAACCGTGCTTTTTAATACAAATTATAATTATTAAATATCATAATGTCATAACTAGACAATATTAATAATTTTCTGATAAAAAAACGTAATTTTGGTAATAAACAATACACAGTATTTAAACCATTCACCAGATAACGGTTTCCATTCATATAGTAACGGTTTACCGGAGATTCTGATCTTAAAAATTATTATTCTTATTACCACTTATTTAATAAAAAATACAAGATTAAAAAGTAAATTTAACCGAATAAATGATTTTAATGCCATGCTCTAAGGTAACATCATAAAATAACCAAATTTTACCTCATTTACCTAATTTTTACGTATAAAAAATTATTTGATTGTCAGTTTTACCAGAATTATTACCTTCGGTAAAAATTAACTTGCTTTTTGGTGTCGTGTTTTCATAAGAGCGAGAAACACGATAAGTATGTTCTGTAGTTTTGATCATACTTTTTTTTCTTAGTGTTCAGTTACTCATTTTTGGATTATTTCAAATGTCCTATTTCAGGCTAAATATAATTTAATGCATTCATTGTTCAAAAGTTTTTTGCCATACATATAGCACATATCATTCATATTTTTTTTAAATTTTGCATTTTAAAATAAAAATTATCTTAAATTAATTCATTTAAGTTAATTAACTTGAACTAATTAATTTAAATTAATTAATTTAAATTAATTAATTTAAATTAATTAATTTAAATTATTTAATTTAAATTAATTAATATAAATTGATTAATTTAAATTAATTTATCTTATAAAATTTATCTGTTACACCCTCTTATAATGCAACCTAGGTTAGCTGCTATTATATCTTGTCAAATGGATTTCAGAAGTTATCCTGTGGACATTCAAGTTTGTCCTTTTATCTTAAGGAGCTGTAAGTATCCCTATTATTATATATACTATTTAAAAATTATGAAAATGTATATTGGTTTTTAAATGGTGCATATTGAAGCTGAATTTTCATCTTTAGGTTTTAAATTAGTTAATTATAACATTTGAAGTGCAAACAAGTTTGTATTTTCTTCGTGTCATTTTTTATCTTTTAAAGACATTTTTTACTATATTTATGTCATTTTTTTGATTTTGAATTATTTAATGTAATATTAGATTTTAAATTTTATACATTTTTATCACGGCAAAAATGAATGTTTTTATTTCAAAATATATTATATTAATTTGAAATTAATATAACCCTTAAAGATCTATCCTGTACGATTTATGCGGGTTAGTTATTTACTGAATATACGCATAGTGGTAATAGATTCATTTCATATATAATAAAACTTCAAACTGCCGACCGGCCTGTGTAGGGGGCAGGGAACTCTCCTTGCATCAGAAAGGTCCTGGGTTCGGTCCTGGGTTGCATCAGAAAGGTTCCCGGATCTCCGGATCCTCGAATCTTTCTCCTTTGCGTGTGAATGTGACCCGCCTTATAAACGGGTTGTGTGAATGGCGTGGCAGAAGTCGAGTTCATGGCCATAGATGGCGCCACTGAAAAACAGGAACATTCGCACCCCACTGCCTAAACAGGCATACGACAAAAAAGAAAAAAGAAAAAGAAAAAAAAAAACTTCAAACTAATTCAAATATTCTCTCCTCTAAAAGCTGCAATTTTAATATTAAAAACATCCATTGCAAACATAAAATTAGATCTTAAATTTAATAATGCAGTTTACAGCGCATGGATTATCTTTATTTTTCAGATTAATGTTCATAATAAAATAAGTTTCTTATGTTTTGAACTATTTTAACTAGAAAAAAATAATACTTTCAAATTGCATCAGGTTTTTAATGGATAAAATAACAAAATTACATTTTAAAATTATTTTTTAAAGTTTTTTTAATCGATTTGTGGTTTACGTCTTTAAGGAAGTGTATGTTACATCACATGACCTAAACAAAGCAGAAAAAAGGTTTTGTGAGCAAGATCTTTAAAGTAGTAAAAATATTTACTAGAAATACTGTAAAAGTAAGTTTTACTTACAGCAACGAGATTTAACTTAGATCTTACTCTTTTATTGTATATGCACGAAGGCCTGACATATTTTCTTGAGTAACATAACGCAAATTAAAATAAGCATTTAAAGCTTATTATTTAAGAATTATAAGCATTAACAGCATAAGAAAATGGTATAGCTCAAAACAAGCCACATAAACAAATAAAAGGAATTTCGGTTTAAAATTATTTTCCTCCAGTACATGAAAGAGACAAAAAAAATTTTTTTAAGGTCAAGTGACAGTTTTAGCAGATTTGCAGATTCTGAAAGCAAAGGATTCAAATTTGCAGTTTTTTTTTCTTTGGTTAAATTTGCAACAAAATCATCAGTTCTTCTGCCTTTGTGCCATTGAATGGGCAACGAATTGCCATTGAATGGGTAACTAATTGCCATTGAATGGGTAACGAAATCATAGAAAAAAAATAATTACCTTCTGAGCTTCTAATGAAAATTGGATTCAATAAACGTGAATTTCATTCATCTTAACGCCAAAATAAAACAGCTGTGTATTTACCGATGTTTGAATTTTTAAAAAAAAAATTGCATGATATTAAGTATTGATTTGAATTGCATGATTAATGAGAAAAAAATCGTACATTTATCACAGTACTTTATATTTCATTATTAATTTTAAAAAATAATAATTTTATAATCTTTAATTAGGCTAGTCGCACTTTGAGTCAAATTTTTCCTGAAGTAGAGGAAGCTTGACGCAGGTCTTATTATTTTGAAGAAAAAAAATATGTTTCAAACACTTCATAATTTATAGAAGAATAAAAATTTGCCTCACGATATGAGTTAGTGAAAGTTTTTCGGTTTTATTTTTTTTAATGAAAAGGTGATTTTTCTTTCATAAATTCCTCAAAATATTAAGTCATCCTTTCTTTTATGAACATTACAATCTGTAAATCATTACAAATCAAAATACTATCTAGTGCTTTTTATGCACTTTAATTGTTTTTTATTATTGTCGATTATGATAGTCTGATAAACAGTTAATGTTGTCTTAAGGAAAATATACAAGTTTATCATTTTCCCCTTTCTTCAATTGATTCATGCACTGAGAAAATAAGCATGGTCAAAACTACCAGAATATGATAAAATTTACCGTGTTTATGGGAACACTAAATAGATTTGTAATTTTTACTTAAGAGCTATAATGATTATTTCAGCAAAATTAACAGTAAAACATGGTTTTAAAATATGTGATGAAATTTAGTAAATGCGATAAAATTTGATAATTTTATCGTGACCTTTTAGAGCATTGCATAAAAACCATTGATTTGGGTATATTTACTCTTCCGTTTTGCATCTTTTGCTAATTATATGGTAATAAGAATTATAATTTTGAAAATAAGAATTTTCGATAAATTGTTACCATTCGGGTGGAACAATTACTAAATTAATGGTTTAAATGCAGTATATTTTGGTTTTTATTAGCAGAATTATGATTGTTTTATTTTACCATAAATGTCATTGCTATACAATACGGTAATTTTACCAGAATTTTTTTTCCATGTGCATAATTACTTTTGTTCAAATCGTTTTTTTTTTCATGAAACAATTGATTTTTTCATCATATTAATATTTACTTGAATACTGTTAAATATAATAAATAATGTTCACTTTTTAAATATTTTCTCGAAGCTCATATTACGAAATGACGTTTCTTGAAAATTAAAATTCACATGACTACGTATGTTTTTATAATTTAGAATTTAAAGCTTATTAATTAAAGTAATTTATTGATTTTCTGCCCACTTCATTAGAACTAATTAGTTGTATTTATATTTCATATTTGATCGCTGACCTCTTATGCTTACTGGGCGACACTTTGTTCCTGGTTGTTCGGGCGTGCAAGAAAGAGTTGTTGTTGCGTGCTTTATATTCCACACGTGTTACATATTTACCTTTGTCTTTCTTAATAAAAAACAAAACTGTAATATTAGAAAACAGTTAAACAAGGAAAGATCACTTTTGCGTACTAAAGATTTACCACTTTCAATGGTATTTTGAGACTATATTTCCTTTTTTTTCGCTTGTTTGTTTTGGATGATTTAATTTTTTATAAATTGAATTTATTATAAGTTTTTTCATCATTTCAGAATCTACTTTTAGAATCTATCTTTTTTATCATTTCAGAATATACGAGTATTGGGTTCGAGTCGGGTACTCTTGTCTGATTTGAGCCGAAATGATATGAATTACATTATAATTAAAAAAAGTTTTTTATTTATATAGCTTTTTCATCATTTTCTATGTCTGTCTCTAAATAATTTGAGCATTTTTTCGTGACAAAATGTATCCAAGCGTGAATTTTTTGCTTGGATAAATTTAAGTGAGTTGTTTACAGTTTTTCTAACAATTATTAGTTGGTCATATTCTCATTTAATCTGACTGTACACGGAATTTATTTTGTTTGAATTAATTCAGACTCAGTCAAGGGTTTTGCTATCATTAGATTCATTGTTAATTTTCTTATAAAATTCACAAATTCCTTCCTAAAAAGATTAAAAATAAGCAATAAAAATCTAAGCTAATTTTTAAAAAAACACTTATATAATAGCCAACAAAGCTTTTGTATGCAGTTAAAAGTTGAGTTGTAAGTTNCTTAAGAATAAAAAACAAAATTGTAATAATAGAAAACAGTTAGACAAGGAAAGATCACTTTTGTGTACTAAAGATTTACCACTTTCAATGGCATTTTGAGACTATATTTCCTTTTTTTTCGCTTGTTTGTTTAGGATGATTGAATTTTTTATAAATTGAATTTTTTAAAAGTTTTTTATCGGTTGATCACGATTTCAGAATCTACAGGTATTGGGTTCGAGTCGGGTACTCTTGTCTGATTTGAGGCAAAATGATAAGAGTTACATTATAATAAAAAAAAAATTTTTTATTTATATAGCTTTTCCATCATTTTCTACGTCTGTTTCCAAATATTTTGAGCATTTTTTCTTGACAAAATGTATCCAACCTTGCATTTTTTGCTTCGATAAATTTAAGAGAGTTGTTTGCAGCTTTTCTAACAATTATTAGTTGGTCATATTCTCATTTAATCTGACTGTACACGGAATTTATTTTGTTTGAATTAATTCAGACTCAGTCAAGGGTTTTGCTATCATTAGATTCATTGTTAATTTTCTAATAAAATTCACAAATTCTTTCCTAAAAAGATTAAAAATGAGCAATAAAAATATAAGCGAATTTAAAAAAAACACTCATATAATAGCCAACAAAGCTTTTGCATACAGTTAAAAGTTGAGTTGTAAGATTTGTAAATTCACAGAAGAGTCAAAATGAATAGTAATTTTCACTAAACAATTAAACAAATTACAACTTACATTACAAAAGTTACATTAAAAACGAAAAATTAAATCTATGACATTAGGTTTTATCTGGATTCTGTGTCTTGTAAAAATAAATCAATCAAATATTAAAATTTTGCGTAATATTATTATAAAGTTGTTGTTTTTATAAAAATTACTTTGTTTCTACAAATGTAACAATTGGAAGTTTTTCAATTATTCTTAAAAGATGAAATTAAACTAAATTTAGTTTTACTCTTATATTTAATATTTTTATACTCTATTTTTAATTGATTTTAGTTTCGTACCCAAAAGAAATGGTAGTTTATGTATGGGACCAAGAGGGACCTCCACCATTTAATCCAGAAATGAGAATGCTACGGCATAGAGTTTCCATTAGCAAAGGAAAGTCAGAAATACATATGCTTAACAGTAAGTAATAGTAAAATTATCCATAAAAATTGCAATATATAGCAATAATAATAATACCATAAAAATATCTTATGACTTTCATGTTTAAAAACGCCATATTTCACTGTTGAATCAACAGCACAGAAGTACCAAAGTATCAACAGTGTAAAAGAAAGTTATTATTATATTGCTTTTACTAATAAGTTTTTTTTATATACATATTATATCAATGTTTCTCTTGCATATTATTGTTAATAATATTATTATTTCATTTAGATTCAATATTTTTTTTATCGATTGTATATTATTTGCTTTTATTTTAGATAAAGCAAGATATAGTTATGATTCCATTAAAAAATTTTGCTTTAGCTACAGATAAATATTTATTTACGAAAAAGCACATTACAAGTAGTTGTTATATATAAACAATATGTAAGACAATTATTAGGAGAGAAATAAGTTATAGATTTATTTATCGATCTTTCTACAGCTCATAGGTCCGTATTTTGCTTCCAACCGCCGTTGGCTCAGCTTCTGACTTAAATATATTCAGTTATAAGCATGTAGGCTTGAGCTTTCTCACTATCGGGCTGAACGTGGGAGGTTCTTTTTTTTATTCTTGTAATTTTCAAATACAAATCTAAAAAATTTGGAACTGTTAGCATGTCCAGTAATGTAAGCTTTCTCTTTAGAACAATTTCCAATCCTATTTCATCCATATTTGACGAACTCCAGTTTTGTGAGGATTTGTATACTTAGCAGGTTTAATCATTTAGTCTAAATAACAATAAATAAAAAAACATTTTACATTTTTTTTTCATTTTGTTTCATTGATTAGATCAAACATAAAGCAAATTGTAATTTTTAGCTAATATGGGTGTCCTAAAATTTTCCAATGGTTTGAAAAATAATCTTAAGGAAAAGCGGAAAGAGACAAAAATATACGGCTAACTGAGTTTAGCTCCGGAAACCAGAGTTTTTCTTACCAAGTTTCAAAATTTGAAACGAGGATCGCCAGCAGATGGTGCTGCTGCTTGGAAGAATATCAAATGCATCAACGGATGCCTGTTTGTTTCATCCCCAGACTGATTATGTTATTTTCGCAAATGCATTCTGAAAGCATTATTTAACAGATTTCTTTGCTAGCAGCGCCATCGGTTGACGGAATTTGTAACTAATCTTGAAAGTTGGTGGTAAATAATATCTGGTCTGCTTCGTAAGAAAAAACAGAAAATGATTCATTTCTCTTTCCTTCTGTTTTTTGTTAATTGATTTGTCAAATCATCCATCTTTTTTGGGACATCCGATAAGAAAGTAATGTATTCACACTTTCTATAAGAAATATAGAAAATTCTCTTTCATATTTCTTTCCACTTTACTCAAGTATTAACTTAAAATACGGTTTTGACTCGAGAAAAAAAAACAATATGATTTATTTTATACAAAAATATGAATATTTTTTAAAAATAGGGCACAGAACTCTTTTTTAGGAAAATTATGTTGAGCAAAAAGAGCATACTAAACCATTTTAAAATTCTTCATTCTATTCTTTTGAACATAGCGTGGCATGATTCAGTTACATCATTAAAACTTTGAATTATTTTAAACTTTATTTTGAGAGGTTTTACTACCCTATTAGTCTAGTTAACTTCGTTCTCCTGCTTAACTGAATTCCTCGCGTGTAGTAATTATTTTTTGGAGAGTAAAACTTGAACAGATTTTATCTAGTGAAGTGGAAGCTAACAGCCGAAAGAAAAATCTGTTTATAATTTTGTTGGTGAAAAATGTTCAAAAATTTTAATTTCACTTAGTTTGACAGTAAAGCAAACTCAATAACATCTTTTAAAAAATTTAAAATATTGATGTAAATGACAAAATACAATGATGCAATTGCATTTATTTTATTTTATTTTATTTTATTTTATTTTATTTTATTTTACTTCATTTTATTTTATTTCATTTCATTTTATTTCATTTTATTTTACTTTATTTTATTTTATTTTTTGGTAAGCACTTTGATGAAATTTTATGATAAACAATATTTTTTTAAAATATTCCACTTGAAATTGAATACGCTTTGATATTTGTGAGCAAATCAAAAAAAAAATATAGAAAAGGATTAAAACATATGAATTTAATACAATCTTCAAAATACATGCAGCTGCATTCACAGTTTTTTTAAAAACTGTCTAGGCTTTTCAGTTTTATTAATTATTCCAATTTTATTTATCATTCCACATATTTCAAAATACAAAAGACAATGTATGTGTATGCTTTTATTTATAATAGGATTAATAATTTCTCTTAGAAAAATAAGCTTTTTTCGAGCACTTAGTGTGTTAGAAAAGTTAAAATAATGTTTTGAAATAATTATTTTGCACATTTAAATGTTAAATCAGTATATTTTAAACTTATTTATAAAGGGCTTGGTGCAATAAAGAAATATGCCTTATTTTATATTGTTCAAGAGAAACTTTAAAAGAAAAAAAAGCATGATTTTCATATACTGGCGAAATTAATGTACTTGTATGGTAATGACATTTCTAATAGAAAAGAGAAAAAAAACACAGTTTTGATAATAAAACCAAAGTATACGGTATTTAAATCATTCACTTAGTAATTTTTCAGTTCGTATGGTAATGGTTTACCGAAAATTCTGGCTTTCAAAATTATAATTCTTATTACTACACATTGAGTAAAATAACAAAAATAAAAATAAATTTAACCGAATTAATGGTTTTTATGCCTTTCTCTAAGCTATCACGATAAAACTACCAAATTTCACCACATTTATTATCAATCATCATGGTAATAAAACCATATTTTATTGTTTTATTTTCCAAAAGTTATTACCTAAAAGCTTCGGCAAAAAAAAAATTTTTTTTGGTGGAACCGTTTGAAGAGAAAACCGTTCTCTTCTAAAACCGTATTTTCGAAAAACACGATGAATTTTACCTTATTTTGGTAGCTTTGACCATACTTTTTTACCTCAGTGTACTACTAGTGATTTTGAAAGCATGTTGAACCGTAGCATTGCTCAAATTTTCTTGTACCTCAGTTATCTATTCAATTTAGCATAATTGAATTAACATAGTTACGTAATACTATGGTTTAACTTATAACTTGTACCTATATAATGCCTTTTTAAGAATGTATGAAACTTGCCCGGTTCAGCATAGAACTTATTTTTCTGACATTGTAGTGAAAATTCTAGTAACTTTTAAAGTATCTATCAGGAAACAATATTAAGGAGACGGTTGATGTGCCTTTGTGAGACACAAAAATGTGGTTTACCAGTTTATAGCTCCAAGTTCTTCATATGAAAAGAAATAAAGGCTAAATTTAATTTTTTCAATTAATATTGCTTAACAAAAGAAAATATCATGACATGGCCTTTCTGGAAGTGTAATGGAAATTCCGTAAAATGTATTGGAATGTCTGGAAATAATGCTAGAGAAAATTTTGATGTGGAAATATCTTCTTTGATGAAAGTGGTTTACCACTGTATTGTCCCTTTCTCTTCACATAAAAAGAAATTGAAACTAAATATTAATTTCATGGAATATTGCGTAATTTATTGATTGAAATACACGTGACAAACATAAATATCTTTACGTGATCTGTCATGCAGAAAAAAATTCTCACTGTCTTATTTACCAAACGACTACATTCTCACGTGACTTAAAAAATTTTAAATCACATTATTATGTTTTCATAAACTTTAATAACTTTAACAAAAAACTTTCATGTCTATTTTTAAAAAAAAATTTGACATGATTCTTAAAAAAATTTTAAATTGCATTATTATGTTTTCATGAACTTTAATAACTTTAACAAGAATTTTTATGTCTATTTTTAAAAAAAACATTTTGACATTATTTTTAAAAAAATGTTAAATCACATTATTATGTTTTCATGTATTTTAATAACTTTAACAAAAAAAAACTTTCATGTCTATTTTAGAAAAAAAATTTGACATAATTTTTAAAAAAATTTNTTAATATATATATATATAGACAAACTCAAAATAACTTTTATTCTTACAATCAAATTTTCATGTATCCTCACTTCATTTCATGTAAATGTCACTTTAAAGGTTCAAAAGGGTGATATCAAATATGATAACTAATGTTTCCATATTTACCTAATTTTTCCACAGATTATCAAACAATATTTTATTGTTAATTTTACCAAAATCATTAACTAAAGCACTTCGGCTTTTTGCGTTCCCATAGAGTCAGAAAGACTGTACATTTTACTATATTCTGGAAGTTTTGACCATACTTTTTTTCTCAATGTGGAAATAAGTGCAATCTGAAAAATATGGTCCCAATAGTTTCACCATGACAGCGTTTGAAAGTTCAGACCCCTCAATGTTAATTTCACTTTTTATGAATTTCACCGTATCATGAAAACTTTTCAAGTGAATTGATATATAAAACTCATTTAAAAAACATTGAAACTCATTCATCCAAGGAAAATTCCACACAAAAAGCTAGTTATTTATAATAGCTATTTATAATTATTTGTCATATCATTTGAACATGATCAGAAAATTTTAAATTGCAAAATAATAAAAGTTTTACATCAATTTAGACTACATATATTTAAGTAGCAAATTGAAAAAAATTGGGTAAAATTGGTCGATCTTGATAAATAATTCATTTTCATTTACAAAAAGCTGAGGTTTTCGTAAATGAAATTGCCAATTTATAACATTTTCATAGTCAGCATTGTGAGCACTTGCTAAAACTTAACAATACTTAAACAAACTTACAGTCATATATACCTGTTAATAATTCGCAACAGTTACAAAAATAGCATATTATTTGCAAAAAAGCACTAATTCATGCAACAACGGAGCCTCCAAGCAACAGAACTCAGAAGGAAACTTAAAAGATATGAAACTTAAGAGAATCACGAATTGTTAAACATTGAATAAGAATATCAATAGCTTTCTTTTTATAAATAGTTCCTGATATGGTTATTTAGTAGACTTTTGGAATTTTGTGTCTTTCATAAGTAAAACTATTTTCGTGAGTAATTTTACGAATATCCTACAGACAAAAAATAAGTTCAAAAATAAAAGGTTTCGATCATTTTTAATGACGTCTCGATATGGGAATATACTTCAGCATAACTAAGAATCACACTTCACATAAATAATTTAAATAATTTAAATTTCTGAATTACCTTGTAAATTGCATATCAAACTTTTTTTTATTAAACATTTTAATTATTTAAATGTGACCTCACCTTATTTTATTTAGGGAGTGGACATCTGGATGGTAACATGTATGTGCTTCGTTTTTGCGAGTCTTTTAGAATTTACGCTGCTCATCAAAATGGAAAAGAAACGCTCTCGAAAGCTTCAAAAAGCAACTGATATTTTAAGCTTGGTACACTCTTACTATTTTTATTTCTTATGTATTTATTTTAAGACAATTTCCATGAATTTTATTTTGTACAAAACCAATAGAACTTGTATCATTTGTTTTTCTTTCTGAAATAATGTAATGTAATAATCATTTAATTCCTAATCCGATCTCTTATAATACAAAAATAACTATTCATTGTTAAATATCTTAGAATGTTCATCAAAAATAACTTAGAAAAAATTCATGTGATTAGGTAAGAAATTTATTCCTTATGAAATAATTTTATTTTTAACCGAAAACTAAAGTTTATTTTTCCCGGAACAAATTATTAAATATATTTACTTTTGTAATATTTTTTTTAATTTCTTACAACAGTTCTTTTAAAGTACTGAAACTAAATATTATTTAACTTATGAGTAATTAGTTGGGTTATACGCTGTAGAATATACTGAATCAAATTACGGTATAAAGTAAATCATCCATAAAATTCATTTTACCGGAAAATCTATTTTTACTGCAGAATATTACACCGTAATTTTTTTAGTAATATTTAATTAGAGTGATTCAGTGATTTTACGGTAATTATTAGGGAAAAAACTTCTGTTTTTCAAATTTTTAGTCCCATTACATGTTCCGGTAAAATAGATTTTACTGTAAATATATATTTAACCTGAGTACAGTAATTTATGTGCAGGAGTAACCTGAGTGCAGTAATTAAAAGAGTGCTTTACCGTAGTTTGGTCCAGTATTTTTCTCAGTGTACCTCATGAAATAAAATATATCCCATCTTTTCTTTTTAATTTACCAATTTTTCTAACTTTATTTAATTTATCGACTTTTCGATTTTTCTTTTAGTTAAGAAATCGATAATTTTATATAAAATACATTTATTAAATTTAAACTTGTTTAAACTTATTATTTATTAAATGTTATTATTAATTTAAATGAATTATATTAAAATTTCATTAATTGTAAATTTAATTTTAATATTGATCTTTTTTAAAATTTATTTAACCACGTGCTTCGTCTCGTCAAAGTAGTGATAAGAAAATGAGTAAAATGAATTAACGAACAACAATAAAGACGAAGAAACCGTATTTTTAATCATTAGAACTTGTTAGTTCTCATCAGTAAACATTTCTCTGTATCGAAACATTTTATTCGTATCTAAAATAATAAGATATTATGCTAAACAGCTCTTAGAAATTCCTACAGTACTTGGATAACAGCAAAAGGAAACAGCTTGGATTTTTACTTGGATAACAGCAAAAGGAAATCTAAACTTAATAGTCTATAGGAACACTGTAAAAAATTTTGAATTAAACTATGGTAGAAAGTACCGGCACCATAAGTGGGTCATCCGAAAATTTTATGGATAGCCTAAATTGCAATTTTTACCGTGAAATTTTAAATGAATATGAATGAAGAAAAAAATTTTTAACTACTTTATTTTGGATATCCTATTTTAGTACAAATATAATTCCGATAATCTAACAGATTTTTTAGTAACTATTACACTGTTTTTTGATAATTAAAAAATACCAACATTTTTTTTGCTTGTAATCAGAGCGTGAAAGAAATGAAATCTCACTTGTCTAGAAAACAATATTGAACACGTATATCAGTTTCCAGCTTTTACCTAATTATTTTCCCAACTAATTACTTAAACTGGTATACACTGTAAGTAATAAATGCAAATTCTATAGAAAAGTATGTATTTTTTACTGAAAAAACTGAAGATTAATAAATTTAAAAAATTCTGCTTTTTATCGTTACCCGCGTGCTGGAAAAAAAATCCCGTTTTTTTACGAACTTTCTCCATACATTTGTCGGTTTGAAACTGTTTTTGACAGAAAAGTTTTCCTCAGTTTTCAACCTAATCATAAATGGATTAAAACTGTCTATTCAAATTCTAGTTTTTACCTTGCAGTTTTCCAATGAGACGACCCGGGTTCAAATCCCGGTGTTGGCTGGTCATGCGAATTCTCCTCTTTCCTCGCACCGAGCACAATGCTAATATTGTTATTTTATCAAGTTTTTTTGTTAAAATATCATGTTTTTTTTTAAAATAACAATACTGATCTGCTTAAAAAACAGGCATAAAATAGTGTAATAATATGTAGCGAGCATAAAATAAAGTAATGTATAGGCATAAAACAGGTTCATGAAATAATGGAATATTTCTTTGAAATAAACGATCTTATGTTGGCAGTTTTTTTCTGTCAGTTTAATATTTTTTTAGAGAATAAGATAGTTTTTAATTGACTAATTATTTCAAAGGTTAAGAAAATAAATATTAAGATTAATTTCTATGGTTTTCAGGCATCATCCAACCATTCTGTTTCCGGAGGTCATAAACAAATAGTCTTCAACAATCTGGAAGAAGAACTGGGTTCAAGAAATCATAATTTGTGGAAATCAACAACTATCACTTTATCAGCTGTGAATCGGGATGTTGGCTGTCGAGATTGGCCTCAGACTATTGATAAATTGTCAAGATACTTTTTCCCAATGGCTTTTCTTCTATTTAATGCTTTCTATTGGCCAATTCTTCTTAGTCGATGAGTTTATGTAACCAAATATCATTGCATAAAATCATTATTTCTTTGTAAAAATATCACATTAGTTGATTAAATATCCAAAACGGTTTCGATACTTTTGAAATCTAAAAAAAGTTACGTCCATCATTACATGCTATGTTATAAAAATAAGGAATATATCTTTATTTATCAATATTACTTTAGGACTTATAAAATTATGACAACTGCCTAAAAAATTATATTTAAATAAAAGGCTTTGCAATTGTAATATCCTTGACTCATAATTTATATACAATACGACATTTATATTTTTGCCTTATTGTTCTTTATATTGAGCTTCGTAATCAATTATCAATTCCTATATTTCGATTATTTTCAAACATTAAACACGGCTCATATTATATATATATATATAAAATTCACATTAAGTAAACGTGTGTATTAATACTGACAAGCAATAGCAATGTTTCTTAAGTTCTGTAAAGTAGTTTCTAGATAAAAACAGAGAAGCAACAAGATATAAATTACCGATTGGGCGTGGAAGTTATGTGCAAAATTATAACTCATCAGATTTTCAAATACAATTTTCAACGTTTAGAATATATAATCCAAACTTTTTGTTATCTGTGTTTGTGAAAATCTGTGCATGTGGATGCTACTTTTGCCCAACTTGCCACTTATACAAAAAATGTGAGCTATCATCTGAATCGACGTGATTTAGCATTTTTAAAGCAGCATTAATTGAGGGGAATAATTTTTTGCTAAGAGAACATAACAGCAAGAAGTTAAAACGCTTATTTTACTTCAATTGTAATCAACAATTAGCGTCACTTGCATAAAATCATAGTTGCGGTTCAACTTTCGTCTTCTCTTTGAAGGCGAAAAGTTGAAAATTGAAAATTTAAATATCAACAAATAGTAGACAGTCAGTAAGTAGCCGAAAAATTTTTATTTTTTCAAAAAAATTAAATGCATGTGATAAAACCTTTTGATGTATCATTTCATCTACAATTTATTTATTTTGCGGCAGTATGAGCAATATGTGGATATTTTAAAATAACCCACTACCACCCGAGGTCTTCCTCTCAACATAAGCAAAATATTGCAATTTGATCATCAAAACTGAATCCTTAAAAGAAAACTTTTGAAATAAGTTGTCAAATATTTCAAAATAACTTGAAATTAAATTAAATCTAGTCATTGAAACGTTTGCTCCAAGCGATATAAAAGAGATTTCTTTTGTTGAGGAGGGAAAATTGCTCTTCGTGTTGCTATAGAAACCACGCCACACGCCGTGAAATCAAAACATCTGCGCAAAACAGCTCAGTTTTCCTCTTTTGAAAAAAAAATTCTCACGCTATTGTCGGCAGAAAAAGATTTGTTTCATTGACAAACAAAGAGATCCGACATAAAATGAAAAAAATTATTTTAAACGTATTGAGGCGAGCATTAGATGGAATTATGACTTTGTTTAACTTTAAGTGCATGACGGATTATTTCTTACAGAATATTTTATTGAATATGATTCATTTTTGTTATTCAAGATTAGTTAATATATAATTTCGACAAAAACAGTTAAATTGTATTCAAAAAAGTTTATAAAAAGTGTTTTCGTTATTCTTAAGATAAGCATTTGGCAAAATTTTCAAATTCTTATGCGAATAAACGATACAGTTGTGTTAACGAGCTACTGGGAATTTCATTAACATACAATTTAAAATTTACAAATATAAAACATAATAATGAAAACTATAAGATTTGCAAAATAACTAACACGAAGTTGTGATTTATTATGACTTTATACAGCATTGTTTTTGTTTGATTGCTGAGAAGTTTAGATTGCAGGGTGTTTCGATATAATCGCTCTCAATTTGTATTTTTATAATCCTTGTCGAAAATACTCATTCGCAGTAAACATTAAACTGTATACATATTCTGAGTTTATTTCAATACCAATTCATACAAGCTTTTGTTTCAAAAAGAGGGAAAGGATCTAACTCCAATTTTATTTTTATTTTTTATTTATTTCCTTTTTTTTAACTTACATCTCATTATACCCTAGATTAAGGAATTTATGCTGACTTTATGTTACTGTTATTTTTGACTGAAATTTAAAGTCAACCAGAAATACTTGTTTTCGATAAAGCAGTTAAAAGTCAATTTTTGTAGGAAAGTTGTCCCAAAAAATGGCATCAAAATTTGTGTTTTGCAATATTTGCGCAATAAAATCTTGACATCGACGAAACAGCGAGTCAACTAACAGTTCAGAGTTTTTAAAAATCGAGCACCACACAAAGAACAACACGTTTTCATTGTTGAGCAATATTTTGGGCATTGTTGAGCATTATTACTTGGTCATACAATTTCCCGCAATAGTTGCTTGAATCGGTCGCCTAGATGATGCTATTTAAAGTCGTTATTTATTTGCTTGTTCTTAAGTCTAAGTTTTATGCCAAAAAGTCCATAGCCCCCACTCTTTGAAGGAGAATATTGAGCACTGCATCAACGAAATTCATCCACATTTATGAAAAATGGTTGTTGAAAATTTAGATAAAAGAAGTGTTTATTTACTACATTGTTAGAAATTTCGGAGAGTGTTGAACTATATATCTGGTTCAAATTTGCTACAATCTTCAATAGGCTGCAAAGTTGAACCATATTATCAAGTTTTTTTAAATTTGATGATTGGTGCAACTTGAAAGGAAACATGGTTAAATTTACTACCATAATTTAGAATGCAGCTGATTTGAACTATATACATATCTAGTTCAACTCGCAAACGCGCATATAATATGGTTTAACGTTTCACCAATTTTTCTAAGAGTGAATCAGAAAAACCACGGAATCCACTCACCCAATACACTATTTCATACTTGACCCTACACTGTATAATGACCGTATGAAGATGGAAGAGCCAAGGGTGCCAATTTATGTGAGAAGGATTATTCAGGGTGTCATTTTAAGTGGTGATGGTGGAATATTAAGGTGTGGGTGGAGTTTGTATTGTATAGTGGGCAAAGTTGAAGATAGTAATGACAAATTGAAGATTGCGATGAAAACAGAAGGGTGATGAAAATAATAGTTGAGCCGGATTAGAATTAATAGAAAAAAGGGCTTTTATTTAGTAGTATATTTGCAGAGCTCGAGTTACAAAATATAAAAATCATTCATAAGAATTTCAGTTGAATCAGTTTTGCATAGTAGTATTAAAATAGGTCAGGCCATGGGAGACAAATCCCCACGACCTGCCTAAACAAAAGCCAAATTAAAAAGTACATGTAATTTGTTCCGATCGGACACAGGAGATGCATGGGAAGGAGATCCAAAATTGGCGAATTATCATAGTATATCATAGCCAAAACAAAGCCAACAAGCATATCAACATGGGTTTAAAAGAACACCTTGGCGATCACGAGTCGCCAACAAATTTATGTGAATTATTACAACCATGCAACCGAAACATTTAGCCGTTGGAAAATTATAACAAAAAGTTATAAATAGATTTTTGTTTTCGATTAAAGGCGACAGTGAATATATAAGTCTGCATTAGTAATGAAATAAAAAAGTATCTGTTACATTAATCTAGAAGAGAAGAAATAAATATTTTATGTTTGTTTTAAAAAGATTTATTTTAAATATAATTCTATTAATAAAAAATCAGCTTAAGTAATGAAAGATATTTTAAAAAGATAGAAAATAAATATGTGTATGCCAATTGTGGCATCACAGACCGTATATAATATACACTGACCCTACACAAACTCTTCGTAAATCAAAAAAAAAGAATTCGCGAATTTTAATTCTCAACTCTTTCAAAATAATGGAGAATCTTATCAACTCTTTCAAAATAATTGAGAATCCTATGTGAATTTTGGGGCAACACCAGCATTTTAAGATTAAAAATAAAACAATAAAGAATTAAAATCATATTCTCTTAACCCTGAGAAGTATTTTAAGTTTACTTCCCACAAGGAATAATTATAATAATATTAATTACATAATTAATTATAATTATTTTAATTCTAAATATGACATCAATAAACGTGATTAAAATTAAGATTTTTGCCTCCATATACGCGACAATTGTAGCCATGACACTTATTTGGCAACAGCAATGGTCCGTTAAGGGTTAATTGTATCATCTCTGACAAGGGTGTCGTTGACGGAGGGAACGGTTGGTATATATCCTACTCAATAATTAAAATTTTCTATAATCCTTTCTCACTGTTTCGAGGACGATTTTCATCAATCATTAGCTATTTAAATTCATTAAAACTGGAAACAAGAAAGCGATAAATCATTTCGCAGATGTTTAGCAGATTTAAGATTTCTTTTTTTTTTATTTCAAGTGAAATTTAAAGAACTAGTTTGATCTTTTATTTATATTTCGTTCCCCTCAAAATTAGGACACATTAAACGCCCATGGTCATCATAAATATTAAAAAAAATTACATGCTAAATATAAATATAACACATTTTAATTGTTAAATCTGACTATAAGATTATCAGCAGCGCGGCAACGAACAAGGTAAAGTTCAATGTTGTCTTCGACAAAGTGATGCAATGAAGACCAGTTGTCTCTCCCTAGTTCTTTTTTCGCTTTCATTTTTTATAATTCAAGCATGCGTAACTGTATCAGTTCAACGTTCTGTAACAAACTAAGGTTTTCTACACTTTCCTTCATTGAGAACATGTGACGAAAACATTGTTTTGGTATGAAATGTTTCTTCCTGCAAAGTCTCGTGGTGTAATTATGTCCAGTTTAAATATCTAGTTGAGTGAAAAATGAATAAAAAAAATGCTGTTTCCTTAATTTAAAACTCTGAATATCAAACATGCATGTTTCTATTCGTTAATCTAAAAATTATTTCCTTACTCATCAGCAAATGCTATGTCAATCATGAATAAAAGAAAGTATTCAACGAAAGCGAAATCAGTCGTAATAGATTCAAAACACGTCTCTCCCTTCAAAGGATTTGAAAGTTAAAATACAACGCTTGAATGCTTTTATCTGAAATAATAGTATTACAGAACTTAAAATAGTCTTCAGATTGTAATGAGTACTTGAGTTTAAACTAAAATTAAGGACTTTATTCATTGAGCTTCCTATTTTTGTAAACAAGCTATATGCCCATTTTTATACATAAATTATTCTACTAAAAAAAGCATTGAATGACATTTCTATTAGGAGAGATTTAAGTAAAGAATAAAAGAAATTATTCATTTAAATCTCCTTTTTATGAATCTTAGAATGAACTTGTTAGTGACCATTTTAAGGGGAAAATTATTCTTCTCTTATTATTAGCAGTATCACGTGTGGGATATGAATAAGTTTCTTATTCTCTTATGTCATTGGATAATAGTTTATTCATAAAGAAAAATCGCGTTAAAAAACAGTAAATAGAAGATATTTCATTTCTTGCATTTGTTTTCTTGTTCTAAAATATCTTTAAAAAATTAAAGTGAAAATTATCACTTATTTTCTACTGTCTTTTAATTGTTTGGTATATATGCTTGAGTATTTATTATTAAAGTTATGTTTAGAAAGGTACTGTGTCAGAAACTGTGATAGGCATCGATGTTATGAACTTCTTTTTACACTTGTTATATCTAGGCAGAGCCGTCACTAGATTTTCCGGGGGGCAAAGCAAAGATTTTTCCAGGACTCTCTTAAAAATCACTTAGAGCTGACATTTTTGCTAAAATTAACAAAATCAATTGCACAGTATTTTTTTAATTTGATCCCTAGGAACAAAAAACTTTTAATATTCTCTTGAAATTGTATTTAAATTTATTTTATTTCCAGATATTATTCAACCGTTTTATTTTTTAAATGGAGAATAGTGCAAAAAAATGCCAATCACACTCTGAAAAACTTTTGAACAATTGATCGGATTTTCACGTGCTGGAGCTCAATTCTAATGTACACCGGAGTGACCTCAAATATTCTAGTTAATTATTGCAGACGATATTTTAAGTTATGAAACACACAAAATCATACTTTCTCTAAATACACATGCCTTTTTTTTACGAATTCGGGATTCTGACTCCCGAAATACCGTAATTCGAAAAATATAATACCAATAGTTTGATCAGGAGAGCAGTCGAAAGTTTGGACCTTTTAATGTTAGTTTTAACTCTTTGTGTATTTTTCCATATCTCGAGAACTCTTTAAATGAATTAAAAACAGTTTGCACAAAGATATAAAATTCGTCTGTCCGAAGATAATCCCACACATAAAATAATTTTTAATAATTATTTATTATTATATATATCAAAAGTCTCTGGTCAACTCAATATTATAGATGGTTGATTGAAAATGTAATAAATAATGTATTATTTCATTCCTAAACATTCTTAATATGCTCATCCGCCAGAAAGCAAAGTTACCGCTCTGGAAGTCACTTTAAATCAACTGCAATTTTCATATCAGTCGGGGTTTTCGTGAGGCGATTTTCTTACATCTAAGAATTGGATGAAAATACAATTGAAAGATACAATTTTAACAAATAAGCAGAAGTTTTGCATATTTATTTGCGGAAATCGTGATTTTAATTTTAATTTAGTATTGACATTTATTTTTGAAGAATTAGTTCTTACAAGACTCGAATTATGTAAAAAAAAAAAGAAATATTCAACTGAACTGAGTGCAAAGATTTAAATTTTATCCAAAGAAGATTACATTTTCCATTAAATTGCAATAAAAGTAAAAGCTCTGAAATCAAGTATAATATATATGTTGGCTTGACTAAATAAAACAAAATAAAAACTATCCCTACCCAAAAAGAAAGGTTATAAGGCTTTGAAAGGTTATAAGGCTTTTCGCGCGTTGACCAAAAACTTTTGCACGCCAGTGTATGTATATATATATAATATTAGTCGAAAAAATTCTGAATAATGAGGTACACCCAAATTTCTACATTATTTTAAGGAATGTAATTTTATATGGAAAAATACAAAATCTAAGTAATTCCTGATAAATTGAATTTCAAAGAGTTAGTATTTTTTTGCGCACTGTACAGGCACAGTACCCTCAGAAGCAAAGAATTTTGCGTCTGGGAGCTCATTAAAATAATCATCTAAAACTTTTTAAATATATCTTATTTTCAAATTCTATAATTTTGATATCAATAAACAGCTTATAGAAATATGAATATCACTGCCCAGAATAGATAGGTGCTTAGTTTATCATCAAGTACATTTAAAACAGAAATAAAAAAAAGATTTTTGAATTTTCAGTATTCAAAATAATTTTTTCTTTCAATATTCATATCTTGGCGATCCCACAAAAAATATGTAGTCTTCAGCAAATGCCCTATCCTTACGTCGGCTCTGTATCTAGATTTTTTTCTTCTAAAAATAAATTCAGAACTATTTAATTGCTGTATTGGATTTTAAGTCTTTTTTCTCCAGACATTAAGCCTCTTCAGAGTAGTTATCTTCCTTTGATACTGTATCTTTGATAGATCTTTAACATCCTTTGATAAATACGAATTTTGAACTTATGTAATTTTAAGTTTATTTTCTTTCCAGTTGCATTTAATTAAACTTAATCAATACAGGTGAAAAAAAAATTTAAAAAAATTAAAAAGAAATCGAAATATTTCTTTTTTTATGTGAAATACCATTTTTGGTTTCTAAACATATGCATGTAAATATCATTTTCCTTTGAATTCTTTAACATTTGTAAGTTGGTCCAGAGATAAAATGAACGAATAAAGTGGTCTAAAAAACTGTGCAAGCAGTTTCAAAGGTTGGTGAATATTAGCGAGCGGGGGTATAGCCATTAGTATAGTTTAAGTAAGAAATAAAAAAAAATTTTTTTGCTTATTTCATGTCGAGTGTGGATTTTATTTTTTGCACTGGTGAATTCAGTTCAGGGGAAACTATTAGCAGTAAAATTATAATATTTTGCTGCTGCGTAATTTTAATTTTAACGATAAATAATACATCTTACATTGTTTAAATTTCTAATTAGTTATGGAACAATTTATTTAGTTATTTTTTCCTTTCATAAGCAAATATAAATCCACTCTAATATCTCGCTTTTTTATTTTTGGCTCTTTATCGGTTATCCATCCCAAATTGGAAATTGATCTGGAAAAAAAACTACACAGGAAGTTTAGAGAGGTGATGAGTCATAATGAGCATGGTACGTAGCTTTTAATATAATTAAAATTTTAAAAATATTAACGTATAAAATATATGGTATTAAACAAAACTAAGGGGAAAAGAGAAAGCGAAGCTATCTGAAATAAGCTATGTAAGCAATTCTGGAACATTGGTAAGTGATATCAAACAAGCCCCCTAGTTCATAGAAGAATAAATACATAGTTCAAATTCATTTTCTTTTTCATTTAATTATTTCAAGTTACATTTTTTAGCAATTATACTACTAAGCAAAAAAATAAAATATGCATCATATTATTAACGATATTTTTATTGCTCATGCATTATTCAATTGCATTTTAATTAGTTTATACATATTGTAAAGTCAATTTTTATAAATTAATATATAAATAATTATATAAATAAAAATATAGTATTTTTCAATGCTCCGGAAAGAATCGTAAAGAGCGATAATAACGAATTCGGATTTCGAATCGATCTGAAAAAAACTATTAAATAGTTTGAGATAGCGAGCAGGAGGCGGAGCCCCTAGTATTGCTAATATAAAAGAATTTAATTCATTCATTTCATTAATCTAAGTATTTTCTTGTATTTAGATAATTTTGCTTTAACGCAGTAAAAAAGGGCTAAATAATCACTAACACAATAACAGATTTTTTATGGAATAAATTTATGTGACAACTCTATATGTGCTATAAGAAGGCACGTAAAAGGTGTTTGACCTTTAACACCTACTAGATGCTTTAAAATTTTTATATCCTTCGTAGTAATATGAAAAAAAGATACTCCATAACTATCATTTATTCTTTGGTGATTTTAAAAATAATAATAAAGTACGCCAGATTTTAATTAAAGTAATCATAAAAAAGAGAAGAACAGAACGGCAGAACATTATAACAACAATATTCAATTCAAACACAATGCATGAAAATATTTAACAAAATATAATTCTAAAATTTTTTCGATTATTTCCGTGAATCGTCCCAACGCAGAAAATTAAAACAATGATAATAGTAATTAAACTCATAGTACCAGGTAATTCTCTTTTAATAGCAATGTTTCATTATCACATTCTCATGAAAACAGCTAATTTCTAAATCATTTCTTTCTTTCGTACAGACTTTAACTACTATTTCCCCACACTTTATCTACAATTTTTAACTCGTATGAAGTATAAAAAATTGTAAATAAAGTATCTTTTTTTTATCTCTTGATTCAGCAGTCAATATCGTTTTTGTTTGAGTTTTTTCTTTGTATTCAGCTTTTCTACGAAAAGGGTAATTAAGGTAAAAAGAAGAAACTCTTACTTCCTAAAAAGTTCGTTTTTCATGGTTGAATAATTTGGCGATGCTTTTGAAAAGACTGTCATCACTTTGGCTAAGTTTTTCCTTCATTTTGGCGATATATTTTAGCGGCTGTTTCTCTATGATAATTTGTTCTTTTCATTTCATGATCCGAGCATTATTTGAATACTTAGTGTGTGTGCCCGTATAATATTCATTAATAATTAATTTACTGATTGAATCAAAGTTACTGATTTTTCTATATAGATAATTTCACTGCAACAAAATGTAAGTTTTACATATATATTTTTTTATTTATTTATTAGTTTATTTTTAAACTTGCAACATTAATAATAAATAAATAGCTATAAAAACGTATTGTTTTTTAATACACTAAGAGTAACAAAACTGCATTCATATCTACAGCAAAAACATGTGCAAGTTAGTAATATTTATGACAAAAATTTGTGCAAAAACTGTAAGACTGTAACTATCTATTTTAAAAAAAAATTGTGCAAAAAAATATTGAAACATTTTTAAAATAATTTTAATTTTAGTTATTTCGAATGATAAAAGATGTGATGTAAATTAAATTTAATTATTGATTTAGTCATAGAAAATCACAAAGTATATTCCAAAAGAAATACAGTTTTCAGAAAAAAGTTACTTAACATAAAAAATATTATGAGTATGTCTTATGTTAAAAATGTATTGATTATGTAAGTTAAATCAAGCGAAGAAAAGGTTTATTATTTAATGCTTGTTTCGCTTATTCTTATTCCAAAGAAATTATGAAATTATATAAAAAACATTAAAAACTTCAAAATTCATAATTAACAATAAAATAAATTATGAATATAAGTATATATATTATGGAAATTTAAACGAAATGTTAGTGTTGTTGATTTCTCACAGTCGAAAAACTAGAAATAAAAAAAAAATATGAAATCATGAATAAAACTATGTAATGAGAAAATGTCATGCATCAGAAACATTTTCACTCAGAAATTATGCAATTATTGATAAACAGTTTGATAAATAAGTAGTTTTCATTGACCACGATTTAATTCCTTTAGCCTAATTATATTAATTTTATGGAATTAATTTTATTTTTCTTTATTGTGCTAATTCTTAATTCGATGCTTTGAACGCATTTTGCTTAAGGGAAACATTTTGTATCTTTTTCAAAATAGAAAAGTGTCGCAATAATTTCCAATTTTAGTTACTAAATTGAATACCTTAGTCATTTTATTTTTACAATTTGGGATGAAGTATGATTAATAGGACTTAATTTGACCCTCATACTTAATCGACTTTTTGAATAAGTCATGGATCTCCTAAAATTTGGACTCGACGCAAACTTAGGTTGCCAAATTTTTCGACACAAAAAATGAATTATTTGAAAAATAATTTTAATTAAAAAATTACTTAATGGAAAAGTTTTTTTTTCATTTTAAGCTATAAACATTTGTCGTGCTAAAATTTTATTAAAATGAAAATCAACAAAAAATATTTTTCTAATTTTTCCCTTCATATGGCAATATTTTATCAGAAATCCTGGTTTCGAAAAATTATTGTCCTTATTAGCACACATTTAAAAAAAACTACGAAACTGAAGAGTGAATTTAACCGAACAAATAATTTTCATGCTATGATCTAAAGTATCAAGAAAAAATTGTCAAATTTTAACACACATTACAAAACCATATTTTTTGCTAATTTTACAAAAATCATTACCAAAACGCTTCGGAGCTTTTTGGTGGTCCAATAGAGTCAGAAGTCCAGTAAATTTTACCATATTCTGGTTATTTTAACATACTTTTTTCCTCAGTGCAAAATTTCGCACAAATTTATAAATACAAAATATTGTTAATACCAATATAATATTAGATGACTTTCTCATTGTTTAAATACTGTACGTTAAACTTATAATCAAGTTAATTTTTTTTCCAAAATAAGACTTTGTGGTACAAAAGTCTGCTATCGTTAAATTTTAAACTATTATATCGTTCAAATTTGCTGCAACTTTAATACTGTCTTAAGAAAACCGCATGATGAACTTTATTACAATAAATCAATACATAAAATTTATTTAAATGACGCGATGATTTATTTTCAAGTGAAGCAGGGTTTAATTTGACATCTAAATGGATCAGCAAATTGCACCATATTATGATTCAAGGTGTTAATATAATAGTTAAAGGTGAACCATATTTTCTAACAATATAGGATTTATAATGATAAAAAATAATTACATATAGTACAACTACATTTTGCCACCCATAGTAATCATTATTTCCTAATGGTAGTCATAGCAAAAGTCATACATTTTCGGTTGAAATGTGTTAAAACCATTAAAAATTTAAAGTTTTAAGTAAGTTAAAGTTTCAAGTAACAACTTAAGTACTATTTGTCTTTCCCATGTAAGAAAGAACTCCTTAAACTTCAAATTTTAATTTATCCAAATCCTTAAATAAAATGAATTTAAAAACTTTTTAAAGAACAAAATTGATATTAAAAACTTTTAAACTACTACAAGAAGTAAAATAATTACTTATGTGTTAACACTAAATGTTATTGTGTTCTATTGTGTTTTATGTGTAAAAGAAGCTCCTAATATTTTCGGCAATTAAGCAAACTTGCATTATTTTTTTTTCAAACTAATTACTTTCACACACCAAGGACTTCAAGAATTGTTCAATAATCGACAATCTACTGTTTGTTGTAAAATACGTGAGATTTTTTTTTTTATCTTTTGTGAATTCGCAAATTTTTTTTTCCTCTTCCACTGCCTGGTCAAATAAATAATCAAATTTACCTTCAGGAAAAATTATATTCAAAACGAACTAAAAACAGACGATGGTGCACGAACACCATTCGTCTATTATTTAACTAAAATTGTCTGTACTACTATTAGGGTAGCAGAAAGAACAATTTCATATAAAAAAAGTAAGCCAAATTATATATATGGATGTTACTTGTCTCCCCTTTCCAATATCTACAAATAATCCTCCAATTTCTGTATGAAGAGTCATCAAATTCCCATATCCTTCTCATAGCCTTCATACACATAAAGGATATAAGAAGAAAATAAAGTTCTTCCCCTTTTAAAACAACACTAGTTCTTCCCCTTTTAGAACATTGACACAAATTTTATTTCATCAAAAAATAATTGCTGAAATTTTTGAATTTATGCAGCTCCACGGGAGGTTTCCCATCCTTTGAGTACTTCCCTCATTACCCTAAACTATTTTGAGGAATAAGGTCAAATATATGCTGAATATAATATTCAAACAAAGAAAAATACAATATTTTAAATTTTTATTTAGTTTATTTTAAATGTAAAATAAAGTATATGCCAGCGAATTTTATCAATGAAGAAATTTGACAAAAAAAATCTAAACTTTCTTCTAATTTTAATATTTACGGAGTATATACTTAATCTAACCAACTATACACAATTTAAAAATAAAATAATATTTTATATATATGTATATATATATATACAGTCAAACCCCGCTATAGTGAACGCGGCTTATAGTGAACTCCCGGATATAGTGAACCAAATGCTCGGTCCCGTGCTTTGCTATACACGTATAATGTTATTTTTAGTGGATATAGTGAACCAAAAAAGTCTGTCTTCGACTGATTTCTCCCCCCCCCCATCTTCCTTGTAATAATTTTGAAATTTCTACTTCAAAATAAATACATATACTAATTTTTAAAGCCGTTTATAGAAACTACTTTTATGTGCTCGAATGGCAGATTGGACGGGTTTAAAAAGCGGAATAACAGAAATTCAGGAANTATATATATATATATATGGTGGCTGAGCGGTGGCGCTTCGCGCTGTCGTGCCAGGCAAGGTTGACTCAGCCTTTCATCCCTTCAGTGGGTCGATAAGATAAATGAGTGCCAAGCATGTTTGGGAACTAAAGATTGGGGGTTCCGAGTTCGGCTGACCACCCGACCGGAACATCTGCTCCTGCACCCCAGAGCCCAAGGTCAAGAAAACTAAGATGGACACAGTAGGCCTTGGCCCTCTATGAGCTGTCGCGCCACTGAGATTTGTTTACATACATAAAATTGTTGTACAAATACAAAGATTGTTTAAGTGATTTATTAATTTGTGTAATAACATCATCGTACTGCTTAACATGATTCATTAATTTTTTTCAGTTTGTAATTTCATTTGCTATGATTAGACATTGCAACTTAACTTATGTTTAAATTTTTAAACATTTCATCACATGAATAACAACTTTTCTTCTACAACGATAACTATTCAATCCAGTTTCCAATATCCAAAGGTTAACAAGCCTAATATCTTTAGAAAATCATTTATTTTCTATATATTAAAAATGTTTATAGCCCTCAGATTTAATAATGATTAAAATAACAAAATATTTTTCAGTTTTAAGAGTATAAACCAGAAAGTTTTTTAAGTTTTCTTGTATGACAGTTTTAGCACAAATTGTATGTTTTATATCTAAGAGAATGAACTCTTGATATAGCATGAGTTCACACCCTTTAAAAATTTAGCATCAATAAATGAAAATGCACTTCATTTCATAATATTATATAAATGGAAATGAGAAAGATAAAAACTTTACATTCTTTGCCTTTTTTTCAATTGAAATTTTTTTTGAACTTGCAAAGAGTAAGAGAATACACTAAAACTTACTGACATAATAACTGGATGTCTCAATTTCTACAAATAATGCAATGCTTATATTGAACGCTTATAATACTTACTTATTTTCATACATACTTCTCATTTCGTACATATAGATAAGNCTAGAAAATATATATATATATATATATATACTCTCCTTCTTCAGTTATTGTTCATATATATATATTTGCTCATAGATAATTTATTTGAAGCATTTGTTTAATTTAATAAAAATGTAAAAAATAATTTTGACTTCTTAATGTTTTCTAGAAAATACTTTATTTGCATGTTCGCAAGATTGTTTTAAAGTTAATTCTTTCTACAAGAAATTATACTCTTAAGACCTATTGTTTGTCTTATTTAAATTCGAAAATATTTTCCCAGTTGTCTAAGAAATTTTCAGTATGGACTTGACAGATTCTGATAACCATCGTTTCAAATACTAAATCTGTTTCTAAACGATTTCTGTCACCGATTTCGTGCAACGAAATTTCACGCATTTATGAAAACAAAGTGCTGACATTTTGAAGATAAAAAAGGACAGAAAAATCTCATTTTGATTTATAAGCATATTTCCGCGATGGGTAATTCGCTCTCTGACGTTTTTAAGCTAGTTTTACTTTTCTTCTTTAAATAAATAAGCTTAGATGTTTGGCCATTAAATATGTCTTTATCATCAGATTTTTTTTATATCTTTAAAACCCCTCATTTCATTGTGACTGCAAACATCCTATTTAATTCTCCGGTCAGCAGTTTTATTTGCATGAGATATGTGACACTTTTTATATCGTCTTTCTACTACTATGTCCAGGTAATATTACACAGTGTAAAAAGTTCTGGCCAAAATACTGTATTTGTATGGTGGAGACAAAAAAGTCCATAAATCTGATAATTAAACCAAAACAGATGGTATTTAAACCATTTATTTGCTAATTTTTCCGTTCCATTACCAAATTAATTTGGGTAAATTACCAAAATGTTCTTCAGTGCTATCATTCGTTTTTCCTATTATTTTGCAATTTTAACCTTTATGCCTTTTATAGAATAGAATAGTAAATAGAATAGTAATAATCAGATACATGGTTTATTTAAAATAGCGGTTTATTAAAATGGTTGGTCGGAGTTAAATGACGTTAATCATTTTTTTCCTTAATATATTTCTCAATTATAACAAGGGGAAATAAATTATATATATATATATATATATATTTANCAAATGAAATCTAATAATACACTTTTTTAAAAAGTAAAAACTAATTAAAAATTCAAATCAAACTCAACATTTAAAAAATAAAATTTTCAAGAAACTTTAGTTTAAATAACTTTCATTTTAGTTTTAACAAATCGAAATGAAACTGAAAGAGGTTTCCAATGAGTTGTCCATTTCAACGATCAAACTGACTCATCATTTATGAGGGTTTTACTTTGTTTTTCATACGCCGTTTAACTTAAAACCGATTATATATATAAGCTAAAATAGTGAGAAAATATAGGTAGTGAGTTCGAATCGCGGGATATATCTTTGTGAAATCTCTCTTTATCTTATGCTATCTGTTCTTCGACTTTGCAAATGCTTATAAGCAAAACTTTGTAAGTAGCACAAAAGCCTTCATATGTATGTGTAACATTAAATAAATATGGATGAGCCTAAGTTTGCAGTGGGATTCGAACTCGTTCATGCTTCCATTTTTAAGATGCTGCAACAGCCTGATGGGCATTTAGGATTCTGATTTAGTTTAGCCTTGAACAGTCATTTGTATATAGTTGTGTCCCGCGACGGACTGATCATAAAGACACGGTTCCCCGTTGAAAACCGAAGTCAAGCATCACTGGCTGCGATCGGTAAGGGGCTGGGTGACCACTTTGATGCGCCTACGAAGGACCAAGGGTGCGTGGTATCTGTCCTCCTCAAACTGTTCTACCATAAAGTTCTCGACTTCAATAGCAGGTCGAGCGGAGGAGCCATCCCCTCTTCAGAGGATCAGAATTGAGATGGCATGTCTTCGGATCATCCTCAGGGATGTTTCCAAGACCGTCGCCTTTAGCCCATTGTGCAGCTCTAGAGCGATTTAAATAAAGTACCTATTTTTATATAGTTGTATATTTTCCTTTGTCGAATTAATGAACTCAAAACGATTTTCATGAAGAAGCATCTTAAACCGTGTGAATAAGAAGAAAAAAACGTACACATATCAGGTGAGGGCAGAGCGGTATCACCAGCCAAACACTGCGCGAAGCTTGTAGGTGGTGGATTCGAATCCCGTCGTAGCCATTGATGTATTTATTCTTCCTGATGACCTTCTCTTAGTTTTTCTATCTGTTCCTCTACTTGTACTCTAAGGTACGTGGTTCTGCCTAGAGGAATGTCCTTCTACTTGACAAACGCTTATAAGCCTACATTGAGCCCACAAGCCTGCAAATGTATGAAATTTCAATAAAGCAATATCAGGTGAATACAGAATCCCATGAGTCCTCTTGCCATATTTAAGGTTGTTTTCGACGTATTGCTTCATGCAAATGCCACAACACTTAAATAATAATCTTATTTGACTTCCTGGCAATTCAGTAGGAATTCATAATGCACAATACTCAGTCAAAGCTTCAATCATAATGTAATAAAAGAAACAACAACATTACCTTGATTTTTGAGTGATTTTGTTGAGGTGTTTTTGGCTTTGCTTCAACTTCCCGGCACTATTCACTTGATTGTTAAGCTGTTTCTGCGTCAGAAGCACAGATCTAGCTTTCATCGCCGATAATAATGTGTTTTATGAAGGAATCAGCTAAATATCATCTCTCGGGTCGCTCGAACACATCGCTGATTTTTGAACAAATTCTAAGTTCGAGGAGTAGTTTTAGATGCGACGAATTGCAACCCTAATGTTCTTTTAAAATTACCTGACTTAAGCTAAATTATATAAGAGCTAGTTAAAAAAGTTTCTGTTGTCAAACGACGATCACAAAATATCAATTCCTTGACTTGATCGATATGTGATCATTAATCGAACTAAACGGTCAACCAGATCGCTGATCATCTCTACCATCCTCCAATTTCTTATGACATTCAAATACTGTCGTGTTTAATATAAAAGAACTTTTTATAACATTTCAAATGCTTCAGTGGAAAAAAATTTTATTTTGAAAGCAAAATTAAATGCATGTTTATAACTATCTCTTAACTTAATATCATTCACCACTTTGGAAAATCGACGAAATGAAAATTCCTCTCTTATTCTTACTTATTTTCAGACGATAAAAGTAAATATCTTTTTGACTATTTTCAAATATTTATAAAAAGTTGTAAAAATGCTTGATAAAAATTTGCAGACGATATCTATTGTAGATGAATTGAATTTTAAATGAAGCAATCCGGCTACTTTTTGAAAGTATCCGGAATGCTCTTTTAAAAATTCACAGAAGTATGAAACAAAGTTTAAGTTATCAATTTTCTCTTTTATTTCAAAATATTAATCGAAATTTTAATATTAAACTTTTTTTATTACTCTGCCAAAAAATAACTTTGATATTAACTATTCATGTATATTCATGTTATTCAATTATAAAAAAAAGTCCCGACATTTTTAGTTCCTCTAAAAATGAGCATCTTATACTTTCTTGTTTGCTATTTCATTGATTCCAAATAAGATTTAATTCACGAATGTAAAATATTTAAAAGTATTTATAAATACTTACACAAAACTATGTAAGCTGTGAGAATTTATATTGTGAGAGAATTGTTTTTTAAACTTATATTTACAAACTGTGATATGACCTATTTTTTCTGAAAAAAATATGAATAACATTTTCAATTCTTATTTAAATCTCTTCTGTAATCCTGTCTGATAGTTTAAGCCTATAGGCTTTAACTTGCATCAGACTATAAGAATAATGCAAATTATTTGCTGACGAATTATATATTAATAAGCCTTGGCCAAGAATAAAAAATAAAATAGCACAATCTTAGCTTGGCTTTTCTCCCCTTCATTCTTCCTTCATTTTTTTCTAGGTTACAATGAAACTCAATTCTCTAAAAATAAAATATCATGTTTTTAAAAAAAATACAGGATATCAAAATTCGTATATAAATATAAGTTTAAAAAACAATTCATAATGATCAAAACAAAGTACATACAACGAAAAATAAAATCAAAAACTTTCCAATACAAGATAGCATATCTGCTACTGAGGGCAGTAGTGTTTTTAAATAGCTACCCTCTCTTGCTTCTATAGATTCTCTTCGCCACTTAGCCCCAATTTATTTGTTTAAAACCATAACTTATTTTCCGTAACATTTTCCCCACAACTTCTGTATGTCTTCATGTTTATCGAAAAAGAAAGAGGAAAAAATGCATGAACACATTTCTTATCTCTCAGCTGTCAGTTTAAAAAAATTCAACTAAGCATATGTTTTACAAGAAACTAGATCTCAAAATACATCATATAGAACGTCAAGAGAAATAAAATAAAGCAGACCACCTAAAAAGCACATCCCTGCATAAGTTTATTTGTTTAAAAACTTCCGGGACCAAAAATGGTGCTATGTCGTCGACCTTAGATCACCCAGACGCGTTTCTCAAAAAACAATGCTGTAAATTTCCATCATTTAGATTTTATTACACTACTCTAGACAATTTTTTATGCTGCTTCCTACTTTATACACGCATTGCACTGTAAAGTTGAGTGTTGACCACTGGAGAAGATAGGGTCAGTCAAATTTAACCTTTTATAGGACCACTTTTTTCTTGTAATGCTATGTTAAAATATCTAAATTACCTAAATAATAAATTATCTATTTTAATTACTTGCTGATTTTACTACCTAATTTAAATTACCTATTCTAAAATCTGATTCATACAAAGAAATTCGTTTAGCTTATTATCTAAAATTACTTTGGTTTTTCAGACCAATTTTTTATGGGAAAGTGGGTGATGTTTTTTCAAAACTTGACCAACAACCTGATGTCAAAACCTGATGTAAGGAATTTACCATAAATTTGAACTTCTGTGATTCTAAATAATCGAATTTATAAATACTGAGTTTAAAAATACAAATATACTCGATGAGAAATTATCAAATGAACGAACGCATAACGCACAAATGAAAATAGTTCTCTAAAATCAGCTTCTCATCTTGACCCCATGCTAACCTTTACTGTTGCCTACATTTATGTTAACAAAGCCCTCCTCATTGGTATTTTTTTTCTATTTTCCGACGTTATCAACAGATGGTCGCACAAATTGCAGGTGGGAAAATAGTACATCGACATTTAAACATTAATAAATTTGGTGAGTAGTATACTTTCCACGGCATTACCAGGGCTTAAATGATGTTTTTATTTTTCATAAGACACTGTGAAAAATTACAGAAATTATGAAAAGGTACCGGCACTTATGGTTCCATTTAACACATTTAACATGACACATTTTAACATAAAATCCATTTTCACCTTAAACTTTTTCTGAACAAAAAATCGAATAAACGATAATTTTTACAGTAATATTTACTGTACAATTACTGAATCACTTTAATTAAAATTACAATATGAAATGTTACTGTAAAAATGGATTTTACTGTAAAATGGATATTATGATTGCTGTACTCAGGGTGTCAGTACTTTTTACCGTAATTTGATCTGGAATTTATTACAGTGAATGTTGAAAATTTCATAGAAGTTTTTAAAAAAAAGTTATTAAAAACTGTTATTAAAATGAGTAATTTTCCATAAAAATATTAACCAGCTTCACCCCCTGCTCGCTTCGCTCACTAAACCTCACGACTGCTACCCAACCATTTTTGTTTTTTGGCGATAAACGGGTAGTTGCAACTGAAAACTTTTTAAATAAAGCATCCCATAACTTTTTAATGCATTAACATAGATTGGGTTCCACAGATTTTGCTCCCGATTATATTGGGATAAGATTTACGCAAAATAATTTAGGTCGTTGCAATTACAACATAATTCACAAATTTCTTTCATTTTTTCTTGCTTCGTTTCTGATTACTTTAAAAAAAATATTTTTCGCCTAAGAAATTATTTAGCAATAATGAAAAAGAATAGTTCTTAATAGAGTTTTAGGATTTTAAGTAGATATTTAGCTTTCATTATTTTAATTGCATACGTTGACTGAGCAAAGTTTTACATCAAATTTATTGTTAAAGTAAATAAAACTTGCTAAAACAGTAAATATAAATTATTTACCATTTAACAATTGTAAAATAATATCTAAACAACTTGAAAACAAAATGCTGCGTGTTAAGAAAATATTATAGAATTACTTTAAAACTTAAAAAAATACCACTTTTAGTTCTAAGCGTTTAATTTTAAATGATTATCAAAATCAAAACCTCAATAACAGAGAATGAGAAGAAATGGTAAATAAATAGTGATGATAAATATTATCAAATAAGAGAGATAAATAATTTACGGATAAATACCATTATAACTTTTATTAGTTTTAAGATATCACAGACAAAAATTTCCAGATCATCTTTGTTAATTAAAAATCATATGATTTTTCTAGCCAATAAGAATATTTCAATAACAATGAGAAACGGTTATTAGGCCTATATCATTTAAAGCTATATTGAGAAATCATAATGAAATACGTCATTAGATTTTTTTATATTGTTATTTTTAATTTAATCACATTTGACATTGATAAAATAAGAATTTCAAACTTTAGCTTTCAGATTTAGAAGTATGTAAATTAATTTTGTACTCTCCAATTTTATAATATAAATAAAATTAAAAATGCAGTGTTATTATATAATATGTCTGTCTAAAATAACTTTTTCATAAAACAGCAGACTGGGTATATATTATTTTAACCATAATATCACAAGAAAAATTAGTATTAAAATTACTAATTACTTTCTTATTTTACCAAACTGCATATATAACTAGCGAACTTCTATTTATGAAAACACTTCACAAAATACATTTCCTATGATATTATAAATTTGAGAAAATGAGAAAAATCAAATGAGCACAGAATAAATAAGTTCAAATTCATAGAATTCATTAATACCGTACATTTATTCTCAAAATAAAGCATGTGACTTAATATAGCTGAAAACAATTACCATAATGCTAGAAAGTTGAAGTTATTTGCAGTAGAACAAGCTGAGGTTTTACTTCTCTAGGCTCAAAGTAACAAAAGTCAAACTCTGTACTAGAAACTATGTTTGACGTAAAAACAATGAGTATTAAAATTACTAATTACTTTTTTATTTTACCAAACTGCATATATAACTAGCGAACTTCTATTTATGAAAACACTTCACAAAATACATTTCCTATGATATTATAAATTTGAGAAAATGAGAAAAATCAAATGAGCACAGAATAAATAAGTTCAAATTCATAGAATTCATTAATACCGTACATTTATTCTCAAAATAAAGCATGTGACTTAATATAGCTGAAAACAATGACCATAATGCTAGAAAGTTGAAGTTATTTGCAGTAGAACAAGCTGAGGTTTTACTTCACTAGGCTCAAATTAACAAAAGTCAAACTCTGTACTAGAAACCATGTTTGACGTAAAAACAAAGGTGGAAAAAAACGTAACGAAAAAGTCACGTTACTCGGTAACCCATATTTAACTGAAGCAGAAAAATTCCCTGGAGGAGTTAATGCCGATAAATGATGGTCATTTTTTTTTAAAAAGAGGTCCTAACATTGAGTTTTTCAGAAAAATGAATATATAAGTTTTATTCATTGTTTTATATGATACTTCGACAAATTCCTAAAACTTTAATCAGACCCGAATGTTTCATTGTTTTTTTCCTAAACTACAAATGAAAACATACACTGAAAAAAATTCCGGATCAAATTTAGATATAAAGTACCGGCACTTTGGTTGCATCACCCGTAAACTCCATTTTAGCCTAAAAACAGTTTTGCAGTAAATACCATTTAAGAGTAAAATCCATTTTTACCGTAAAATAATACACTGTAATTCTTACATTAATATTTATTTAATTATAGTGATTTTACGGTAACTATTACCGTAAAAATTACGTTTTATTAGAGTTTTTCCGTAACATGTTCCAGTAAAATGGATTTTGTGGGTAAAAGTACTAGCTCCCTGATTGCTGGTACTTTTTACCGTAATTTGATCCGGCATTATTTAAAGAGTGCATTAAAAACTACTATTTTTCAAACTCAAAATATTTATATATTATTCTGCTCTTTTAAGAAACGTTTGAATAGTAACTTACTATAGCACTTCTAGAACATTCTATTAAGCAATCGAAACCCTTCATGTTGTATTTATTTATACCATTTCCCAGTATGCCAATTAAAGCACAGTGGAAAAACTGTTTACCATCTTTTCAATAATTTATTGCTTTGAACCACACAGTCTGATCCCCTCTCCCATTTTTCTTCGTGGAATTTTACAGTTAAGGCTTAGTTTCATTTATACGGAGAACGAGTCACTTGTAACGGTTTGTCTGACTCAGCAATTAATTCTGTTAAATGAAGAATGTATTTATCTTAATGACATAATCATCAGCAACACTGAACTTTTTTAAACCTTATTTATATCGTTAGCTCCAGTTACTTTAGATAAATAAAAAAAAAGAGTCAAGTACCATACGGCAAAAAATAACTGTTCTTAGAACGAGGTCTTAGAACTTTATATCACACTTTCCACATTAATACTAATTGATAAAATTTTTGTTCATAAAAAGTTACATTTATTTTGTGTTTACAAATTTGCTTAATTATTCGTGATATTTTAAAACATATTTTAAAACATCTTTTTCATAATTAACTCACTTATAACACCTCATAACACCTCACTTTTTAATAAAAAAAATAAAAGAATTACTTTAACTATTTGAAAATAGGTAACATATACATATAGCTTTGTTCCACTATATATTCCAGCTGCACAATATGTATGATGGCAAATCAAGAAGCCAACACAATTTTATGTTTTTCAAAAGTCTCTTTCTACTTGGTCTTTTTTTCAGAGATCAAAAGTCTTTTTCTACTTGTTGTAAAAGTTGATATATCCTTAATCATCCCGTACATAGGGTTTCTAGAGCAAAACTTCGATACGCTTAGCTATCCTATTTGAAGAATCTACCATTGAAAAACAGCCGTCAGTTATTATTTTTCGTCGTAATGAGTTGCCAAACTGTTACACATTTTCCCCTACATCAATGTTTTCTGTTAGTTCAATGTTTTATCAGCGTGTTCTACAAAGTTTTCTATAATCATCGCCTTTAATTTATCTATTTTGGAATCCTTATCATAAATGATATTGCAAAACAAACACACTTCAATTTTCCACTTTCCAGGTATGTACATGATAGTAAATCAAAAAGTCACAACAGTTTTATATTTTTTAAGAATAAAAGTAAAATGGAAGCATTGGGTGTCCACTTGTCTACTTTTTGTTTAAGTAGATATATCCATAATTATCTCATACATTCGGATGTCCTTAGAGCAAAACTTTGATTTGCCTAGCAATCCTATTCCAAGAATAGACGATTAAAAAATAGCTGTCAATGATTTATTTTTCGTCGCCTTGAGCAGTCAAACTGTTATACGTTTTCCCACACATCTTTGCTTTCTTACCTTGTCCGACAAGGTATTACGTAATCATAGCCTTTAATTTATATATTTTAGAATTCTTATCAAAAATGACGCTATAAAACAAGCACATTAACCTTTGAAAATTAATATTTAAACTGGCAAAACAGCAAAAACGCTATAGAAATCTGATGAATCACTATAGAGGAAAGGAGGATTTAAAACATTAAAAACTGTTTGATTACGTGATAAGAACAAATGAGTTCAAAGGCGATTATTAGACAATGTTTTAACCTGGAATCAAACAGAATTTGATGGCTTTGCACCCACCTACTTAAGCTGTGATTGTTTGATTTCGATAGAGTTTTTTTTTTCCTCATTTAATTATAAATTTGCTATCTCGTTCGTATTACCTTACTTTGTTTTTTGGCAAAAATTCTAAAAATACATATTAAGAGTGGACGTTACGGAACATCTTGAACGACAGTTCACACTCAACATAAAAATTGCACTTGCACTTCAATGGAGTATGGTCATTAAGTTTTCGTTTCTCTCTCTCGCTCTCAAAAATTATGAATATTCCGACTTCCACATCAGGTCTTATGCATACACATTGTAACAGCATACACATAAAGCTTCTGTTTATTTTACGTGAACGCAAGTGTCTCGAAATAGATTTTTTACTCTCTGAATATCACAATTAATTTTAATGAAATATTAATTTAAATTCGCTTTTTAAGAAACAAAAAACTTAATTAATATAAAACTACTTCCTTTGTTGCATCGCTTCTGTATTAGTTTTGAGCAAAATAATATTTTTTGGCCACTAAAAAATGATGAAAAAAATTGTGAATAACAGTAGTAATATTAAACAGGTTCGTTAAAAATAATGATGCTTCAAAAAATATTATGTTTCAAATTTAAAAAATGTTCTGAAGAAAATTAAAATAAATTCTCGGAATTATTTTCAATAAACCCAATTTTACCTTAAAACGTTATTGAATTATCACAAAAAACAATCCTAATTCCTGAGATTGAGTATAAATCTTATTGTTAGTTAACGTTCATGATCCGATTAAATCGGTGAAGTAACTCAACTAACAAGTACCGTTATGTAAGAGCTTTGTTATCTGCCGTAATTTTGAATGTTCTATTTATCCATTGTTACTCAACCAAATCTTTTCAAAAGAATTCCATTATTTAAAATCACAAAACCATTTTGATTCAATGATTTACAAAAGAAATTCAGTTTTGTATTCAATGTCTTAATGCTACTGTTTAGGGGAAATAAGGAATAGAAAAATATTACAATACATGTTATTTAAAAAAAGTTTTAATACAAATTTTTGAACTAGTTACATATATTTCCAAAACTAAGTTAAGAGATTATTTGATTTCAATAACAGATTCCGATACACTACTGTTTACTAATTTCAATACACAACTTTTTTTTTAAGTTTTTGGTCAAAACTATGCAACATACGGTATTTTAATGCAACATTTACATAGCTGATGCTTTTAAAACTGCTTCCATTCAGTTTGTATCAAATATTGATAATAAAAAAAAGATAAAAATATATTTTAAGACGTTGTTCAAAAAGTAAATCTTAAAGCAATGTTTTGATCACTTTACGAAGAAAAAAGTTCTGGTAAAATTACCGTACTGTATGGTCATGACATTTCTGGTAAGAAAATAATAATTCTGATAATAAAACTAAAATATACGGTATTTAACCCATTCATTTGATATTTTTTCTGTTCATATAGTAGCGGTTTACCGGAAATTCCGGTTTTCAAAATTATAGTTCTTATTACTACAAATTCAGCAAAAAATACAAATCTGAAACGTAAATTCAACCGAATAAATGGTTTTTATATCATGATAAAATTATCAAATTTTTTCGCATTTACCAAATTTTATCACCTGCAAAACCATATTTTATTGTTTATTTTACAAAAATCATTTCCAAAACGCTTTGGTGAAAATTATCAAGCTTTTCGATGTTCCCATAGAGCCAGAAAGAGAGTAAATTTTGCCATATTCTGGTAGTTTTGACTATACCTTTTTTCACAGTGTGCATCGTATTATACAAAATACATGTGATGTTACGTGTTTCATTTAGACATGTGTAACAGAAATATAAATATTGCATGCAAAAATCAACCATGATAGGTGATTAAATGATGTAATCAGTCATCGAATTTTAGGATTAACTAACCGACAAAATACATTGAATATGAGAGTCGGCGGTCTCTTCAAAAAAGAGTTAAATTGATCAGAGGCAGACTTCAAACAAAATTCTGTTGAGCATGTCAAATTATGTCCATATAAATAAATATGTCTGCAATAATATGTCTATAATAAAATACGTCTTTCTTAATAAAAAGTTTATATTTAAGCAAGAATTTATTACTTTGTGCTTGTCTTGAGAAAACTGAAAAATAAAGCTTATATTGAAATTAATGAGTGATAGTGGGATGCAATGATCTCTGGCTAGTAAATTGATATTTCAATTTTATATCAATAAAAAATGAAATTTAAATTTGTTTTTCTAGGCAGCTTTTCTGTTTTTCTTCTTTTATATATATATATATAGATAGATATAGATATAACAGTCGCTGAAGAGCCGAACTAATTGAGGGTTTACGACTACTAATGTTCATCTCCGTGGAGTTGTACTTTTGAACCCAATCCAGAAAACAAGGAAACTTCTGGGTCTAAAATTGGGAGAATTTAATCATCGTGAAGGACTTTTTTTATGGAACTAACGCGCATTTGCATCACATGGAGAGGAAAACCACGAAAACCTCCTACAGTTAGCTCAACGGTAAGGGGACTCTTACCCATAATCCGTCTAACACTGAGGATATTTTAGGTCAGCACAGGGGTCGGTGCGAGCCGGGTGCGGAATTCGCATCGACCAACCATCTCAGGAATTCAAACCCGGTCCATTTCTTTGGAAGGCGAAAGCTCTATCCCCTGAGCCATCGCAGCTCATGTGCATATTTTAAAATATTTATGCGGTATCTTTTCGAACTTATACATATAAACAGGCAAAGGCTAAAAAAAATTATAAAAAATATAATTTTACAAGCCATTGTACATCTTTTCGCAACAATATTTGTAAGTGTGGCGTATTTTCTTCATAACAAAATCAAAGCCGAAAAAAGGTTTGAAAATGTTTTAATTAAATCTTTAGTCGTTTATCACAAAATCCACATAAAAGAATATATTTAAATGGTTAAATCCTCTAAATGCTATGAAATTAATATGAATTTTGTTTTTCATTGATTCTTTAAAGTAAAAAAATAATAATTTTGAATAAGATATTTAATTCTATTGTACTCTATACAGAATGAAATGCATGAAATTATTAATAAAAATAATTTTGTAGTTTATATATAATACATTGACTTTTTAGTTTTCTGCTTAAAAATGCTGCTTTTAGTTGTAACTCTTCAAAAACTGTACTAGTTACGAAAAAATCAATACGTTACTTTTAGGAACTTATACTTCTATCTAAAGTCTTTGGAAATAACGTACTCATGTACCTTTTTAAGAGACAGAATTGGTGCCTGATCTAGCCATCAAAACACTTGCTCATTTGATAAACAAAAAGAAAACTAAATATTTAAGTTTGTAAATACTAAGAAATCACGTTAGGGAAATTCTTTTAAAAAGTACATGATATTTATTTCATATAAATATTTTACCTTTAATTCAGTGCTTTTATTTTAAACTATAACTTCAATCATTATCTTACATAGCATAGTATAATTCAAAATCTAAGGAAAAAGTTATCGATTTTTTTTTTAAACAAAAATGAACTTCTTCAATCCATTACAGTTTTATAGATCCTGAATCGTTTTCTGAATTTCCAACGTAACGGAAAAGCATTTCAGCTTTTCACTTAAGCTTCAATTTTAAAATCAGAGTTACAATGGTCTCTGAAAAAAATGAACTAAATAATGAATTAATGTATTTTTCTTGATCGAAAAGGTGTTTAAAGGATGGATAAGAAGAAAATGATGGAACTCATCCTGTCGATTTAGTAAATTGTCTTCTATCGCGTTTAGTTGGAATTTCTTGGGCTATTCGCCAAGTTCAGGGTTATTTATCTAATCCTTTTTCTATCTTTCATACAAAATTCATGGACCAAGAACATCTATTATGCCGAGTTCTTTTTGATCTCTTCCAAAACTTCTTGGTACAAATCATTTTTATACAGAATGAACATATTTTTTCTGCATTTTTTTTTACTTAAGGAAAAATGTGTTGAGGAAAAATAACACAGAAATGGATCTTTTATATTGTGTCGCTGTATTGGCAATTCGGATACATATTAAAGTACTTATTAATGCTTGTTTTAGTACTTTTTTGGATAATTGTTATTTTCAAATCTTGTCCAAACAAAAATCTTGTTGAAAAAAACATGTCCAAACAACGAAACTTATTTAACAACAAAACGTTAAAAGTATTTAACAAAACAACATGTTTTCTTAAATACTTCTTAAATATTATGCTTTTAAAATATTAAAATATAATATTTTACTGTGCATTTATTAAGGAGGAAAATTATTCGAGAGAGAAATCACACATTAAATGCTCCGCTCTGAAAGCATTTCCCATACTCTTCAATCAAAACCATGCTTAGAAAATTTGAAAGATAAGATTTCAAAATACAGCCACTGTGGCTTAGGAGATAAGCCCCTTGCTTCTGAATGTGATAACCCAGGTTCGCCTCCTAGTGATGACTGGTCGATATGAATTCTTCACCCGGCTCGTACCGACTACAGTGCTGGCTTAAAATATCCCCAGACGTAAACGGAATATGGGTTAGAGTACCCTGGCTGTCAGCTAACCATGGGAGGTTTTAGTGGTTTTCCTCTCATTGGTTTTTTTTTTAATTAAAAGCGTTCTCCCAGAAAGCTATTTTCTCTCAATGCCTGAGCCAGGAGTTCTCTTGTCTTCTGGGTTGGGTTCATAGTTACAAGGCTATGGATATTGATAGTTGTAAACTCAGAATTGATTCGTCTGTTCTTGGCCGGTTACGAAATACTTTCATAAGTAAAATGTCTTATCCATTATACGAATTCAGATAAGTATTACAATAATAAAAAAGTGGACTTTTAAACTAAGTGGCTAAGTACTTTCCTCCGTTCGCTCGAACTTTCGTTTTAAAAAATAACCACATGTTTTAAGACTCCAACATATATTTCTTTTATACTTTCTTAAGATATTTTATTACATACGAATATACGAATGTTTCTTTTTTTTAAAAGATAAATGTTAGTAATGAAATAATTGTGTTACTACTGTTTAACATTCTGACAAAATGGCCTATGTTTCTTATGGACGTTAAGTTCTATTCAACTAGTTAGGTAAGATTTTTTTTTCCGTAAGAAAATGCTCACCATATTTAATCTGGATTAAAGACAGATGACATTTTTTTTTTCTTCTTTAATTTTTGTTATCTACTTAGTTAAAGCCAACTTCTTAATTTTACTTATGTAGTTTTAGTAAAATTATTAATAAATGCGTTTTTGTCAATACACAAATATGAGTACAAACCACTATAAGAATAACCAACGTTTTTGTACCAGGTTCAAGATACCGGAACCAAACTTCAAGTATCACTGTATATAGGATCATTGTCAAAAAACAATTATTTTGTAATTTTATTTCTTACACCATTATTTCGAAACATGATTTTTCTTCTTTTTTTTTTACATGCGTTACTAGAAGCTCACAATTTTTGAAGTCTTCTGTTACTATAATTTCCTTACGTAGGCCTATTTTTCATGTGAGTGATTCTTCTACCAGATTCGTTGGAGCGGAAAATAGTTTGTAATGGCTTGACACAACATACACCTTCTTTTTTCTCACTTTTTTTCTAAAAAGAATATTTTCTTTTACTCTTAGAAAAAAAAAAGATTCATGTCATCCAGCTCTATAATTTTTTTACCTGCAAATAAATCACTACGTGTAATAAATTTATAATTAAAAATACAACCTTATCTGAAATATCTGACAGTTTATTAGTTCTTTCACCTATTTTTAAAAATTAAAATATTTAGTGCTAATTTTCTCAAAATTATGTCAAATTTAATTTAAGGCAACTCCAATTGTTACTCCCCCTTAAATTTCTATCTATCCACCTATCAATCTATATATANTACATATATATATATATACAGTTCAAAATAAAGATAAAACAAAGGAAAATTACAGACTTATGAAAAAAAGGGGGGAAGAAAAATAATAATAAAAAAATAACAAACAACTGGGCAAAAAAAAATTATAAAAAAATTTTTTTTAAATCCGGAAAATAAAAGGTATAATCTTTTCATCAGCCCACACGATTATATCCGCAAAAAAGAGTGCTTTACAATATAGCCAAAGTATGTGTGTATAAAAAGATTGCGTATTTTGTGTATTTATTATGCTTGTATAAAATGATTTTAGAAAGGCAAAAACACAGGATTTGTAAAGAAAGAAAAATCAATCTGATGCAAAATGTACATCTTTTGATGATTTTTTTCCTTGCTTTTGTCTACTGCCCTCTAATATTAGCCATATTTGTTTTAATTGTAGTTGAATCGTTGTCATCATATAAGGCCAAAGTAATTGTAAAGTGAACCAAATTTCAAAGGTGATTTTTTTTTCTTACATCTGCCCTACAGAATTTTGAATCAATATTTTGATAATCTATCAGTAAAAGAATGAATTGAAAATCATGATAAGATGCTTTAATTTCTTTCGTATACCAAGCTCGAAAGTGCACTCCATCTGCAAGAAACATAAACTACATTTTTATTTTTTTTTTATTATTTTTATTTATAATTAGATAACTGAAATTTATCTTGAAAATGGTAATCTTTTGTATACAGATTGCCTGAGAAATTTTAAACTTATTAGTCATGTATCTAATACATTTATTTACTAATTTCTGTGCTTCAAATTTCAATTATATATTTGAATATATATTTCAAAGTAACTATTTCAAAAAGAAGTTATGAACTCTTTTTAAATTAAATATTTTTTTATAGTAAAAATTTTTATTTTTTTATTTAGTATCTATGATATTATTTAGTTTTTCATAAATAACTGCTTTAAATATCTTTTTTAATGAAATAAAATAATAAATAATAATAAAATGTAGCAAAACTTTACTATAGTTGTTCCTTAATTTATTAAATATTACAATTTTGGAAAAAATCCAATTTAATCAAAAAATGAAAAATCTATGTAAATCTCAGCTTTTGGATATTGCAAAGCATGTAAATGCCGACCAACACCAATGAAATTTAATAATATGTTTTATACTTTTTCATTTATTTTTTGAGACTATGAAATAAAATCGACTGTAATATCTAAATTTCTTATGATGACCCAGCATTCAGTTCAAATGATGCCAATAATTCCAAAAGGAAACATGTAATTAGATGTTATAATTTTGTAACGGAATTTAGTAAGGTCGAAACACGTTGGTACTTTTCTGCTGGCCAGAAAGTTGTGCCATGAATTCAAAGACAAGGTGTTTTTATTTTGTTCTTTATTTTATTTTTTATTTAATTCTTAAAATTGGAAATTTTGTCATATTTTTTATTAAAAAAATGTGCAAAAAATATAACAAATTTCCTTTATTTAATGAATATGGCTGATACACAAATCATTGGAGTTTTTTCTTTACATAAATAGTTCAATTTAGTAATATGAAATTCGTATTACATAATATCTAAGAAATTTCTTTACAGCATTATGAGCCTGTTGTTGTTGTTGCTGTAGTTCATTTACGTCGCACTAGAGTTGCACAACGGGCTATTAGCGACGGTCTGGGAAACATCGCTGAGGATGATCCGAAGACATACCATCGAAGACATTGATCCTCAGCAGAGGGGATGGCACCCCCGCTTCGGTAGTCCGACGACCTGTGCGCGAAGTCGAGCACTTCACAGTAGAACAGTTTAACGAGGACCAATACCGCACACCCTCGGTCCCGACACAGACTAATCCAAGTGGTCACCCACCCCCACACTGATAGCAGCCAGTGAAGCTTGACTTCGGTGATCTACTGGGGCATTAAGAGTATGAAATTGATTGTTAAGACATTGTGAATAAAAAGACACAGTAATTCTTTGAATATAAACAAATTTCAAATATAGAAATAATATTATTTCAATATTTTAATATTATTACAGATATAATAACTAATATAATTTCGATTGAAAGTAATATCATGAATTAGATCATTTTTTAAAAACAAAAATTAATTCTGATTCACGCTAAAGACAGCAACTGCTCCATATTATATTTTATTTTTAGTATCTTGCATATTTCAAATAATATTTTGATGCTTTTACCTTCTATCTAATGTTAAAGTATAGTCCTTTATAAAGTGGAATAGCGAAAAACCTTATCTAAGCTTATGAATTGATAACTGTATAAACCTAAGCAAAGGTGGTGATAGGGGTAGATACTTGTAGTGTTTACAATTGGCGATTGAAATGGGCTACAGGAGGGGCAACACTTCGTATACTTTCACCATTAGCGTGTAAAATCATAAAAGAAAGAAGCACGTTAGTTTCCGTCTTGATTCAGACAGATTAAAAAAAAAAATTAGATAAAATACTCGAAAAATATTAAGGAAGGGAAAAAGCTTGTAGTAGATTTGCAACTGAGTTGGAAAGGGGGAGGATCAGAATCTAGAACGGTTTTCTCCCTAGATGGCGAATTCAAGTATTGCGATCGCGAATATAATACATTGTTTTATTTTAACTTTAGCTTAATCCGTTCAATTTTAACTGATAATGAATTAAGATAATTCCACAAGCATGCTATGATACTACTCAAGAAATAACAAAGGCCGATATTTTATACATTTATCGCCAAATAGTCACTCCAAGCATGACACGCTTTACTTATGTTGTAATATACATTTTCTTATTTTCATTTAAGGATCATAACTTTTTGGAATTTAAAAAATTACGAAATACTCTTAAGAAGGTAAAATTACGCTCAAATTTAAGCACAAATCATAATAATAAAACTTCCTAGATAATCAAACTTCTTCACACATCACTTCATAAACGTAGCCTAGGTGGAGGTACACCGGAAGTTTTCTATATTTCGTCCAGTTTTAGGAGGCATGTTCAGGGCCGGCTTAAGCATGCCGCGTCCCCTAGGCAATGCTCGTCTCGGCCCCCCCTGCCCCTAGGCATTGCTCGTCTCGCCCCCCCCCCCCTATCGTCTTCTAACTTCTTAATATATTTTTTCGCTAACGCAACACTTTATTCATAATTAAGCTGTTTTTTACTACATAGGTATATTATCACATTATTCAATAAAAATATTGAATCAAACGAAAAGAATATAAGTAATTAATATATGCATTTAAAAAAAATCATACAATAAGCTTAAATATTAACTCTTCTAACTTTTTTTGTTACAAAATCGTTCAAGACATCCTGAAAGTTAACCTTTTCCAATACATCATTTTCAATTGCCATTATGGCCAATGAATTTAAACGGTTTTGAGACATAGTTGAACGAAGACAGTTTTTAATTAATTTTAACTTGGAAAATTTTCGTTCACCAGTGGCGTTTGTAATCATTAGACTTCTATATATTTGCAAAGCTGTCATTACATTCGGGAAAGTTGATTGTGCCATGTTACCAATAATCAGTTTGTAAGACTCTTCGGCAGGCACAATTTTTTTCCGGCGTCTTCTAATTGTAAGATGAAGTATTTATACTGCACCATTTCGTCTATAAACTCAGGCTCAATGTCCTCGAAATAATGTTCCTTAAACTTTGTGCAAGCCTGTCTAATTTCAGCGTCGGATTTTGTCGAGAAATCTGTTAGAAACCCAAACAGATCATTTATTTCC
>NC_092214.1:54319273-54376786 GCF_043381705.1 Parasteatoda tepidariorum
AAGAATATACAAATAATTTGGTTTTTAAGCATTCCTATGTAATTTAAAAAACACAACTTCTTATGTACCATATTTTTTATTTAAATATATATATTTAAAGGAAACATTTTAGAACAAGATAAATATTGGGTTTTAGTAATCAAGAGGTAAAGATATACAAAATCTTCAGAATATACAGAAATGATATCGACATTTAAAGAGAACTAAAACAAAACCGAAAGTTTACTCAACTGTTCCTTGGCGCTAAAGTATCTCGCCAAGGAAGCCAACAAAGCTTTGCAGCTATTTCAGCTAAAAATAGAATATATATTGAAATATACTTAAACATTATAAGTTTAAAGTTTAAGAAACAATAAAAACTTATGTTAAATGCAAAAAAAGTGAGCAAAAACGAGCGTAATTGATTATTAAAGCAAATAAAACATGATTATCAGAGCATGACTGAGTATCGGAAAAATTTTAAAATCAATTTTAAAATAGAAAAAGTGAAAAAAAATGTCGCCCTTTCTTGTAAAAAGTTATCGGACAGTCCCTAGAAAACTTCTCCGTGCAGCAAAATGCTCAGGACTTTAGTACCATTCTTATTTCTGAATTAAAAAGACAGACAGTTAATTGCATCAGACGATCGCAATGCTAAACGAATGGACGGGAATCGAAGCGGTCTCAGTGAACGGCAAGTTTGGGCTACAGTCACGTGACTTTATCTTGTCCACGGGTCGGGGGTTATTCTACTCTCTCTACCCAGTATTTCAACTCTATGAAACCGTGTCAGTCCAGAACGATCAGTCCACTGCGGGACGAGGGAGAGACCGGGTTCATGCTTTGGGCCCTTCTCTCTTCCCTCTCCTCCTCTTTTCAGTTGCATAAGAATGTACTACGATATTTTCCCCTTTCTTAATATTTTTCCTTTTCATTTAATAAAAATATTTTTGAAAATTTCCGTAATGCTTTTCTTTAGAACTATGTTCAATGCAGTTTTCAGTTCCATATAGTTTTCCAACTTAAAAGATTTTAATCTATATGAAAATCAAGAGAGAAACTAACGTATTTCCTTCCTTTACGACTCTCCACACGCTAATGGGGAAAGCATGCGCCATAGTGTTGCCATAGGTAGAGAGTTCTGCTCTAAGCCACCTGCAGCCCATTTCGATCAGATGTTGTAGTTGCTAGTTGTATCAGATGTAGATGTTGCTTTCTAACCAGATGTTGTAGTTGTTGTTGTAGTTTCATTTACGTCGCCCTAGAGCTGACAATGGGCTATTGGCGACGGTCTTGGAAGCATCCCTGAGGATGATCCGAAGACTTGACATCACAATTTTGATCCCCTGCTTCGGTAGCCCGAAGACCTGCTCGCGAAGTCGAGTACTTTACGGTAGAACAGTTTAACGAGGACCTACACACCCTCGGTCCCTACCCAGACTGATTTTTATTAAAGCAAAGAAAGACGTATTTTATTATAGACATATTATTGTAGACGTATTTATTTATGTGGACATAATTTGACATGCGCAACAGAATTTTGTCTGAAGTATGCCTCTGATCAATTTAACTCTCTTTTGAAGAGACCGCCGACTCTCATATTCGATGTATTTTATCGGTTAGTTAATCCAAAAATTCGATGACTGATTACATCATTGAATCACCTCTCATGGTTGATTTTGGCATGCAATATTTATTTCCCTGTTACACACGTCTGAATGAAACACGTAACATCATATGTATTTTGTATAATATGGTGCACACTGAGAAAAAAGGTTTAGTCAAAACTACCAGAATATGGTAAAATTTACTCTCTTTCTGGCTCTATGGGAACATCGAAAAGCTTGATAATTTTCACCAAAGTGATTTGGAAATGATTTTTGTAAAATAAACAATAAAATATGGTTTTACAAGTGATAAAATTTGGTAAATGCGGAAAAATTTGATAATTTTATCATGATATAAAAACCATTTATTCGGTTGAATTTAATTTTCAGATTTGTATTTTCTACTAAATTTGTAGCAATAAAAAAATAATTTTGAAAACCAGAATTTCAGGTAAACCGTTGCCATATGAACAGAAAAAAATATCAAATGAATGTGTTAAATTCCGTATATTTCAGTTTTATTATCAGAATTATGATTTTTTTTTACCAGAAATGTCATGACCATACAGTACGATAATTTTAGCAGAATTTTTTTCTTCATGCAGTGATCAAAACATTGTTTCAAAATTTCGTTTTTGAACAACGTCTCAAAAGATATTTTTACCTTTTTTTTAAGACAATATTTGATACAGAACTGAATGGAAGCAGTTTTACAAGCATCAGCTATGTAAATGTTGCATTAAAATACCGCATGTTGCATAGTTTTGACCAAAAACTTAAAAAAAAAGATGTGTATTGAAATTAGTAAACAGTAGTGCATCAGAATCTGTTATTGAAATCAAAAAATCTCTTAACTTAGTTTTGGAAATATATGTAACTAGTTCAAAAATTTGTATTAAAACTTTTTTTAAATAACATGTATGGAAATATTTTTCTATTCCTTATATATATGCTTTCTAACCAGATGTTGCAGTTGTTGTTGTAGTTTCATTTACGTCGCACTAGAGCTGCACAATGGGCTATTGGCGACGGTTTGGGAAGCATCCCTGAGGATGATCCGAAGACATGCCATCACAATTTTGATCCTCCTCAGAGGGGATGGCCCCCCCGCTTCGGTAGCCCGACGACCTGCACGCGAAGTCGAGCACTTTACGATAGAACAGTTTAACGAGGACCATTACACCGCACCCATGGTCCCTACGCAGACTGTTCCAAGTGGTCACCCACCCGCACGCTGACAGCAGCCAGTGATGCTTGACTTCGACGATCTGTTGGGAACCGTGTCATAGCTATCAGTCCAATGAGGGACTTTCTAACCAGAAGTAGAACAGATTAAGAGCTTGCGTTGTTTTTTGCATTTATATTGAAAATGCCATTCATATGTCCAAACTGGAAAACGTATATAAGTTTTCGATTGAAATAGAGAATATTTTTCAGAGCCTGTACTTGTTTTGTCGAATGGAAGAAGTTACTGATATTGCGAGTGATCTGATCCACGTGCTTTGTTTAATATCTAATTGGTGCACTATACTTTCATTAACTGATTTGCATGCAGTGAGAATAAGGATTTAAATAACAAAACACCCTTTTTCGGCCGTACAAAATTAACTGTTAACCGATCTATTGTTATGTTTTTTAAGTTTGTTTATGATTGGCAGCTGATACGCGCAAGAATTGTTTTGAAAATGAGATTTTCTTAGCTATCTTCTAGGATTTTGAATTTTTTGTAACCATGATTTTTTTATCTAAATATGCTAAAATTTTACAAAAGTTATTATTATTTTTACTGAGACAATATTTGATTTAAATCTTTGTGACCAATCGTTTTTCATTTAAAACAATTTTTTAATCCCAATTTATGTGCTGATATCTAGCTCCAAAATAATGGTATTGATTATTTAATAATTAACTCAGCAAAACTTATATATATTTGGAATTTTTAATGTTTTTTTAATAAAATGCCTTTGATATTTTATTACTATTTTTAATTGAGTTAACAGTATAAAGTTGTATTTTACATAATTTAATATTACTTCTTTAGGATAAAATGAACTGATTATTTTAATTAAGANAACTTATATATATTTAGAATTTTTAATAAAATGTCTTTGATATTTTATTACTATTTTTAATTGAGTTAACAGTATAAAGTTGTATTTTACATAATTTAATATTACTTCTTTAGGATAAAATGAACTGACTATTTTAATTAAGAATGATTTCTATTCAAAAACAAGTATACTCATTGTATATACTTTTAGGGCAAAAAAATTGGCGTGCGTGATAAGTATGCTTTCAGCATGAATGAAGCTACCTTGTAAAAGAAATCCAATACTCTGTAAAATATGAAGGTCAGAAGAATGATTTTACATGGGTATGATATTAGTTTTGTAATTTTTTTTTCTTCATAAAATGTTTATATAGTTGTAGGGCAAGATATTGAGTGCATTGGAATTCATATGTTTTCTATGTAATTCAAAAAACTGATAATAATTAGCTACTGTCTCTAAGAGCATGTTTGAAATTCATTACAAGTTATGTTGTTACATTTTGTCTGCATATCTACTATAAATTAAACTAATATTTATTGTTTACTATATGATAAAAAAATATAATTTGTTATATTTTTTTCCTTGCTATTAAAATAGTTTCTACTTTAGTTTAGATTATCTTTTTTTAACAAGTATAAGAAATTTAGGAATTAATTCTAAATCTGAATGGAGAACAAGAGAAATAAGTTTGCAGAGTTTCTCTAATAACTAATGGAAGTCAAACAATTCAAGAATTGAACTTTTATAATTTTATTAAATGAATCATTAGACTGATTTTGACATTAAAATTGCAGTTTTAAAGCAATAAATTCGTAGGAGATAAAGCAAGGTTAGTTGCTTTAAGCAAATGTAATTTAAATCAGTGTATAAACCAAATGGGGTTTTTTATTTTTTTAAAAAAAAAAATCTGTTTATTTCGTTAAAAAAAATTGAACATTTTTAATAGTATTTATATACATATATGTATGAATACATTTAGTTTAAATTGAAGCTAATAAAACATAAATTTGCTCATAAAATTTTTTGAATTGAGTTGCGAATATGACTCTCTAATTACTTTAAATAAAGATGTATATATATATGTGTGTGTGTAATTTTTAAATCTTTACGTATACTACATTCCTACAAAAATATCGATAAAAATAAATTATGATAAGCAAATTTAAGATTGAAACATAATGCCTCTAAAAAATTTTTAAATAAACAGACTACCAACAACTTCACATTCTGAAAGTTTTTAAAACAAGTTAAGTAACACAATTATTGAACAAATTAAGGAAAAAAGTTAAAGAAACTTTTATAACTTATTAAAGATTCATGCTTTGCCTGATGAGCCTTATGAATATCAAAGGTCTGATGAGGTATTTTTTATATTTTTCAATTGATTTTTAATATTTTCTGTGTTCATATTTAAATTTTACACTTGGTGTGTAAGTTAAGCGCTAGTATCTGTTTACCTGTAAGTCAGGGTTGCTTTAAATATGTGTTCTACAGTTCGTAAGAGTTATTTGGCATTGCATTTTGACATAGTGAGTTGCTGTTAGTATAGACTGCCTTTAAGAAGATGAAGCCATTATCAAGAGCTCACTGATTTTGAATGTGGTTGTGTAATAGAGCTGCAAGAAGGTGGATTTTCTTTCCACCATATTGCAGAAATACTGGGGAGAAATGTATCTACTGTGCATGATTTTTTAACCCATGTTGAACAACCGACCCAATTTTTTGGGTTTACCACTGCCAATGTTCAACTCCGTAGCCTTGTAATTTTAAACTCAATCCAGAGGAAAAGGGAACTCCTGGATCAAGTATATGGAGAAATCTGTCTTTGTGTAGGGCTTTTTGATTGAACTAACCCACATTTGCGTTACATGAAAAGGAAAACCACCAAAACCTCCCACGGCTGGCCTGATGGTGAGAGGGCTCTATCCCTTGATTTGTCTACCACTGAGGATATTTTATGTCAGCACTGTGGTCAGTGCAAGTCAGATGTGGAATTCGTATCGTCCAGCCATCAATGGGATTCAAACTCGGAGATGCAACTTCTGATGCAGTATGGCTCTGGCGAACCGTACTGCATCAGAAGTTCGAGCTGCTGATGGCACTGCAGTGACACAACACATTGTTACAAATCGGCTACTTCAAGTGTACGACTCCAAGCGAGACGCCTTGTGGCTTGTATTCCACTCATTCCAAACCACTGCCATTTACTACATAAATAGTGTTGAATTACAGCTTAGTGGAGATCTATCGTGTTTTCTGATGAAAGTCTGTTCTGCCTGTGACAACTGTATATCAGTTAGAAGGTGGCCAAGTGAACCCCTGCTACCAACCTGTCTCTAGCCTAGACACACTGAACCTACACATGGAGTTGTGGTTTTTGGTGCTATTTCCTATGACAGCAGAAGCACTCTCGCGGCTATTCCATGCTCCTTGACGTCAATTTGCACGTCAACTTGGTGATTCAACCTGTTTTGTTGCCATTCATGAACAGCATTTAGTTGGGTATTTTCCAACTAGATAATGGTCGCCCTCATACTGCTATTGTAACCTAACATGCTCTACAAAATGTCGACATGTTGCTTTCGTCTGGTAGATCACCCGATCTTTCACCAATTTAGCATGCATCATTGGGCAAAAACTTCAGCGTCCTCCACAACCAACATTAACTATCCCCATATTGATTGACCAAGTGCAACTGGCATGCATCCCACAACATGTCATATGGCATCTGAATGACACAATGCATGCCCGTGTGCATTCAAAATTCTGGTGGTTGCACCAATTATTAATGTATTAATATTTCACATTTGAAATGGTTTTTCTCTTAATTGCATTAACCTGTGATCTTGCAACTTTAATCAAATAAATATCTTACTCAAACAAATGCATTGCCGAAATTTCATTGCTCTTCATTAATTTTTTCTTGGTGTTGGAATTTTATTTTCTATCAGTGTAGATATTCATTTTATTTAATGCTACATTATGTTAAAAAGCATGGGTGTTTTGTTTTCTATTTCAGCAGTTCCCAATTTCTTTTGGCCACGGAACTTTGGATGTTCAACCTACTTTTTACGGAACCCCGAGAAATTTCATATGCAATTGTGAACAAACAGCTGTTATTTATTTTGAAAATAATTAATGACTGCATTTTTATTATTAATTTGAAAACATTTAATGAAAAATGACACCTTTAATAGTTCAGTTTTATGGCAGACAAGTGAATTTAAAGGCCTAGAGTGGTATCAGTCTAGTTCTTAATCAGATTTTTTTGTGTGCATAAACTGAAAATAAATGAGCTGAAATGTTGTTTTCTTTTAAACAAAAATTAACTTTGTTTGAAAGGATTAAAATAAACTTTGAGAATAATTATCAGAATAATTAAAAATTAAGGAAAACTAAGTTGGATATAAATTTTATTACATGGTTAATTCTTAATTGTAAAACTTATGTTATTTTCTAACATTTTGTACAGTAAAAACCAAACACCTGCATGATTATTTGAAATTAATCTATGCATGTTTTATTCCATAATTTTTTTTTCAAATATGAAAGAATAAATATACTTAGTTATTGCTCAAACAGTGACAGTAGATGAGAATTAAATAATACATATTCTTCTTTTTGAATGAAGCATAGTGTGTCTCTCATAGCTCTCCATTTCACTCTATTTGTGACCAGATAATTTGCCTCTTTCCATTTTTTGCCAACTGTATAGTGTACAGTACTTTTAGGTCTTCCTCTATTTCTTTTGCCCTGAGGATTCCAATCAAAAATTTGTTTTGCTTTAAATTTCTGAGGTTTACATACACCATGAACCAATCTATTTCTATATACTTTTTTTAATTTCCAGTTCAATTTTTTTTTTTTTATGCTGTTTTAAAATTTTCTACTTTACGAATTTTATGAAACCACTTGATATGTAAGATTCTTCTTAAATTGTTAAAAAATGCTTGCAGTTTTTTTATGTTATTTTAATTGTAGTGTCACGTTTTTGTATTTCCAGAATTTATTGAGAATTGCATAACTGCGATGTGAATTAAATGCATGCGCTTAATACAAATGATTATTTTTTTAATGTATATTTTTTACAGGTTATGAACTTTACCTCTTTGATGATCTGTCTCTTGTATGATGGGTGATATGTTAATTACACAACCAGAAAAAAACTCTATTTTTGAAGTCAGTGGAATGCTTCAATCTTCATTTAATAAGCTCTTTGAGTTTCTACAAAAAGAAATACTTTGTGATGTTGTGATAAAAGCTGGCAGTAAATCTATAAAGTGTCACCGTAATGTGTTAGCTTGTTGTAGCCCTTATTTTCAAGCTATGTTTACAACTCCTTTAGCTGAAAGTAAGCAAAATGTGATAACAATAGGTGATATTGATGAAACAACTATGGAAATGCTAATTAAATTTGCGTATACTGCCAAGATTGAATTGAATATATCAAATGCTCAAGCGTTGTTACATGCTTCTTCAGTTCTACAGTTTGATTCCTTAGCTCAAACCTGCTGTGAATTCATTGGCTCACAACTTCATCCTAGTAACTGTCTTGGAATTCGTCAGCTGGCCCATCAACTTAATGAATTACAACTTATTAAAGCTGCTGATGAATTTACTAAGTTGCATTTTAGAAAAATCATCTTAGAAGAAGAGTTTGTTTCCATTAGTGCCAAACATTTAGAAGAAATAATATCATCTCAGGATCTTTTTGTAGACAATGAAATAGAAGTGAGTATATTTATATTTTGCTAGGTGTGATATTAAACTATTTGACATGATCGAATAATTAACTATTTGACTGACCAAAAAATTTTGTTAGTAAATATATGTCTGATTTAACTGTAAATCAATGCTACAATTTGTTAATAACTTAATGTTGCGAAACTGCAAAGTACTCGTATTTTTAAGTAATGGTTCGAAAAAAAGTATATAGTTGTACTTAGAAATCTAGTGGAATAAAAACATGCCATTATGAAGTACTAACAGTCTCTATTGGACGCTATAATGTGTGAGAAATCCTTCCTGGCAAATTCTCTGTTCACCTTTATAAGTAATTTAAGTAGAGAAAAAATTAGTTCTGGTGAACTTAGAGTTTATAAATTTTCAAAATATCAAAATGCTAACAAGTACTACTCAATAGCTAAAATAATCAAAATGCTAAAATAACAAATTAAGGCAGAATTGTGTTTTGGGAAAGTTATTTTTAATAATTTGTTTGCATTTTGATATTTAAAAAAACATTTGGAACTTTATAGTTTACCTTAGATTTGCCTGAGCTCATTTTTCTCCCAACTTTAAATTTTAAAATACTACTAATAGAAGTAAAACAGAATTCTCCATTAAAAATTTCTTCTGTAGTATAGCGCTCTGTTATAAGCATTCTTTCTCCTTTCTTCTCATTTTGTAAGTTATATTTTTATTTTATAAATTTTGACTTTCAAATAAATCCAATTCTTTGGTTCAAAATATCTATTATGGTGGGCCATTATACAACATTAAAAAGAAAAATTCTGAAATGGAATAAAGCAGTAGCTCAAAAATTTATTCCAATATGACACAAATAAAATGGTATAAAGCTGTTTTCAATTAAAAGAAATTTTGAGGGCTCTACCTACAATTGAAAAATAAAATTCAGATAAAAAGAAGTACATCTTTACAATAGAATGCTATATATATATATACACACACACAAAGCAATAGTATACAAAAGTTGCTTCTTGATATCTCAAAAAATTTTTATAACTTTTATCCATAAAGGTATAAATCTTGAAGTCTCGACGAAGTACTGAAAATGGGGTTCGAAATAGAAAAAAAAAGAGTATTTTCAATGAAAATCTGATAAGTTTAAGTTTTAATGAAAATAAAAGGAAAGTTTGACTGTTATAATATTGAAATAAAAAAAAAGAAAAGAAATTATGGGATACTAACAAGAAAATATTGCAATCAAATGGCAAAATGATTAATAATTGTGAAATTTTGAAATCTTTTTCACAGTCAAATGTCAATTTTTCATTTTTCTAAGTCTTTTTGCATTGATGTACTTTTATCATTAAACAGTATTTTTTTTAAAAAAAGAAAAATGATGAATAAAAGTGATCGGTAGCTTATTTAGTTTAAGTTGCCACTCTTTCTTGTTAACTCCCCATGTGCCAGGTGGTTATTTTCAGGTGATGAAAGTAGCTTTGACATCAAACAAAACTATTAATTCTCACTATAAAAGGTTAAACTACCACTCTGGTATGATGTGTGTCAGCATTCTTTTTACTCTTAACATTTTTTCTCATAAAAATGCTTTTTCAAACTTGCAATTTTCAGCTTCTTTTTTTTCTAATTATGTTTAACAGTAGATTTGACTTAAATTATAACTTAAAGTCAGAGTTTTTTAAAAAAAAAATTTCTTGTTTCTTATGTGTTCTTATTTATTGCAAACATATATCCATGTCAGTACATTTACATAGCTGTCAACTCTTCTGCATTTATGCTCCATTTTCTGCTTTTTTGCCCTGAAATTTAAATCATCTATGTTTTGAAATTTGAAGTGCTTCATCTTTTTAGAACTACTTATGTATAAACATGCATGTGTGAGGAGAAACTCTTTTGCCTTTTAATGGTGTCTTGAATTTTTACTATGCTTCAACTTAATGTTGTAGGTCATTAATTAATGCAAAACATGAGATGATATATGGATCTGATGATAGATGCAAAATATAAATGCATCTAATAGTATAAAAAAAAAGATAATTCATATCGATTTCAGATTTATTTTAGCTGATTATGTTAAAAAAACTAAATCAAATTGTGTACACTATATTCCAATAACTGTACTGTTCTAAATAGAGAATAATAATTGAAAATGTGTAAAATCCTCTTCATTAAGTAATTTCTTTTGTAATGAATCATCTGCATTTTAAAATTCAGTATAAAATTTAATTTGTTGTTATATGCGTTTAATAAAATTGTTACAGTTTATAATCCCAATATAAATTTTTTTTCTAAAGGTTTACGAAGCAGTCATGCTTTGGATCAAACATGATGTAAACAAAAGGAGAGATTCACTTTCAAAATTACTCTCAAAAGTTCACCTTCCTCTTTTACCGCTGTCATATTTGAGAATGTATGTAGATTCCGATTCATTAGTGAGAAAAAATTTAGAATGCCGAGATTTATTAGATGAAGCTAGACATTATCAATTGTGGCAAGTTAGTAGATTGCCAACCACCCACTTGCCAGTCAATCAAAGAACAAGACCTAGGAAGAGCTATGCTGGTAATTAATCTAATTGTTTTTTCTTTCCTTCAATGTAATTGGTTGCACTTTTGGAGCAAAAATTATTTTTTCTTTCCTCATATTTATCTTTGCAATTAAACTACTTTTTAGTTATATTAAAATTCTGTTATTGAACTCTGTTATGTTAATCTGAATGTTTCATCTAAGCTGTAGCTGTCTTCCTTTTTTAGGGGTGATATTTTGTGTTGGAGGAAGAGGAATGAATGGCAACCCTTTTTCATCTATAGAATTCTATAGTTGGTACCATCAAAAATGGGTTAAACTGAATAGTATGTCTACAAGTCGTCGACATGTAGGATGTGTTTCTTTAAAAGGTATTTAAGTAAGGCATTATTTCTTCATTGCATTCTTTTGTAATCAATTTTGTATTAGTGTCTATGAGTTACAATACAGTGATAAAGGCACTAAACTGCCTGTCATTATGAAGTACCAGGTTTCAGCTTGAATCCCATCCAACTTCAAATCCATAGATACCGAATTGCCTTAGCAACAAAAATGGCCAGTATACAATGTTGGTAACATTACCACTATCATGCTGTTGATCATGAAATTGTAGGAATTAACTGCTGTTACCACCTTGACCTACAATGGGCTGTTACAGGAGTACTTTTTTTAATTTTTATTAGCATGCATGCCTGTACAAGGTAATTGCAAACTGAAGAGCAGGCAATGTTACAAATGACATAATTATCAAGTTTTCTGCATTAAAAATAAGTTGTTTTTTTTAATTATTGATATGTAGCAAGTAATTCATCAATGGTAAAAAATTCTAGTTCTTAGATGCTTTGTGTGTACTAGAGTAAAAAAGTTATTGGTGTTTAGAATTTCACACCAACAACAGAGGAAAAGAACATTTTAATTATCTTTTTAATTTAGTTACAATCATATTAGATATGAGTGACCATGTGTCTAAAATACTTGTCTTAAAAGTTCTTAAAAATAAAAATGTCTGCTACGAAATAATAAATAGATTTACGAAAAGGGGTCTTAAAATTTACAGCTTTATTTTAACATGATATTAATAAAAGTTAGATAAAAATTATTATACATTTGTTAAATCAATTTTTATGAAAAATCTTTTAAATAAGCAAACATAATATTATATTAAATGCATCAAGTCTAGAATAATTTTGTTGTTTGAAGAAAAGAATATGAAAAAACACTCAATCAATTGTGCTTTGAACAAAATTGTTTGTTACAAAGATAGGTAAACTATTTAGGCCTCTATTGTTAGGCATGAAGTTGAAATTTTACTAAACATTCATATTTATTTTTATGCATAAAAATTTCATAAATAGTATCATAATCAAAAACTGTGTATTTTGACTTCACATATTTAAATTAAATATGAGCAACTTTGTAAATGAACTGAATGTTACCATACTATTAGATATGTTTCAACATTCTATTATAGGAAAATAAAATCATTTTAACTTTTACTTTGCTACAAGTAAGCAAAAAACGAAAAAAAAAGCTTTTGGTGAATTCTGGGAAAAAGGAGACAAGGGGCTTAAATTTTTTAAATTATTTGGTCACACATTATTTTCTTCAGAAATATATGAATTTCTTGAATCATAGCATATTTTTTCCAATTAACTTATTAATTTTCTGAAAATCAGGGACAAAGTCACTTTTACTCTGTACAGTTTTCTAACCACGAAACAGCCCTATAATTTAGTGACATAATAACTGTCCTTCCGTTACCAAAATATTGCATCCCAACTATCTCACCTAGAACCTTTTAGGTTTAGAAATCAATGTTTTTGTGTACAAAGTATAATTATTTCATTAATTAATACAAAATAGTTAAAATTTTATTGGGTTTTTATTTTAGTAGCTTTTTATTGGTAACAGAAGGACAAAAAATATGGTAACAGAAGGACAGAAAATAAGGCAACAGAAGGACAATTATCTATAAACTTATTTAGATCCGAACTTTTAAAATCTTTAAAGTGAAACAAATTAATTTTAAGTTAGTATTCAAAATCGAAACACATGTAAATAATATTTACACAGAAATTTTTTTCAAAAAAAATTCTTCCATAATATGTGTTCAAAATAAGAAAATTTCATGTTTAGAAATTACAAAGTGTATGAAAATCATTTTGATGAAAATTATCTAGATGTTCATGAAAACATTTGACATGCTTAAAATGGGAGTAGTGAGTCACAGAAAATAATAAATATGTTACTAAAAGGATGTAAAGACTTAGTTAAATAATGTTTTCATCTTCTTAAAGGAAAAATCTGCACATTTTAAAAGCACTCTTACATGAAAAAATAACACAAATTCTTCATAGAAAGTAAAATAAAAAATGCAAATGAAAAATCTGTAGCAGTAGTAGAAAATTTTGCTGGTAAGTACATAGGGTGTTCCAATTCCTCACAAAATCACCATTACCAAAGATTATTAACAGTTTTTGTCTTTTTCAAAAATCAATTACAGTTTTCATTATGTGAAACACTGTTTTATGACTGATCTTAATTTCAATTCATGGACAATGAATCAACGGTCTGTGCAAAGGAGACCGCTCATCTGATGCTAAAAATTGGAGGGCTAACCTTTGTGATGCAAATTCACAGTTTTAAATTCAGTCAGCACTAAGCACTTTCACCCATTATGCAATTGGCCTACATGGTAATACATTCTTGCAACAGCTTTGCTAATATTCCAGTACATTTCTGTCATGGGTAGCCTTTGTTTTAATCTACTACTGCTGATTACTTAAATAAAGTGGCTGAAACAGCACTGTAAAGTTTCACACACACTGCAAATGCCCCTTTTACTAAATCGATAGTTTTACGTATTAAGTACACTGGCAACAATACTGGATACTTTGCTATCCTGTTAGGATGCACTAGATATTCTACGACTTTCTGAACTAAGTTGTTGCTGCTATATTTATAACCCTTTGAGTTATGTGAAAACTAGTATGAAAGTCAAAAGAACTTTTTTTTTTAACATTCTTTTCATTTTTATTAGCTGTGAGTAATGTTGAAAACTTTCTATTTCAAGTATTAAAATTTTAATTTTTTAATAATGTTCATTCCTAGATTATATAAAGCAACTTAATTTGTATATTAAAATGTATTCACTAAATACAAATCCTTTCTCAAACTGCAAAATATTTATATGTATATAATAATATACTGCTCAAAACAATTAAAGGATATTGTAAATCATGTTTAAAATAACGGTATTAACATTTTTTTTTTTATAAAATAGAAGATAATCACTAATGCAAGTTTTTCTTATTTTTAAACTTCTCAGTATGCAAATTTTAAGTTTGATATCAAAGACATTTGATTTGGCTTTCAACTTAATGTAAGACAAAGCGGAAAAGAATGATCGACATTCCGTAAGCGCATTGTTTCAATGAGTGCAATGTCTTAACAAAGTCATTTAACTGAATCAGAAACTTCGAGAGTTCTTAGCCAGTTAAATGAGGCTAAACACAGGCCGAAGTAGCAGAAGCCGTTGGAGAGTCTCAAAGTGCAATTTCCAGGATTTGGAACCATTTCTTGGAGACTGAAAATGCAAGCTGAAGATCAGGGCAAAGGCGTAGATGTGCAACAACGCCTAATGAAGTCCATTATTTAACGGTAACGTCTTGGAGACACCGAAACACCTTCACTCAGCTACTGGCACTACAGTTTGATCACAAACTGTCCAACCTGCAGCACCTTCATTCTATAGGCCTATATGCTCGCCGACCAATGGTGTGTGTCACGTTAGCAGCAAGGCTCTGTTGCGCCCACAGGGAGTGGGGAACAGAGCATGTGAACTGGAGGAGAAATGAATGGCATAGTATTTTTTTCTCTGACGAGTCCAGTTTTTTTGTTCATCCTGATTATAGGCATATTTTCTTCTAGAAGGAACATAGCACTAGAAACAATCCTGCATTCATGCACGAAAGTGTAAGATTTGGTAGTGGGAGAGTGGTGGACCAATCTCCATATCATTCGAAGTGGAGCTCTGATCGGTCGCCGATCCTGAGACCTATTATAGTTCTTTACGCTGCAGCAATTGGTGATGACTTCATGTTAATGGCCCACAACTGCGGGCCACATCGTGCTAACTTGATGAATGATTTTCTTTTAGAGGAAGAAATCATACGAATTAATTTGCCAGCGAGTTCTCGGGACATGATCCCAGTTAGGCTTGTTTGGGACATTCTAGGTCGACAGATTGCTGGACGCCTACCACCACCACAAACTCTCAAAGAACTGGAAAGAGCTCTTCTGGAGGAGGAGTAGGATAGAATTCCCCAGCCCCTTATTTATAACCTCAATGAATCAATACCTCAAAGGTGTTCAATGTTTTTGGTCGTCCGGGAAAACTATACTCTTACAAAAAACTATTTGCTTTTAAGGGAACACCTTTTTTATTTATTTTTTCTCATATGCACAAATTGTGTTTTTTTTTCCTTTCGTACCCAAATACTCTAAAAAGCATTTTTTTTCTGCCAAACAAATGTCATTTTTATCTCATATAGCCTACTACGTCTGTCGATAATGTATCATTCTCCAGGTGCAAGATCACCACACAACCTCAATATCCTTTAATTGTTTTGAGCAGTGTATTTTGTTTAAAATACAAGACTTCAAATATTTAATCATTGATTTTATAAGGCGTGGGTATATTAAACAAAATAAAATGAAAATTTTAAGTAATTAACCTGTCTCCCTTTATTTTTTATTTATTTATTTTTCTTAAGTTATTTTCAAAATATTCAAATTTATATCTTAGAAAATGTTTTTAATTATTGTTCTAGGAATAACAAATGTTTGTACGTTATTGAATCTGCCAGTATTCACTTTTGTTAATTAAGTTGCCAGTTAAAATTTTTGCTAATAGAATTTAATTAGCCTTCTTTGTATGAAGCATATATCTGACTTTTATAGGTAAAATATATGTCGTTGGTGGTCGTGATGAAAATGTTCATATGTCAAGTGCAGAGGTCTTTGATCCTATGACGAATGAATGGTCTTCTTTGTCCTCGATGTCTACTCCAAGGTAAATAACATTTATTATCAATTTCTACTATATTTTCTTGTAAAATTTAAGTAGATTACATCAATTTCTACTTACTGATTAAAGGAAATTTTTATTTTTAAATGACATTGTTTCTTTAACTCTTTATAAGGCCATTTTTTCCCCAGTATTATTTTGTTAAAATATTTTTAGGATTGAGAATGAATTTTAAAAAGGAAACTAATTATAATTTTTTGTTTGTTTTAAAAATACGAATAATGAGAATAATAATCAAAGAGACAAATAATCAATGAGAAATAATAAAATGAATGAATGTACAACTTCATGCCTCTTGACTTCACGTAACCTTTACTGTTACCCTCATTTATGTAAACATAACTTCCATTGTTTTGCTTATTTTTGCTTTTTGTATTTTCTGAAGTTTCTAGCAGAAGCCTCACATATCATAAGTAGAAAAATAGCATCCCATTGATATTTAAAAATTAATGAAGCTGGTGGAAAATATGTTTTTCATCCTTTAAATTGCACAATTAGAAGAAGAAAAAAAAGTATATGTTTTAAAAAAACCAAATGCTATTCTGACATTTTATGCTTCACTTTTTAAGTAACTAGTTTACGAAATTTCATAAAATTATTTTTTCTTAACTAGCAATAAAGAAAATTTTATTTGTAATTTTCTGTCGTCGTGAATCCTGCTAAAATTATATTCCATTTTGTATATTTCCAGGATGCATTTTAGATTTTATTCCTTTCAAAAATACTTAAATCACTATGGTAAACCTAAGTATTTTGTTGCAGAGATGTCTGGACATAATATTTCTGTTGAATTAAACAGGTTGATTACTTAGGCACTAAAGAGGAAATATTGATAGTAAAAGCATTTCATTTCTTTTATTGTGTAAGAGTAAACTATCTGTGACTACCACTATATATTAACAATCAGGCCCGGACTGGGATCTAAAATCGGCCCGGGCATTTTGGAGACATCGGCCCTCTAACTCACATAAACACCGCGTGCACGAAGCGTACGCGGCTCCTAATGTATCATTCTTAGTCATTTTTTACTTATAAATTCTCATGAACGTAAGTTAATTTATCGAAGTAAGAAAGTAGATAAAAATTGCTTACTAATCCTTTAGAGAATATATTTCAGTTTAAAATAAATGGTTCTTATGAGGTAATAGGTTGATAAAATCAAAAAGAAGGTGAAAGATGAAGAGTAAATAAAAATATTTATTATACTACACATGCATGAATGATTTATATAAAAAAAAATTTAAAAATAAATTTGATGCTTCTTCAAAAGTCACTAAATTAAAATTAAATTTAACTTTTGAAGAGGCTCACTATTTTCTGCTACTTGATCGATTATGTCGTCGCTATCTAATTTCATTAATAGATTTTTTTTCTATTTGCCATTACCATGAGAGCATTCAAATTATCAGAAGATAAAGTACTCCTCATTCTATTTTTAATTATTTTTAATGATCTTTCACAAGCCACCTGACTTTTTGACAATGTTAGTAAAAATTTTAATGCTAGACTAATTAAATTGTAAGAATTGGNCAATGATGCCAAATAAGATATAGGTTTCCATTTAAAAAATCAAAACTGTGTTCAAATTCCGGTACTTCCGGGAATTAACAATATCACTATTGAATTCCTTGGGGTCGATTTAGTTATTAGATTTTTTATTTCAAATCGATTATTTGCTCCATTCTCGAAAAAAATGGGTAGCACGCATGATCTGAATCACCCTGTATATTAAAACAATATTATTACCACATATATCATATATATGTTATTTAATGTTATTATTATTTGCGCAATATTGTTTGAATTCATGCAATGTATAAAAAAAAATTTGTCGCTGCTGGCTCGGTACAATCGGCCCTCAGGCCAGACCGGCCCACCGGGCATTTGCCCGGTCTGCCTACTGGCCAGTCCGGGCCTGTTAACAATTGTAATGTTACTTTGAAAAAATGTCACAAATACATGTGTTATAATCAAGAAAAGGACGTTGAATTCATGTATAGTTATTTCTTGCCTCCCCTCCCCCTCAAAAAAAAGATAAAAATATATAGTCCCTACTGCCATTTTTTTTCGTAAGTGGCAACCCTGATTTTATTATCTAAAATGGTTGATCAGTGATGTAATGCAGGAATAATTGATACTTTTTTATGAATGTGAAATGGAACTGGCACTTAACACTAAATAATCTAATCAAAGAATGAGACTGATTTACACAAATTCAGAAAAGCCAAAATAATTGAATAGCATTTAAAATAATAAATCAAAATGAAAAAGTGCTAAAAGCAGCTAAAACCAAATTTGTCTTATTTTAATTGAGAAAGTCAGAAATTCTAGCAGAAAACAAAGAATATTTTAAGGTATGTATGTTAGCAAGACAGCACTTGGGAGCAGCCAATGCACAGGAGCCTTTCTGTTGTCAGTGGTAATACCAAAAACTGATTGTGACGTGAGGCCTCATAATGGATAAACAAATAAGAAGCAATTAGAAAAGTTGAGATATAAATGCAATGAAAAATTAATGACAAACCGAATTTAAAAGTCCACGGAGTAAGACTTATTAACGAAATGCCCACATATAAGAAAAATAAATAAAGATAAAGTCACAGTTAGAATAACCAAATCAAAATAATATATAGATTGCCAAATCATTAAGAAAACTTTAGAAATAAATCAATTACTGACCCGTTTTGAAAATCTTGAAAAATAAAGCATAAAACATTCAATGAGTAAAAATTCTATAAAAGTGCTGCCATCTATATGCTTCAGGAACAAAAAAATTTTAATCTTACCCCATAGGCCTATTTATGCGGACTTCAATATTGGCCAAATTATATAAACATCTTTAAAATATTTTGAATTAAAATATTATAATTACAGTAATTAAAAGGAAAATTATTATTCTCTAATGTAATCTTAAAATTCTCGATAGCTGAACGAAAATCTGCTTTATTATTATGAATAAATTTAAACCTAATAATTTGACCAATCAAAGTATTCTTAGAAATCTTAAAGTATAGATTGCAATTAAAATGTGTTTAACTAATAACATTATATTTAAAATCTCTTCTTTTATCGTATAATCTGATGAAAATTTTTTGGTAATGAAGTTTAATATCAAGATCTTAAAAAAAAGTGCCATTTTCATCTGAATTAGTCTTTATTAAATTTAGTTCCATAGGATAAATATCTTTAATTAAATCAAAATCATTGCAATCAAATAATTAAATCATCAATAAATCTTCAATTAATATTTTATGTTATTCCTTTATCTAAATTTTTTTCTTAATTTATTATTCTGAACTAAACACTCTTTCTCACCCTTTAATATTCACGTCCTGTATTTTTGACTTCAAGTTATGCATTGACATTTTTGATTTCTCCCTTTCATGGAATCGTGAGAAAGACTTTTTTCCTCGACCTATCTAATAGACCAATTATGATTACTAAGATTTCCCTAAAATGAAGCATTTTACGGATTTATTTTGAAAGATTTTCTCTAACTTTTATTGAGGAGCACTTTGATCTTTTGTCACTTGGATGCTAGCTCTTCTTCATGTCTTAGTAAATAATAATTTTGTATGGAACCTGAAACCTGCTTATTTTCACCTCTCGGCGACGACCTGATATATATGTGTGTGTGTATATATATATATATTAATAGTATATTTTATTAATAATTATAACTAAAGGTAATTCTAACATTGTTTAGGCGAGGCCTTGGACTTTGTTCAATGGGTGGCCCTGTATATGCAGTTGGTGGCTTAGATGATGTTGTTTTCTATTCCATTGTTGAAAGATATGATGTTAATTCTGATGTATGGAGTGTTGTTGCCCCAATGAACTGTGCTAGAGGAGGAGTAGCTGTTGTAAAATTGAAGGTTTGTTGTTTATCTATTTCTGAAACACTTTTTTCATGCCTGAATTCTGTCATAAATTATTACAATAATTTTAATATATCTATGCACACTACCCTACAATAATAGAATAGACACATTTCAACATTTTTAAATTTCTCAGGAAATACTTAAAGGATTATTTTGTTACTTTGGAGGTGTTTAGTTCGTGTGATTTTTCATACTTTGTAATAAGATTTAAAGCTCTCAGAATTTTGAATGACTTAATTTTTCTTTATGTGAATGAAAAAGAATAAAATATGCTTCTCTCAATTGATTTTATAAATGTTTTACATCAATATAATTTGTTTCAGTTAGGTATAAACTATGGTTAATTTTTATCATAAATATTTATTTAATAAACAGCAAGCTTTTAATATAAAATTTGCACAACAATTCATTTAAATATGTACTTTTTTTTAACTACAAATGTAGGGTTTGATGTATGCCTTAGGAGGAAATTGTGGACAAGTATCATTGAATACTTGTGAAGTATATGATCCTCATCTTGATAAATGGACTTTTATATCACCAATGAATAGATGTAGAGCTGGAGCTGGGGCTGCAGTATTAGATGGTGTCATCTATGTAATTGGTAATGCATTGTTTTTCTTGTTTAAAAATTGGCAGTGTTTTACATTATGTGAGTTTTTTTTTTTAATATTTTATTCTTGTTTAGGGAAAAGTTCTGCAATGTTCTGAAAAGCTAGTTGGAATACTTTTTTAATTGAAATTAATTTGTTTAATAAACAAATTAATGGCATTAATCTGTTAATAGTTCATTTTTTCTTGTGAAAAGTGCTTGACTAAACTTTCTAATGACAAATACAAATGTACTCAAATACGTCATTACTTTCAGCTTTTAAATTCTTTTTTTAAGAAAAGAAAAAAAATTATTTAATTTATCTGGTATGACTCTTAAGAATTTAGGCAAATACATGGGTAAAAATATCAACCCAAACTAAATTTAAAATCGCCCACCTTCTTTCAAAACATAAAATGTTTCTTCTAAGCAATATTGAATTTCCATAAAGTAAATTTATATAAGTAAAATCCCTTGATATTTAGTACTTTGTAATAATTATTATGTAAACTGAAGAAGTAGTTGTTTGAGTTTCATTATTTATTTATTTATCTTTTATGTTTTTTTATTTTGCTTTTGTCTGCTTACTCGTAAAATGTTCAAAAGGTCAATTAGCAATAAAATGAAGGTCAATTTTGCTTTCAGCGTTTAGGCAACACAACTTATAGTAGTCATCAAACACAGAACTACAATTAAAATTTGAGCAATCTGAACAGTGCTTTAAATTTCAATTAACGATTAACTCTTTGTGGAGCAGGAAAATTTGAACCTATATGTTTTTTAAGAAGAGGTTTCAAATTGTGGTCATCGCATATATGTCCGAAACTAAAGTGATGTGCTTTATCTTTGCATTTTTCAAAATTTAGAGTTATTCAGTAGAATCTACTTATTTAAGGGGATAAAAACTATTTTGATTTTAATGGTTTGCATTAATATCAAAAAAGTAGGGCATTTTTTTCACTCTTGAAAGGTTAAAAATAAAAATTGAGGAAATTATTTAAATTTTCACTATAAGCTGGTGGAGTGATTTTATACTTCTAGCTAATTCGAAAATAGTCAAAAGTTTTTTATGAAGCAAAACATTCTATTTGGCAATAAAATGGCATTAAAATTTGCTTGTTGGAGACATAAAGCAATTAAACTTGTATTGTCATTCACCACAGAACTCCAGTTAATATTTTAACAGTCTAGCTAGTTGGAAAGTAAACATAGTGTCATGTTATATGGACTGTGTCCACAAAGGTGGTGAGACGCCATTTTTCTATATTAAAGGCACTGATGCATTTAAGACTAAATTCTGAAAATTGGTAAACAAATATTGATAGATTAATTTATTTAATAAACTTAACTATTTGTTCCATAGATATTGTATGTTTCTCTTTGTTATTTTTGAACATACTCTTTTTGGAAAGGGAATGAAATTTCCTTCAAAGATCTGATAATTTTTTTTTTCTAGAAACTTAAATAATTTTAAAGTACAGTCAACCCTCCTATAACGCAGTGAGTGCGTACCGCATTATATGGAAACCGCGCTATAAGAAACTCGGATTTAACCGTACAAACCAGGCTAATTCGTAGTGCGTTCTATGGAAACCGTCTACCGCGCTGTAAGAAATGCAGAATTAGTACAAATCACATCATTCGTACCGCGTTGTATGGAGACCAATAAGGACAAGATAAATTATTTTTATTGAATTGAAAAGTTTATATAAAGAAATGATACCAAAATTAAACTATAAATCTGTTTTCCAACAAACGCAAGAAAGACTTTTGTAAAATTTAATTTTTCAACACTCATCCTCGCTGTCAGATAATATGAGTCACCTAACTCGTCTTCTTTTAATAGGCAAAATATCTTCCTCACTTGGCTCATCTTCACATTGGTTTTCGATTGTAGCTTTTTTTTCTAATTCCACTAAAACCTCTCTATAGGGAGCTAAGCAATTTCTTAACTTTCTTTTAAACTTTGCGCTACGCACCGTTGAATGATCAGTTTCAATGAAATGGAGTTCTAATTCTTTAGCCAAATTTAGCCCTTTTTTTACATCTTGTAAATCGACATTTGGCACCCATTCGTTTTTCTTATTTTCATTTACCAATGGATTTGAGGTGGGTGCATCAATTAAATCCATCAGTTCATCCTCATCTAAAGTTTATTCCTCGAGTACGAGTTCTCTTATATCCTGATGGTTTGTTGTAAATTCTTCATCGCCTAAACGAGAAGCAATGTTTACTATTTCTGTAACTGGGAGTGAAATTGTAGAATCATCTTGTATTGCTTGAACCATTTCAGGTAAAAGGGGTTTCCAACACGCATTAAGCGTTGATGGTTTAATTTCCGCGCAAGCCGATGACACGGTTCTAATACAATCTAAAATAGAAAATTCCATCCAAACTTGAGTAAGGGTTTTATTTTCACTACTTTCTAATCTGTCGAAAATGGTTTGGAAAACTTGGCGTGTGTAATACATTTTTAAAGTTTGAATGACTCCTTGGTCCAAAGGTTGTATTAATGACGTGCAGTTAGGAGGAAGGAAGACAATTTTTACATTTGGATGATCCAATNCTCGCAACAATCAGAAGAGTGGTTCTTTTCCGAACAAAATAAACAATTAAAAACCGCAGATGTCATTAATTCAGTCGCCGATACTCTTCCAGCCTGCCTGTTATGATTAGAGGGGGGATGAAATTCCGAATGATACTTAGAATTCCGTGTGCGAGTAACACGTTTCGCACCTAACGGACAGCCATCTTCCACAGTTTTCCTTATATTGTCTGCATTTTTCTTTAGGGTTCGAACTGTAGATTCATTCAACTTGGTTGATTTTGCAACCGACGATAGTTTTTCCCCGCCTTCTAAACGATTTAAAATTTCGATTTTATCTTCAAGAGATATAAACTTTCTTTTTAACCCTTTCCTTGTTTCTTTCGTGTTTGACATGATGCAAATCTAGGGTTAATAATTACTTTATTTTTATTATATCAGAACAAATTAAGAATATTACTTACAGTATTGTGTAATGTTGTCCAATTATAAACCACAAATTAAACAGCAAAAAGCTGAACGAACGGACGGTGCAGAAAAAGTTTTAGAAAGACTTGGTCTTCAACAAAACGTGTGCACTGTGAAAGAGCTCTGAAAGGACTAAAACCGATGTTGCTATGAGATAAGCCGGAGATCATCTTTATGTAAACATATCTAGTTACTATGTCGCAATCCCACTGCTTGGACCTACATGAAACTGGCGCCATCTGTTCCCTTATAATTCAAATAGGCCCTAACGAACTAAACAGCTTAGGCTACGCTGAAGGAACTTATGGGATGCTGTTGACGGAAACCGCGTTCTGAGAGTACCGCGTTATAGGAGGGTTGACTGTATTGAAGATTTCTCTCAGTTATGCTCATAACAAAGCGTTTTTTCTATATAAACATGTAAATAGCTAATTTTTAAATATTTCCTAGTTATTCTTGAGTCTTTGTTGAATTAGGGTGCAATAAACTAGTTTGATTATGTGTTGCTGTATATATAGTCAAACTCATGATGCGCTTAAAACGGTACAGTTTTAAATAGATATTTTGAATCTTATTCACCATTTTTTTTTTTCAGATTATAATGTTAAATTAGTGCTTATGATAAACAAGTTTGATATTTTGTGAATATAGTATTGAGAGATCTCAAATTTTAAGTTTGGATGAACATTAGTTTTATGAAACATTTACTTCCAATAAATTGTAGTTGAGAATTAGAAATATATTTCAAGCATTGTCTGTTGGTGTTTCAAAACTGCAAGTAATATATTATAAAACTTTGTTAAACTGTATCCCTTAAAATGATCAATGATTTGTCTTAAATTAATTTAATACCAATCTGTTTAAAGACATTTAAATTTATCAAATTCCTTATGACAATTTTCTTCTATTTGTCCCGGTTTATACTACATTATATCTTTTATCTTGGAAAAAGGTATGTTTATTGTGCAAGAAAACTAGTAAAAACTTTGCTTTTTGTAATTGTTTCTAACAATTATAATGATTTCAGGTGGATTTGAAAATAATGTTCCTTTAAATTCAGTCGAAAAATATGACCCAGATACTGATAAATGGGTCTTTGTTAAATCAATGAACTGCAATCGAGGTGGAGTTGGAGCTGCAACGCTTGGTGGTTATATTTATGCTATTGGTGGCCATAATGGAACTCATTATTTAAATGCTGTTGAAATCTATGATGTGGAAGAAGACAGGTAAAATAAATATTTGAACTCTATTTTTTTTTATCTTGTCAAGTTAATATGATGATCTCTATATGATTTTCTAATAGAAAGATACATAGTTGTATAGTGTCAAAAAATATTATAGATTATGCTAGTGCCAGAAAAATAGTTTTATACCTGAAGTATGACTCTTAAAAAATTCATTCTTTTCTTAAATAAAATCAAAAGTTCATTGAGTGTAAAAAATGGTATATATAAAATATCCCAATGATCTTAAAGTAATGAAAAAAAAGTAAATCAGAACAATGCAAAATGGCTACAAATTATTTTTTATTAAATTATTTTCATTCTGTTGTCTTACATACACATTCTTCTTTCTTTTATTTAATTAATTTTCTTTATATAAAATGTTCAAATTAACCATTATTGAAATGTCTAATAAATGCAACTGATCTATAGATGATGGGCAATTAAAAAATTTTGTTTCTGTATCAAATAATTGGAAGTATTTTTATTTTAGATCCTTCTACCGGCTCCTTGATCTACATAAATTATGATTTTGAATTAATTTAAAAAATGTAATTCGGTTGCTCATGGAAGTTAGGATATGGATTGGAATATAGTGTATAACTACTTTATTTTTTTTTTTTGAAAAAAAGTAAATAATAGGCGGTGAAACTTGAAGAATTTGTTCACACTGTGAATCAAAAAACCTTCATATATTGATGTACCTTTTTTTCCCCTAAAAGTGCAATTATTGGGATTTGCTTCTGTGTCATTAAAATATTTTACTTGGTGCTCCATTAAAGAGTTCAGCTTTTCTAAGTTTCTTATTCTCAGTTATAGAAATTTTTCTTCCTTATTAATCCTTAATTATGAAATGAGATAATTAAATGGAAGGAAATTGAAGAGTACTACTTCATATTGTGTTTTGTTATCTCATAGTTTCAGATTTTCCATCTGCAATTTCTTTTAACTTTATAACTTCTTTTTGTTCATAGTTTCATTTTCATAATTTTTTTAAATGAAAATAATATTGTAGGTGGAGAATGGGTCCAGAAATTAGTGACTGCCGAGCTGGTGCTGGTGTGACATGGTGTTCTCTATCATCAGATTGCTTAAATAAGCTTTGTCAACCTAAAAGTCCTAATAAAAAAGATAAAAATTCCTCAAATGTCACAGAAATTCACACAGCATCTTGCTGATAATGTGATGGCCTGAGACATGCAATATTTAAAATTTGCAGCAATATTGCCTGCAATATTTAAAATTTGCAGATTGTCATAAGAATAGTGTGCACATTTTTGTGCCTCCAAGGTATTAACTTACCCAAAGAATAAATGCTCATTTACTTTTTTTCCAACAACTGTCAGCTTTATATTTTCTCATAAGCTAGTTTTATACAAATGTTCCTATCTATAATTATATGTGGACATATTTACTTTAAGATATTTTGTGCTTTATTGTTTATATCATTAAGAATTCCTAAGTTATTTGTGATGCTGTTGCTAGGTAATTATGTCTGTCTTCTGAAAACATGGTTTTTGTTCATGTAAACTTTTTATATTTTTATACATTTGCCAATTTTTTGGTTTTAAGAAGTGAATTTTTTGTATTACCCTTTATTATTGTAGAGCTTCAGTTTTGACTAAGTAAAACTTCCCATCTTAAAACTAGTTTCATAATAAATGATCAATTTTAAACTAAAGTTTGCGCGAAATACTTAATTTTAAACTAAGAGACTTGTTGAAATAAGCATTCAAACTTGAAATTTTATAGTAAAAACAAAAAATCTTTTTATAAATGGAAAATACTTTTCCTATTTTCATTGTAATTAGCATTAAATACTATAACTTTTTTATTTATTAATTTATAATATGCATTTTGATTGTGTACATACATGTATGTATATATCAGAGTTCTCACTGAATTAGGAAAGTGCGGTATTGCCTGGAAATTTTATTTTTATGAAAAAAAATCGAGATGTTTGATGTCAATACCCATTTCGTTTTTGTTCTATTTTAATTGGAGTTTCATTGTGTCATCTTTATAGTTGTACATTCTTCTATGTTATTGTCATTCTTTTTCCTGACGCATTGCAGCAGCTGCTTGTATTATATGTGTGACATTTTATTTGTAATGTCCTGCATTATGTTCACTTATTTAATACTGAGAATGCTTTTTTTAGCCAAGTGCTGGAAAAATTTTGCCGGAAATCTTAAAATTTGAGATAACAAATAAATCTAACCTCCATTGCAAGTATTTCCTATAAATCTTCCAAGACATGGTATTCATAAGCTTGTTGAAAGTTAAATATAAATTTGCAAAATACTTATTTCTTGTTTCAAATTTTTCTCTATTATAACCACTTCATATATTCATTAATATAATTAACTTGGTTAGTGATAATAATTTAATATCTATTGCAACTTTCTTTTAACCAAGCTTTATGTATAAATAAATGTTGGTTCTTATTTTATTTTTAATTCTGATTTAATTTTATATTGTTAATACGACTATTACATTATGATTTTTTTTTTATAATTTATATTCTTTTACTTTTAAATTTACTTACTAAATCTTCATCTACAAAAACATGGGTTTCATTCCTTTTTTTAATAAAAATGGCATATAAAACAATGCTGTCTAATTTTGTTCACATTTTCCTGAAAATATAAGGAAAATTTATTTTTGAAATTAAACAGGACCCTGATATATATACATATATATGTACACACACAATTTGTGTTTCACAAAAGTTGGGCAAAACGTGAAAGGAAGGTAGGGCACATCATGGTTGAGAATCATATAACATCTAATGCTAGGAAATATGTTAAGGAAGTTGCTAAAAATTATGAACTAGCTGTTAGTATTCATTTGAAATGCTACTTTTATTAATATAAGTTATTTTAATTTTTTGATAGTCGTGTTTTTATCAATTTTTGTCTAAAATTGTATTCAAACAGGCCTGAAAATAGCTATTTGTAGTAATTTAATGATTTGACAACCAATTGGTGATGTTAACTAGATGGAATTTAATAACATTTCTTGTAAAAGGAATATGTTGCTAAGCAATTCACATTCTTCATGATGTGCCTTGCCTGTATATACAAAGTCTAAAGACAGTTTACGAAAATTAATATGCTCTAGACATTTATAAAAATATTCAATTTCATAGTCAAGTAATAGTTTCTATTCTTCAACAAACGTAAATGTTGCATTCTAGCTAGAAGTAAAATAACTAGAGTAAGTCTACCAATTTTGTTGGATCGTAACAAATACCAGATGCGAGAAAATTTTTTAAACTTTTATTTATTTCTAGTGATGAAAATATGCTTTTATTTATATATTCTAACTTTCAAATCTTCTTATATTTTGAAATGGTCAAACCCAACCTTTTTTTATTTTTTATTATTGAAAAATAAATATTTTTCATTCTAGATAAAGATAAACAAATTTCATTTTGAATTTAAAATGTAAATGCATTATTAGATATTTTATTTTGTTATTTTTTTTAACTTTATATTTAATTGCTGTGATTAATAATCAATTTTAAAAACATTTATACTGTGAATAAGTTTTAAAATTTAATTATATTAACTTGCCGCCCCTTCCATGTGTGTGTAAAAATTAAATTACTGATAAAGTTGATTAAAAAAATATTTTCAACGCTGTTGTCTATAAATATTAGAGTAGGAGCCAATGTAATTGTCAAATAGTAGTTTGGAAATTTTACACAGTTAAAAAATAATTTATTAAAAAGTTCTAAAACATATACATATCTTCTAATTTTTTCTCAAATTATTTTCTCTGTATATTGATACTTTTCTTTGTTTTATTGATACTTTTGTTTGAAATTAGTTTTTTTAATAGTGACCACCACTAATAAAATCCCTGGTTTAAGAAATAGCTGCTTTTTAAAATCAAATCATCAAGAACAGGATCATCACAATATTTGTTGAAACCATCCTTTAGATAAATTATAATTTAATGAAATCAACTTATCTTTTAAAAACAAGCTTTTGGAGATTAAAAAAAATGCTTTCCTCCTTATCTGATTTTTTTTGTTGTTTGTTTCAGTTTTGAAAGATGCATACATAGCATACAAATAAATTTCAATCTGCCACCCGAGAGTAAAAAGAACAATGCTCTAGGTAAAGCTTGCATTTTGAAATAGGTTAAAGTGAAATAAATAAAACAGAAAATGGTGTATCAGCACCAAAAAACAATTGAAAATTATTGAATGCCCAAAATCATTAATATTAATGATCACCACTCATTGATTAACTCTCACAGTTAAGAAAAAATAAAGCAAAGCGGTATTGAAACAGCATTCAAATGAAATAAGCTAAAGAATAGATAGAATGTTTTTTTATTCAATGAGATACACCACGTAAGTAAAAGATATCCCTTCTGTTAGTCATTTTGTCAAATAAAAGAAGTCTGGCCATTATGTCTATGAAGAATTTTAAACCAGTTCCTGTTTATGTTGTATTTCAATGCGGGTTGAAACAGCATTCAAATGAAATAAACTAAAGAATAGATAGAATGTTTTTTTATTCAATGAGATACACCATGTAAGTAAAAGATATCCCTTCTCTTAGTCATTTTGTCAAATAAAAGAAGTTTGGCCATTATGTCTATGAAGAATTTTAAACCAGTTCCTGTTTATGTTGTATTTCAATGCAGCTATCAATAAAGGTTGAGGGTACATTTTAACATTCATTTTAAGTTGATTTTGTTAATGTGTAAAGTAAAGTGTCTAATAGGCAAGATTTAAGTGTCATGGATAATTAAGAAATGTATTAGAATTTATGCTTGACATTTGAGATAATATTCAAAATTAAAAACTTATACAAATTTCTAATTGTTGAATTCAAAATCTGTTAATAAATCAACAATACACCAATATTTTAAGACCCTTCTGAAAGTAAAAAATATTTAATCAAAATATCAAACGTAAAGTTTATGAAATATACTGCTTTATACGATCAAACGTCTTCCTAACGAATATGATATTAATTAACAACGGACACTGCATTGTATAATTTACTTGCCATATTAAGGTAAAATTTGTTACTTTTAAACATGAATGAAACATTTATTTATTGCATGTTTTTGAATATTTTTTAATTCATGCGAACTTTGTCTTTCAATATGTATGTGATAAAATAGTGCATTTTTTTGTTTCAGTCACTTGTTTGTTTTCACCAAAGACTTAAGCTTGCTTTGATTTATGTATGTTCATTTCTGTGTTTGATAAATTTCTTAAGTACTGATATTAAAATATTTAAAAGAACTTATTGCTAGTTTTTTGGATTTTGATTTCTTTATATTTATTAGAACTAAAATTGAGAACTTTTCCTCTATACATCAAGTCAATTATGAATTTTTTTAATTAAATTTATTCTTAAAATCAACTTGGTTAAGAAAAGAACTAAAAGGAATTGTAATAAGGAAAGGAATGTAACTATCGCAGCAATAAATTAATACTGATAATAAATTAATGCTAAGTTAGTTACAAAACATTGATAAATTTGATCCATATTTTACTAATTAAATTTAAGATCAATTAATCACTTGACTATTCATATGTGCACAATATACATAAAGCAATAAATATAATTTCTAAAAAGAATAGAGGGGAAGTTTGAAATAAATTTACATAATATCAAAAGAAGTGAGATAGTAACTTTTACAAAGAAAAATTAACCATTTTAGAATAATTTAACATAAACAGAATTTTCTATCACATCATAAGTAGAAAGAGATTTGTTTCTCCTTTTAATGCCTTTCTTTAAAACTGGTTAATTGCTTTTTTTTTTTTGGCAAATTTAATTTTTTAAACGAATTTTCGGATTTAAAACTTGTTATGGATATCACAATATATATCTTCAAAATGGTGAATAAATTATGGAATACGTCAATTAAATCATTTTCCAGCATGTATTTGGAATTTTCCAGACAATTTTCTTCTGGAATGTGCTTAGCTAAATCATTAAAATTAACCTGTTTCTAACTCTAAATTTTCATCGAAGTTTTCATAATAAACATGCAGTTTTAAAGAGATTTTATATACATCCTTTTTTTTCTGCTGTTTTAAGCTTAAAAAAAGAAAGAAACACTAAAAATGGTGCCTTTCGATAGCTATTCAAAATTTTTATACAAAAAAGTTTAAATCTTGTGAAGATTTCAAGAGAATAAAGGTGTTTTTCGTAAGCTTAAAAAAAATCACAAACACTGGTAATAGTTCAATTAATCAGAGTTGTAGCCGAAAGAATGGTTAAGACAGCTAAAGTGATCTAAGTCGTTTGAGAACGGATTAGGCTCTATCCATGCCAGTCTATTCGATGTACTTTAAAAAACATGTAAAGATCATCATCAATGGTGAACAGAATGCTCAAAAGAAGATTTACTGTTAAAATATATGTATAAGAGAAAGGAAGAAAAAATAATGAATTAACGATCTTACTAGCGCACAAAAGCAAGCTACGTCGGCCACGGGTTGGGACATTTTCATTTCTGATGAGATTTCTTTCATCCAACAAAACAATCACAATCAGCAAACCGATAGTGTATAAGTAGCAAGTCTTGCCGACTTGACTTTTCTACAGATAAGTTGGCAGTAGGACGATACCAGAATGCATCGAAAGTGATGTATTGAATTTGATTTTCCAAAAAGGAAAGCTTCCATTTTTTTATTGATCTAGAAGTGAAAAAAATCAACACTATAGTGTTGATTTTTCTCCAAACTGTACTTATAAGTACTGTTTGGAGCTAGTGTTGAAGTATTTGATTGATTCTGATGTATACGAAGGGCAGTCTTTTTGCTTTCAACAATACTCAACGCCGCTCGCAAATCAAAGAAGGTTCAGACATGGTGCAGAAGCAATATGAGAAGAGAGGCCTATCACTCACCAAATTAATTCCACTTTATTATTTTACGTGCGATAATATTCTCCCAAAGAGTACGGGACTAACTCTCGAAAGATTCAAAGTACGTTTGATTCAAATTTGGGTTTGATACTAACTTGGAAAGGACAAAATTTTATCATAAAATGTACATTAAAAAAGCCGGAAAGAGATTTCTATAAAATTTAATTCCTATATTTATTTTGTTACTAGCCACTTTCATCCATTGTCGCATTTCATAATGTCCCCTGGCTGGTCCACCCAGCTTCTGATAGATGGGTACCAGCTAGTCTGGGAAGTTAAAGTGGCCTGTGTGAAGTGGTGTCCACATTGCCACAATCATGCCGTTGGTCACGAAATTGTGCAGTGTAAACCTTTATGACACCTCTGGCCCACAACGAGCTATTACGGGAATGCTTTACTTTACTAAGGTTGCATTCTCCTTAATTCAGCCGTGAAGAAGATGCTTACAAAATAATGATCTTCTCTCTCTTCAGCTACTCTGCAACTTTTTTCATATTTGAAACATAAATATGGAAGAAAAAGTATTCTTTGATTTGTGATCTTCAATTATTTGCATCTATGAATGATATCTCTACAAATTCGGCTCCTCAAAATATAGAGCTTTTTCTTTAAAGAATAAATTCTTCATGTTTTATTCCATGGTATCCTTGTAACAATTTGTTAAATGTTATAGATTTTCTTTCTTTGGTTTTTGCGTCAGGTACAGTGTCTAAATCAATTTACTTTTGTTACTCGAGTACGTGATACGTTACTTGAGTACGTAATACCCTAAAGCATAAGATTATCAGATCGTGCAGTATGTTCGCATCTCGTTCTTATGATGAAATAAAATTCAACATTTATTCTACCTGCGACACATTCCACGCTTAAGTCTAAAACTATTTAATAATGATATGAAACATATATTGAACCGATGCCTGATTTAGAAACTGTTATAAATGTAAACCAGAGAAGTATTATATTAATTATATATTCTTTGGACAAACTGTAGGGCTAGAGTTATACTTTTATTTACATTTAAATAATAATAAAACTGCATGCTTAGGACCTTATGACCAAGTTTTTTTAGAGATGTATGTTTGCACAAGCCAAAAATTCTGGTACAAAATCTGCTAAACATTATTAACCTGTCCTTAACTAAACAACCTCGTAAAAGTTCTTTCTATTTAAATATTACTAAATAAAGAACAAAATTAAGTTATTCTTTGTAAAATATTATATTAAAGTGCAAAATATCGTGGCACTTAAAAATAACATGAAAGTTAGTAATGTTATTGAAAGAAAATTTGTACAATCATGAAACATGATTTTTTGACATGAGTGATAAATCTCTTGAAGGAACTTATGATAGCATATTTTATAGCGATGCCGGAAAAGATCATTTCACTAAAATGGCTATCTTTTCAACGTTTTTTTTAATACTTTCTTGAGACGATAATGAACAAAGAGAATGTAGAATAAGCCGAATTTAAAATAAAATCACCCCTCAATTTAAGTAAACAATTGTGCAATTTTTTTTAACAGTTTTTTGGAAATCAACTTTTTCAATCGTTTCTAGAAAAGACTTGCTTAAAAATTATGTCTAAATATTTTAAATCCTTACGTAAAATCAATCGTTTCGTGGAAAGACTATTTTAGAATTCAAGTTTAAGTATTTTTTCTCCTTAAGTAAGCTTTAAAACTTTTTTTTTTATTTCCTTTTGAAGTATAGCTGAAAGTTATGTCTTTCTTCGATTGAAAACTTTCGATGGCATTTACAATAACTCTGAGATGGTGTGTTTTCTTTGTAGCTTGCATAATATGATCTTTCATCAAGCATTGGCATTGTTTTCAAGTCAAGTAACAGATATGTAAACAGCTTCCTAAAGGGATTTATAGTAAAGGGTTTGGTTTGGTACTAAAACATTTGTTATATTTATTAAATAACACACAATCTGCGAATAATATTTTTCACTCGATTTTTTGACATATACATATAATATCTCTATCTCTTATCTATTTTTATCTCTAACTTCTCCTGATCAGAAAACTTTTAATTTCTGCGATTTCTTTTTAATTTAGCATAATTTTCCAAATTAAAACTGAAATGCAATTAATATTCTCTTAATCATTTAGTACTTTCATCCGTCTCAGAAAAAAAAAAAATTTTATTTCAAAATTTATCTACACAATTTTTTTTAACTTTTATTTTCTTACAAAAATATAATTTAAGCATTGTTTGAAATTTGACTAAAATTTTTTTAAAAACTTATTTAAACGTGTCGTCAAGTGGGCCAATTTTCAGATCAATCCAGACATTTCCAATTTAATCAAAATTGATACACCGGTGCCAAGATCTGTTTAAACTCTATAAATTTTTAAATCGATTCATTAAAAATTACAGCAGCTAGGGGGCCAAATCGAATTCATTAATGGTCCCTTATGTGTGATCAAAGCATGAAAAGAAAAACTCTGTTTCAGCTAGGCATTTGTATAGGCTGTGCTAAGTATTTTGTGTTAAGTTGGGGAATAAAAATTCAAAATTTTGTGTCAGTATTCGATAGCTAAGTGTTAACTACAAAAATCTTTTATTTATTTTAATTTTGTTCAAAAAATCAAAAAGTTGTGAAATCAAAAGTTGTGACCAAAATTTTTATCTACTGAACCCAGCTGCTGNTGCTTTTACGATGTTTCGCGGGATAGACGGAAGAAAAGGAAAGGTGCGTTTTTTAAACTAGACGCATCTTTTATTTTTTAATTTATTTATTTTTATTTTATTTATTTTTATTTTATTTATTTTAGTTTTGTTCAAAAAATCAAAAAGTAGTGAAATCAAAAGTTGTGACCAAAATTTTTATCTACTGAACCCAGCTGCTGATTTTACCTTCTAGAATTAAGCCTGCCTTTTGAATGCGATCGAATTTTAGTTTTCTACATTAAAGAGTTTTAGAAGCTGCTACTTGTATTTTAGCTTATCTTAAATATTTTGAAATGTGCCCTTTCTTGCTTTACTTGGTTTCTCACATTTAATATGTGTAAAATGAAGCAAAAGAATAATAGAGCATGTTACTGAAATTTTGTGATTTGTTAAATTACAACTTAATTTCAAAATGAAAATCTACTCAAGGGATGGAAGTTTTAAAAGCAACGCTTTTGTTTCGATTCTTAATTAAAATCGAACTTAATTCCAAAAATATTTATTAAAAATATGTGAAATTTTCATATGCAATGACATTTGCCAATCAGCAACCTACTCTAAATCTTTGTTTTAAACTTCTCAATTTGAAATGAGGTTAACATTTTCTATTATAATTTTCTCGAGGATTATATTATTTCATTTGATCCTCATGCTTAATAAATATTAGATTTCTTGATCTGTAACTTAGGAGTTTGGCAGGTCTAATGACAGGAGAGCCAAATTCCATTAAGTAAGAAACTACTACCTAATTTTTCTGCTTAGGGATATTTTAATATTGTAAAGATTGTAGGGGTTTTTAAAGATTGTTTCTTATGATTCAGACAGAATAAAACTAAGAGTACAAAATAGTATTTTTTATTTATTTTTTTAGGATTTTTGAAACCGAGAATATTTTTCTAAAAACATGTTCATAAAACAGTTAATAAAATACTGTGCGTAATTTATTTATGCATTCTTAGCTGTTATAAGATCGCAATCTTAAAATCTAGAATTAAACTAGGTTTTTTTTTAAGAAAAAATTGACTGTTTGCTGTTTTATTCACCATCTAAAAAAAATAAATAAAATTTACAAAAAGAACATTCTCCAAAAAAAAAAAANAAAAAAAAAAAATAGCGGTTATTTCTTTGTTAACGGCATTTTGCAGTATTTATTTCTTCCAATCATGATCGAAAAGCGGAGAGTTGCACCACAACCAATTAAAATTTTTCTACTACTTTAAAAATTAAAAGAAAAAAAAATACTATTTCTAACATTTTATCTTTGTCAACCAATTTTCAAAACAATGAACCCAAGCATAATCAACCCATTTTATAAGAAATAGAAGCAAGAAAATTAAAAAGAGAAAGATTTTTTTAATTTATTTATTAATAAACTTTAAATATTTATTATTTAATGAGCATTGCTTTTTTATATCATGCGCAATAAATGAGAGTTTTTAAATTTAAAAAAATATTACAATTAATTTTCTGTTCAGAAAATTAATTGTATTATCATTAAAAGTAATAATAAAATTAAATTGAAAGCTTACCCTGATATATTGCAGCAATATATTGCAACGAAAAGTATATTGCAGCATTATTTTAATCTAGTATTCTTGAAAAAATCTTTACATTTCCATGAGCAATGTTTTATATATATACATTTTGAAATTTAATTACTAAGCAATCGTAATATCAATGTATTATTTTAAAAAAAAATATTTTAATCATCCAGTAAATTCAGATTTTATTTTATGCGAATTAGTTTTGATATAGTGAGAGTCTTAAATTATTTTTATGATAGTTATATTTATTACGTAGAATTAAAACATAGTTATACTTTCTTACTCGAGATGTCGCTAGGCAGACCTTCAAATGACTCGCTTCGAATTTCTTTGGAACGTGCAATACTTGATCGATTGTAACATTCGTTTCTCCCGAGTTTTTCTTTTTTTTTTCTTTGCAAGAATGATTCATGACTTCTAATTACCTTCCACTTTTACGTTAATACTTAAACACAAAACAATTTTATAAATAAGGAAATTTATCTAAGGATTATTATAAATCAATAAAATATTTTTAAAAAAATGCTCTCTTTACTAAATTATTTAAGCAAGATTGTACCATTCATTTTTTTTTCTATACAAATCTGTAAATGTAGTTCCGTAATCACCACCCTTACTATCTATTTTTTTAATTCTTTTTAACAAATATGGTCAAAAACCGTTATACATTGGAGGTCGTAAATTCATATTTAAGTCAGGAAAAGCAATAACGTTGAAGTCTAAAAAGTAACTAAATAGATAGCGGAGCGGAAAACAGCAAAACTTGTTTGATTACTATAGTAAACAGAGGGGAATTAAGAAGCAATTATTGGAAACACTTCCAAGTTTCATCGGGCAATCTAACTGGTTTAGATGTTTTTCAAACCGCCTTTCTCATTAGTGATTCGATAGACTTCAATAATTGTATGTTTGTTTTTCCTCAAAATTTGAGAACCCAAGGTGAATACATTTGTACATCAGTTTTAATAAGGATTCTAAACGTATGCATATTAATGGAGGTGATAATTGAACACCCTGTATAATCATTAAGCTAGTTTAAGTTTGAGACTTTGTTGATAGCATACTTTTCCGGATGATTAATCTGTTATAATACATTTCATTTGCGAGGTTCTTGTCTCTTTTTGCTATTAACTAACTACTGTTTGATAACCCAACGTTGAATGTTGTTGCATTAAAACACACGAAAAATCACTTTACTTCAGAAATGTACTAATTATAAAATAGTTAAAAGCTTCTGAAAGAGCTAAAAAATATGTTTCTTTTAATTCATTGGAATATAATTGTCTTTATTTAAATGGGCAAAATTTTATTACAAAATAATGTACGTTGTTTAATTAATCTCGTGACTATTTCGTAGCTCATCCAACATTCGTTTGCCTGCATTTCCGTGTTTTTCAACAAATAGAATTAAAAAATTCCATTACCAAGTGTAATAACCCGACGTTATCTCCTCATTTCTGAAAAATTTCTGATTTTGGTGGGGGGGGGAGCTAATTGAACGTTTTCTTTCTTTTGTATTCTTATTGCACTTTAGAAAGGTATGGTGGTATTTATTATCCTGGGGTACAAAGAAAATCTCACCAAACATGGATTTATATTAACTCTGAATTACTAACTCGTCATTTTGCTATTGATCTATACTCCTAAATATTTTATCAATTATACATTATCTATTTTCAAGCATCAGAAAAGCACTCACTGCTAAAATGTGGGCTTTTAATTTAAAAAATTCACAATTTAAACTATTTTCACTCAAATTATAACATTTCAAAAATTCGCGTAATTAAGAGAAGAAAAAAAACAATAATTTATATTTTGAGAGAAACTTGAAACTTATAATGGCGACTGCTCTGTAACCGCAGAAAGGAAAAATCTACTGAAAATAAGTGTTTTTCAAAACTTTATATAATACTAATTTTGTTTCATAAATATGGTAAAAAATTAACATGGGATTGAATCAAAATTGTTTTGAATTTTGAGCTATTTCCTTAATCTATCATAATACTCCATAATGTATTACTATTTTTTGTAAGTATATGTTACTCTAAAAGCCTGAAGTCTGGTAAATCCTAGGCAATACTAGCAAAAACTAGGATTAACTAAAGTGGCTTGGCAACTCTTAGGTTTTATCGGTAAATCCAAGAGTTAACCAGCCATCGGAATTTTAGCGTATATATAACGGACATAGATTTTGATTCAAAGGGAAGTTCGACTAAAAAAAAGTGTAAGTTGAAAAAGATCAAATTTACTAGATTGAATACAAAATTAAAATTCCTGATGCTGCAAAAAAGGAAATTTAATTTACCAGTACCATCATCAAATGGATATTTTAAAATTATGAATTTTTCCAATCATAATGAAAACAAGGTGTTTTTTTAATTGCGTTGAATAATTTTATTTTTTAATTACTTGTGAACAAAATTCATTGCTTTTCATCAGTAAGTCATTATCTTCCTTCATATAATCAAGTATTGGCTTCAACGAATAAAATATATGTTCATCATCACACATTAGATAGTTGCCGTGAAAAATGTCTTAGATGACTATCTAATATGACTGATTTAACAAAATGGTAAATACAAAATCAAAATTTCTGAGCTACAATAAAGGAAAACTAATTTACAAGTGCTTAATCTTGAGAATGAACTGGAATTTCAAAAATTATGGATTTTTCCAATCATAATTAAAATAAAATGCTTTTTAATTACATTGAATGTTTACATTTTTTAATTACTTGTGAACAAAATTCATTGCTTTTCATCAGTAAGTCAAATCTTCCTTCAAATAATCAAGTATTGACTTCAACGAGTAAAATAGATGTTCATCATAACATATTAGATAATTGCCTAAAATATTTTTTAGATGAAAATCTTATAAGATTGATTAAACAAAATAATAGATTCTACATACTTTTCCCTTACCACATAAACTTATATTGGATAATTGAGCTTTATTGTTTAAAATCAATAAAAATTATTTAAAAAAGTAACAAAAATGGGTTACTTAATTCATTCATAGCATTATTTTGAAAAACATTATTTTGAAGCGTGCGGCAGGTTTGTTACGAGTAACCGATGATTTATTCATTTGTAAAGAGGAAGATAACTTATCCGAAAGTCGCCCACGCATTTTTGTTCTATAAGCAGGAAGGTTTAAGATTTTAAAAAGGTGAAATGATGTTCGCTTTTCACTTTACCAGAAATCCAAAAATAAATAAAAATTCCTTCAATTTTGTTAGTTATTATTGCTCATTTAAGTAGCAGAAAAATCAATAAACACATTTCAAAATCGCATGCTTTTCAGTGGATCATTTTTAATACGTTGCTAAATTACAGTTTTTAGTATCTTTAAAAATATCATTTTGGTGGTGACCTGTCGTGAAAGCGGACTAGATAATATGCCGTACACTTTTTACTTCGAGCTCTTACTGTAAATCAATTTTCCTTGACAGAATCTAGCGAATCAAATGGAATATTAAATTTTTTGACTGAGTGATCTATTTTAATATGTTTTGTTGGGTCATCAAACAGCTTTTAAAATATTGACGTTTTGAGAAAAAGATAATGAAAACAATCATTCATATTATTGTGGTCCAGGAGGTCATGGAGGTTAAAACTTCACAATTTCATGACCAATGACATGATGATAGCAATGAAAAGAGCATAAGAAAGTTCTTTTTATTTCATGAGGTTCTTTTTATTTCTAACAGTGTGTATTCTTGCTGACTTAACTGAGAATATTTGCTTATAGTTAAAGCAATTTTCATATGAACATTTAAAAAAATGAGCAATAAATAAGTAAATAAATAAATAAAAAATTAAATTGTTGAAAAGTCAATGCCTAATTTACGAAATCAAATTATTTCCAACTCTTTTAAATTAGTATAATAATTTTACAAGAAAAAGTACACAAATTGTTATAGTAATGTTGATAAATTGTAATTTCTAGTTTCTTAAGACATCTTGTTTTCTAGTCAGAAAAAAAAATTAACTAAATAATTTAAACTCTTGGTTGGACTTTTTCACATCATTAGTTGCATAATGCTCTTCGCTTTTAAGAAATTATTTCCTTCTTAAGATTTTATAACGTAAGGATAACTAGGAGGATTCATGATTAGATACTAGCAAAACTGTTTTGAATATCTGGATTAAATTAATTTTTAATATATGATTTAAAATTAAATTCCTTATATAAATTATGCAAAATACGACAACATACTTCTATTTACGCCTTTGTCTTGGTTCTCAGATCAAGTACAAGCCGTTCTTGAGAGGTAATAATGGTTAGGACACCCAAAGAGATCAGCTTCTTTATTGTTATTTGTCCTCAGCTTAGTTTTGGTCAAACAGAATTATGTTTGATTTGTTCTGTGATGAAAACTATTTAAAACGTTTTTATATGAAACCCCAAAACGTTATTTTCAAAAACCACTGCGTATTATTTGCACTTTTTACTATAAATTAATAAAAGAACTTATTATTAATTGTTAATGATATTTAAAACGAATCGATGTTTCTTCACGATAATGTAGTTACTTCCGTTCGATAATATCTCGAGGGCATAAAAAATTTATGATTTTTTTCGTAAAAAAATTATAGAATAAATATATTCCAAAGAGACATATTACTATTACATTAAAAAATTCTAATCGACAGCAATTTATACGTCATGTCAAACATGCAGTTCTTAGATGGAAACAGATCGCCGACTACGACTAAGCGAATGTGGTCCGCAAAAACTTTGATAAATTTGAAGAAAAAAAAATGGAAACTTAACCATTTCAGTTATTAGGAAATAATGTTTTTCATTTATCATTTTTCTCATTGCTGAATTAACAATAGTTTTCTACGCGAATTCATCGTAAATTAACTAAACACTTAAATTCTGCTTTTTTCAAACCATAAGCTAAAATCAACTTTTATAGAAGACGCTTTGTTTATTCTATTGCCTCTGGCTATCGCAGTTATAGTTACCAAAACAGCCGAATGGCTATAAACTAATACTCAAATAAGTATTAATATTAATGAGCTAAAATATAAATCGAAATTTAATAATAATACTATAAAGCATCAACTAGTATCAATTTCTTGCTACGATAATATCAAAAAAAGTGAATACTTTGTTTCAAATAGTAGCTGTAGTGTTGATACTTTCTTTTTGATAGTAATTCAAAACTAAGTATCGATATTTCTTTCGATAATATGTCACTGGGCGATTTCAGTTCAGTGGGCAGTTAGAAATTATTATTTTTTTTACGCGGGTTCTTATGAATATATGAATAAAAATATTTTTATGTAGTCGCATTTGGTACAATGATATTTCTGGTATATTTACAAAATGATAGTTTGACTAAAATATTAATTATTTGCTTTCCTCAAGTACGGGACAAAATAATGGAATTATTACACTACAGATTATACTGATTTCTAAAAATGTAACAAAGTATGATTCCACTTAACTTCATATGAATTCTTAATTTTAAAAATGAAGAAGAATTTAAAATTGCATTTATTCTAAAGAATTAAATTTTTCGATTTTTCTTTATTCAAATTACGCATTTCAACATTATAAAATTAAATTCAAATTTAATTAATCGATTCAAAGTTAAGATTCCAATCTCACATTTAATTTAATGAGCTTGAATTTAAAAAAAGTTAATTTAAAAATCTAACTAAAAGTATCAATCAATAAAATTTTAGTTTAATTTAGTTAACTCCAAATTTAATAAATTCGAATGATTTTCATGAGAGTAAGCTAATAATAGCATAGACACACAACTAGAAATATTTTTAAACTATTTATTGTGAATTTTTAAATATTTTTATAGAATATGTAAATTTCATTAAACGGAAAAAACAGAGGTAAAAAAATAATACATAATTATTATTATAACAATATATTACCACAACTTTATCGATTTTGAAGAAAAAAATAGTAATAATCATGATAAAAAAAACTGATACTAAACATCGCAGGTGTTTTCTACATTCGAACACTTGCCTGAGTATTTGTTTTCTTAAATATTGGATCAAACATATTGTTCGAAAGGAATTAATCGATTTATCGCCAAGAGCCTAAAATAGTACGCATGATCTTCCATTGATTGCCAAGGTTTTTATTAACACGAGAATCATTTGGCGCATTTTCATTTGACAACCTGACAACATAGTTTAAAATACGACTTTACTGAATAAAATTATAATCAAGACTACATCTTAGAATTGAAGCCATCTGTTTGAAACTTGGCATGCATTTGAAAAAACATTAATTACTCTATTTAAAAACCTGTGAATAGAAAGTTAACTTTGGAAGATATTTTTGAAGGTCAAAATATTTTTTTTAAATCTGTTACTTGCTTTGATTATGCATCAGATAACTGCATTTTTGGGCAGAATTCAAAATGATAATAATAAATATAAATTGAATACCAAGTAAAATAATTCTGTATTACTAACAAATCAGTTTTTACATTTTATTTTAATCTTGCATTCTAACACAGACGAAAAATATTTTTGTAATTGTAAATCAAGATTTGATTTTCACAATTACTCAACAGTTGAAAATACAATTATTCATCACTAAAGTTATTTGATATAGTATGAATTAAAAATATTTCAGCTTTCTTTAAATTACAATTTCAATTGAAGGAAAAAAAATTTTTTTTCAAAAATATCAAATATATTTCGCGTTAAAAAAAAAAAGAATTTGTTTTGATACAAGTTTTTGTTATTTTTATAGAAACAAGTGTAAAATTTATTTCGTGTAAATATATATAGTGTAAATATATATAGTGTAAATATATTTCGTGTAAATATATATATTCGTGTAAATATCAAGTGTAAATATATATAGCATGTAAAATATATTTCGTCAAGATAATAAAAAATTTAAAATTTTTTATATAACTTTAGAATTTTAATTTCTTAAACATCACCTATATTTTGTTTTTGTCGCAAAGAAAAAAAATTAAGAATGTGATAGATTTCGTAATAAATGAGAACAAAAGATTGAGTTATAACCTAACCTAATAACCTTATTACATAAATATTTTAACAAAATACAGTAGAATTTAATTGTTACAAAAATTTCAGTGTTTACTACAAAAATCTTATAAGTCAAAAGTTAAATATCAATATTCCACAATACTTTTCTAATTCCACTAATTTTCATAAGTTTTACCATGGTTAATGTTTTTGTTATCCAAATGAAATTTATCAGTACTATTCGATAATATCTGCGGTATTATCATATTTAAAATTTAACAATGCCGATAATAATCATACATTCAATATTTATCGTAAAGCATTGTGTTTACGATATATTGTGATAATACTTCTTAAAATTCTGTTAGTAAGATATTTAAAAGATGTTGATTTTGTATTATTTAGCAATATAACACCCAGTTCTAGCTATTATAAAAGTACTTTTCTACTCGAAAATTACGTTATTTTATGATAACTTTTTTTTATAACGAAACGAGTTTAATTTTTACTTTTATTCAACAGGTTTTATTTTATTCACTCACCAAAACTCGATAACAAATTCTAACCTTTACTAGTCCTTCTGAAACAATTTTTTTTTATTTCTGTAAAAATAATGGTTTTGTTTGCTTAAGATGAATTCTTAAAAAGTATTTGACTTCAGCAAACAAAAAGGAAATAAAAGTTTTTTTCCTTAAAATATTTCGGCTTTAGGTATTCAATAGTATAAAAGCGTCGAACTGAAAGAATTGACTGTTTACAGATGAACAACGTCAAGTGCTTGAATAGATCTAAATATACGACTCTTTATTTTTACTAAATAAAATGAATACACAATGACAGCTTTCTTTTCAGTGGTCGAATTCTTTGAAAAGTTAAAATTTTTTTAGTTGTTATTCGATTCGAAGTTTTATTTTTTATATTTAAATGAATAGAACTTAAAAACTTTTATGTAGTTTAAAATCAAACAAAATGTTTATTCTAAACCTTTGTTCGCAAATGTGATTCTTCAAAAAATGATTTCTTTCTTTTATTTGTTTAGTTAATTGTAGGTTTAAAAGCGAAACTATTATTCTAAGAAGTTTTTAAAAAATAAGAAGACATTTTTATTTTCTTTAGTCTTATAAAGGTGAAGTTTCAAAAACTACTTTTTGTGGCGGCCATGTCTAACGCTTTGACGCAGAAATTTCATCATACATATTTTTCATTATTTTTAATTAATTTAGGTCAAAATGAGTGAAAAATATCATGTTTAGCAATTTAATAATTTTTAGAGTTATGAAATACAGCATCGGGCACTGGTGTCAATTTTTGTTAAAGGTAACATCTTCTAAATAAATTCTTGATAAATTTTTGAATATGAATGAAAAACAAATGTTCAAACTACATGTTTTTGGATTTCATATATTAGAACTAATATAATTCCAAGTATTTAACAGATGTTCTTAAGTAACTATTTGACTGTTTTTATAATTAAAAGATACTCTAAAATATATTTTTACTTGTAACTAGAGCATCAGAAAAAATATATAAAAAGGGACACTGGTGTTCTATCTGAGCCAAACGGTAAGGAACAATCTTCTACCTTTTTTTTTACTCTTTCTTTCACAGATACTTCTATAAACCTACTATAATATTCCGTATATATATATAATATATAACCTACTATATATTAAAAATTTCTATAATACTTCGTGTTTTTTATTTTGCGTTATGACCTCTAAAGCACAATGTAACAATTATGTAAGATGTGTACGCAATATGCACGATATGTCTAACAACTGCAAGAAGACTCTAAGATACACTTCTGATTTTCTTTTAAATTACGAATTCAACGAATAAAAAAATATCTCTAAATTACATGTCTTTATGTTGTAGCTATAATTCCCATCATTCACCTAGAAAATTGAGCAATTTTAAATATATGTGATTATTGAGCAATAATATTTGTGAAAATTGAGCAATTTTAAATATATATAATGTAACATTTTTTTTGTTACTAAGCCTCTCCATTACGAAAGTACTGCAAATATTTTTAGTATTCGCAATTGTCTTATTTGTATCTAAATATTAGAGGTCATATAAATATATATATATATANTATATATATATATATATATATATTGTGAAATTAAAATAAAGAAAAGCAGATACAAATTTATAATAAAAGGCATAATGCATTGCTTTCTTTGAATAACGGTAGCAGCAACAGATTTTTTACCTGAGAAAAGAAAAACTTTAAGTAAAAAAATATATATATTATACTCATTTCATCTACACCTGATTGAATTATAAAGACGAGGGTCGCCAACCTGTTGTTGCGCGATTAATATTCTAGTCGTCAAAGCAAGCATATGTCGAACAGGATTCAAGAATATTCTAGACGATAATAATTAGAAAATAATTGCGTTTACGCTTAAAGCAGTGTCACATAAAAAGTATACTTTCACTAATGTGGTGAGAATATAAAACACGTTATTTGTAATAGTATTGCTAGTCAATTATAATAAATTATTTGTTAAAAAACATAATTTTCTAACTTTATGTAATTATGACTAATATATTTATGTAATCACCGTCATATAATCTTTTATGTTTAATACATTTAATATATTTTTAAGTGATCTCCCACAATTCCTTTCATATCTAAGGAATATTCGAAGGGTTATTACAAAAAAAAATGATAAGTCAAGAAAATAAAAAAGGATTATAACGGTAATATGTTCTTTTTTTAATCAATATCTCATTATCTAAGAACGTAATAATCAATATCTAAGAACGTAAAAAAATTTAGGGGAAACCTTTTGACGAAGATGGCACACCGGTGTCCCTTTTATCTACTTTTTTGAGGTTTTAATTACAAGTAAAAATATATTTTGTTGCTTTTTAATTATAAAAAACAGTCTAATAGTTATTAAAAAATCTGTTAGATAATCGGAATTATATTTGTATTAAATTATAAAATCAAAAAAAAATTGTGTGAATTTTTTTTTCGTTCATACTCAAAAATTTATCAATAATTGATTTTGTAAATTAAAGAAATTTCAATAAGGAATAACTGTTTCTCTTAGATCTAAATAACTGCAAGTAAGTACAAACTTGAAAAATTATTATTTGGAAGCTTTTATATTTAACGCAAAAAAAGACACTAGCGTTTTCATCGCTGTAATTCATAACCACGAAAACCACGAATTATTTAAATACTAAATATAATATTTTTCACTTTTTTTTACCTAAGTTGATCTACAAAATGAAAAAAGTAAGAAAATATGTTTAATAAAAATTCTGCGACAAAGGGATAAGGAATTTAAGTTTATATTTATTTAGGTAGATCTATAAATAGTTTAAGTCAAGAATCAAAGCAAAAAGATAAATAAATTTTAAAAAAAGAAGAAAATTCAGAAAATTTCAGAAAAAAGTATGTTCATTAAGAAAAGAAAGAAAGAAAAACTTTGAGAAAAAAAATTTTGAAATTTAGATCTTTAGATTTCAATCTTTATTTTAGGAAATCAGATATACTTTTTTTCAAGAACACACAAGTTTAAGTGCCAACTATTAAACTATAAATTCTACCTTTATTTAACATTTACTATTTCTTATAAATTCTGTAAAAATCAACAACGGATTAAAATTGATAAACTATTACAAATGTGTTTATACTATATAATAAAATTTTTTTAATTTTTCAAAAATATCCTGAAAGTCTAAACAAGAAACTATCATGGGGATTTTATAAGACAAAAATCGAAAATTAATCTGAATTGTCATCACAAAAATGTTTAACAAAAGTGATGAAATACCATAACTGTACTTGTTTTTAATGTCCTAATTTTTTTTTCACTATTCATAGTTCAATCGAGCTAAGTAACTACTCTAAATAAAACTTATTTAAGAATTGAGGGACATTTAGTAGAAGCTTTAAACTAAAATTAGATATAAACTATGCAGAAGAATCATTAATTTTGATTGGTTACATTCATCATTTTAAATATAATGTGAATGAGACTGCAAAAAAGGATTTTTTTTAACTAGAAAGCTAAAATGAAAAGTTCTTGATTTGAAATTGATTTGAGTTCGAACATAAAGAGTTGTTTAAGAAAAAAATTTGAAAAATGTGCATAAACTTGTAGTAGAGAAATGTTTTTTTTTTTTATAATGACACATAACACGTGCTTTCAAAATGAAATATCGTTAGGTCAGTGACATTTAATGCTCGTTTGACAGGTACTCATTCAGACAGACAAACTGAAAACAGCTTTATGAAAAAGCATGTTCAAGAAGCGATTCAAGTTGAACGTCAAAAATTAAATATCGATATGAAATCCTGAAGATTTTCAGGAGTTAATAAAGGTATCGATACATCGTAAGATTATTGTATTTTATAAATATTTCAGTAAGGATATTTTATAACATACTCACTATACATTGAGAATACCATATGTTATGATAACTATAGAGTTAGATCTTTAACAACAATGATATCGCCAGTATGATCGACAACAATTACGATCGAATGCAGTAATATCGTAATTATTGTCAACAATAATTATCGCAAACTATAATATTTTGTTGACTATTAACATAATACTTAATGAATTAGACAATATCTTGATTATTATCAATAATGATACTATAGTGAATGTGATGTCTTATTTATTTGGCTCCATTTTATTCCTTGATTTTTTAAAATAATGATTAATAAAAATTTTAAGAAATTGTTTAGAAAACAATTTTGCAGCTGATTTCTAAATTCTTAGTTAAAAATAGGATTAGATTCAATTCAGAAGATAAGATTTTTCAGATTTGATTTAAAAAAATTACATTTCAAAGATTAGTTAATGCATATTTACTTAACAAATTGTTCTTTTAATTAATAGAGAGAAGACTGACACTGATTATTCAAATAAACAATTTTCATTCCTTCATTTTTTTTAAATATCATTTTAAAGTGACTGTAATATGGTTTCTTTATTGTTCGTTAGTCGATCTCAGATATTTAAGAAAAAAAATTTAAAATAATTTAAGTTTTGAAAATTTATGTTTTTAAAAACCTAAACGAAATAAACGTTTAAAATTTTAATTCCTAATGCATGAGTCTCCTTTTTTATAAGACAAATCAGCTCAATTAACACTTTAGATATAATTCTTGTCATATTTTGTCTAAAATTATTATATCTGTTATTTTTATAGTTAACTTTTGAATCGATAATGACTATTTTTCGATGTGTTTCTATATTTTTGAAATAGTCTACTTTTGAATAAGCTTACATGCCTTACTTAAATTTTTTTCTGAATTAAGATACACAAATATTTCAGTTTGAAAAATTGAAAATTCAGTTTAGAGTTCGGGTATTATCATTTAAAAGTTCGTCTTTAATGCCAACATTTTATTTTTCTGTTTGATAGTAACATTTTATGTTGCCTCCAAATATAATAACTTATTTTCGTCAATACAAGCTTTTTATTCGTTTTCTCAGCAGTACAAATTAGGTTTCTTTAATTTCCGTTTTGAGCGGATTAAACTAACAGACGATTTTAAGACTTGATCTTTAAATGAAATAAGTTCTGTAAAATGTGTGCAAAACTAAATTTCCATAATACATTATCTGTTTGTTATATCTCGGTTAATTTTGAAAGACAATAAGATTCCTTGTGACATCAACTTTTGAGTACGCTTTATTTTGAATAAAAGAATGATAAATTTAATATGATTTGTTAAAATCACAAAATCAATCCAATTATGTTGACCAAATTTATATTTTTAAAAAATGAAATAATCCCTTTACCAAAAATTAAAGGAATTAATAAAATATGCAAAATAAGCTAAGTTTATTTTGCATATTAATATTATAAACATGTTAATATTCGAATTAGATTTCTAATTTCCTTTACCAATCTAAGAAAGCATTGGTTAAAAATGCTTTTAAAATTCGATTAAATAAATTCATTCGACTTTAAAAAAATATCAATTAAATTAAATAGGCTCTGGAAAAATTACTTTATTGAACTTCCTATTTCTGATAAACTCAACAAATCAAAACCATAGAAATCATGAATCTCAGAAATACTCTGAATCATAGAATAAAATAGACAGAACAGAATCATAAAAACTTCATACGTAAGGAAAAATATATTTGTCATACATTGCTTTTAAACATTCTTTAAAGCGACTGAACATTTTAAACAACGATAAATTTTCCAAAATACTCCAATTTTCTGATACTTCTCATTATCCAAACCTGCAAGACTGCAACGTGCAGTTTTATTTTAAATACATATGTATATATTATAATTTTAATATTCATCGAGAGAAAATTATGAATAAATAAAAATACTTTTGATAAAATGTATCTAATTTATTTTATTAATTTTTACTAGAGCAGTTAAAACGTAGCAATTTTAATGAAGCTTCTAAGGTTCACACTTTTTTCCGAATCAATTTTTTAATCATTTATTATTCATAAAGTATTTTGGTATGATTAAAATTAGGAAACTATCTTTTTTTTTTGTTGTTGCGGAAAAAAATTATGACATGCTGCATTGTGTGACAGTTTAATAGTCATTTTCATCTTAATAGTTTAGTAGCAATAAAAAATTAATGTCGTAAAAGCCTTGTTCCAAAGAATTTAGAAGAAAATTATTACTTTCTTTTTCTGAAGGAAGATAAATTGAAGTTTGAATGAGAATTTGGATCACGGAAACAATTACAGTACGATAAAACATTAAACAAAAAAGTTAAAATCGATATTGAGCTATTTTAATTTGCTTTTCTATAGAAAAAGTTCAAACTATGCAAGTTTCTATTCAATACAATTTTCAAAGCTTAGGAACAATATTGCAGAGGGGAATTCAAAATGTTTAAATGAGCCATGCATTTTTTAAAAAAATTTTACTGCATTCACTTTTTTTTCAGCTTTATTTTAATCAACATTAATATTTATACAACCGAATGCATATATTTTAAATAAATTGAGTACACCCTTAAAAGCATTTCAAAATCCCTAGTTTTTTAGATTAAAAGTGTTAGTTTTACGTCTATTGTTGATTTGTACTTATTTTAAACCCATTTCAATCAATTTTCTCACTGTATTTTCCTCATATTTATCAGCATCTTTTTTAGATAATATTAGAGGCATTTTGCTTTACTTTACAACGTTTACATATAGTAGACTTAATTGTACTACATTACAAATAAATTACATAGGATTATCTTACACTGAATTTCAACCCACATATTTTTCGGTACAATTAAACAAAAACTTTACAGTGCCCACCTTACAGTGCCTTATTGACTAAGATGTTAAAATAACTTTCACTCTAGGTTCACTTGATTTTATGACGCGGTTTATTTTATAAACTGAAATGTTTCTTCTCCTCATTGGCACGACAGCCCAGAATAGGCCTTGGCCTTCTCAACAAGCCTATGCCAAGATATTCTTCCCTTAGCCAAGGTTCTCCAGTTTATTATCTTTAAAACTTGTAGGTCCTTTTCAAGGCAGTCTAAAAATCTTAGGTTTGAGCGTCCTCTTTTTCTTGTACCAGTTGGCCTGGCACAAAAAACTTTTTTGGTTGTCCTGCTATCCTCCATTCTTATAATGTGGCCTGCCCATTTAATCCTTTGAATTTTGATAAATTTAATGACATTAGGTTCTTTATATGCTTTGTAATGTTGATCTTCTAAACCAGGTAACGTTTTCGCTTATTCCACCAAAAATGCTTCGCAGTATTTTTCTCTCAAATCTAGCAATCAAATTTTCATTTCCATGGGTCATTGTCCAGGTCTCACATGAAACTAAAATGTTTACCCATAGGAAAGCAATTTCAAAGTTAAACTTTACAAATACACTAAAAGCTAAATTGTATTTCTACATTTATATTTTATTTTTACTGAATCTAGATTTGACATTTTAATTAAACAAGAGATACATTTTTACAGAAGGTTTTTGAATATCAGCATATTTGCTTAATTAGGGAAATTTGAGGTTGACTCAACATGGTTTAAAAGTTTATAAAATATTTATAGCTTTCAATATTTAATTTTCCTTGATGTAAAAATTTTGAAATATCAAGCTCCTTTTCTACATCTCTATGGAAGATAAATTTACCTTATTGAAATATGCTTGGCATTCTATAACTTTTCTTAATATTCCTAAACGGTTTCATTTGGATTTCTTTACACTCTGTTTCATAATTATTTCAACTCAAACACTTTAATTTCCCTAAGAAACGAGCTTGCTCTATTCTTTTTATTCGTAGAGGCACTATAAAATTTTTAATTTATATGCTTTCAGATCCTGAAAAAATAAAAAATTTCAATTATTCAGGCAAGAAGATGGGTAATTTTTAATTATTTTAAACATATGTCTTCCAAAAATATTATTTTGCAAAACGACTATTATAATTTTATAAAAGAATGGTTTTAGCATGTTTTGATTCTATTTATGCAAATGTGAGTTTAAAAAGCAACTAATTTTATAAGCCAGTGAATTTTACATTGGCAGTCACTGTATTGGATTTCAAAATTAGATTTCATTTCTGTAATTTGTCACGCAAATAAAATAATATTTTTCTTTTCTTCATACAATAGGAACATTTTACCTTTTCTTGTACACAGAGACCTCGAAATGGGAGGTCACTTGAAACAACTATGACCTCACAAATATTTTCATCAAGACTTTAGATGGATATTTTGTTTGAAATTCCTTAAAATTTATACAATTGTTTAATTTTTCGAATGTCTACTAAATGAATCTAGAAAGCCTTTGTGATTTAAGTTATAAGAAGGAGATCTAATAAAATTTGATTTACATCAACAAATTATGAAAGTTTACTTTTAAAAATACACTCTCGTATTAAAAACTGTTCCTGACACTACTGGCAAAGATAATCATTGTTTTAACAAATTTAGAATTGTGTAAAACAATATTCATTAAATTATAGAAATGAAACACCAAAAAGCTTACTGCTTTTTTTTCATGCAGAAATATATTCTCATTTTGGTATATATTTTGGAATCCACTTGGTAAATTTAGAGTTCTCCCCTCAGAAAAATTTATGCTCTTGGTGTCGTTGTATAAATGTAATTTTTTTTGTTTTGTTTCAAATCAGAAATTCTTCTCAGAACAAAAAATGAGGCTATTGTCTGGTAGACTACATTAGGTACAATAATGATACCTCAACCATAATGATGGAATATTTACAAGTAATTTGATGGTAAAATAATATGCTTACAGGTGAAGAACTAAATTCGTTCAGTCAAATTATACCACTCCTTTCGTAATCAATACTTTTTATCGAATGAAAAAGAAGTAATTCGTAAAAAAATGGGTTGTTATTTAAAAATGTAAATAAAAAACTAGAATACTACAAGATGTAAATGATGTTTGCTAGTGACAGGTAAATGACAGCTAAATTTACCATTTTATGATGCATCTGTTTTCATCTCATTTTTATGTGTCATTAAAAATACACGGAGAAGTTTAAACTTTGAAGTTTTTCTAATTTGCAGCGGTACACTTAAAATTGCAATTTCTTTGTTGAAAAGGAATAAATGTCAAAATTTTTCGAAATCTGAACTTGAAAAATATTCTGACCTTAAGGGAAAGTTGATACAGCAACATGATGCATTTACTTATGAGATAAAATTTTTATTGGATATGAAATGCATAAATTTCTTTTTTCCATTCATGCTTTGATTATATGAAAAGCAAGATTTTTTCACACGTGAACTCTTAACCTCAGATACTTTCTGTGTTCTCAAATCATTAAAAAGATTGGGATTGTTGTGTCATAGTTATTGCAATTTATTTGCCATAAAGTGTTGAAACAAGAGAAACCAAATCCCTATATTTTATGACAAAAAGCATAATATCAAAAAAGTAATATCTGATGTCAACTTCATAGCGTTCTCTTTTCTTTTTAGAGTGTTATTAGCAATTCATTTACATTTTTTAGCGATTACTTTATTTTAAAAACCAATTTAAGCTAGTTGGCTATCTTTAAAAATTACAATAACATCTTTAAAAAAAATGACTTATTTTTTAAATTTTTAAAAAAGAGTGATGAATTTAGATGCAATAACCATAAAGACTATAGGTAATGATACAACATAATAGTTTATGTAAACCAATTTCAGTGCTACATGAAGATCCGAGTGCATAGTTAGAGATAAGCAAATTGGCAAAGCAACAATTCATGTGTATTCACAATAATATTCAGAGAAATATATGCAATATCTCATCGGTGAGCTTTTTATTTTGGATACATTTTGAAATGCGAGTTAAAGAAAACACACATAGTCCAAAATGAGTGCTTAAAAAAATAGGCACATCGAGAAATGTGCGTTTATAAATGGACACAGCCGAAAATGAGTGTTTAAGAAGACAAACACATCGAGAAATGCATGCTTATAAGTCACTTTTAAGAATCAGTCATGGTTGGATACTTAACATTTTTGATTTTGTTGAAGTTTTCAGGATACGTTCGTTCTATATGTACGACTATTAAACACGTGTTTATTTTTACAAAAAGAAATATCTCGAAATTATGATGGTCAAATTCACAGATACCCTGGAACTGAGAAAAATACGTCTATTTGACTGCGGTAGTACTTAAACATTATTTTGTTCAACTTCTGAGACACTAACTATTAAGACAAGCACTTTCAGTAGACTTTTGCATCGAAGTTTAAATGTTATTCAAAAATATTTGGAAAAAGACTATTTCATTAGTCTTTGACCACCAAGATCTACTTGTGCCAATAGTGAACCATAAAGGTATATATTTCAGTGTCTAACATTAAAATAGCAAGAAACTGAAGTTTTGCTCAACTTTCAAGGTCATTAACTGCTTTTACCAAAACTAGACTAGTATGAAATTTGCTGAAAAAGAAGACTTAAGTATAGCAGAAACAAAATCAATTCACAGATTTATGGTCATTTATTCAACTTTGCTTTAAGATCCTAAACTTTGAGACCTATACCTGAGTAATTGAATACAGAAATATCAAAGGAAAAGCTGTAAATCGAACGATTTTATAAAATATTATAAATAAGAAAGGAAAAGCTGTAAATCGAACGATTTTATAAAATATTATAAATAAGAAACTTAACACAGTGGCATATATTTTTCGATACTAAAACAATTAAGTCGATATAAATAAATAATCAACAAATTCAATAGAATGAGAGAAAATTTTAAACTTGAACGATGCAGAGATCGTTAAAAAGCGCGCGAAGTAGGTAAAATGGGGAAAACTCTTGATTCCGCCATTTAACATACCACCCTAGTTAATCAGAATATTATCTAGGTAATATGCACATTACGAACCGAGTTTAACGGCAACATTTCACCGAAATATTGAACATTAAGAAAGGAAATAAACAAAGAATAATAACTACAAAGTCCTTTTAAACTACTCATTTTAGTTAATCTTGACTAATGCAGTACTTAATTCTAAGTATGATTAAATGTGTTCAAAATTGACAGCAGTGAGCAATTTTCAACAGAATGTGAAAAATAGCGTTTTTTATTTTTTTTAAGCAATTTATGTTTGCAATGTGGTGAGTAAAAACTATGTGCAGAAGTGCAACTAACATTAGTTTTAAAAGTTTACGCTTCAATTTTTATCTGTTTTAACTGCAATAATTTAAGATACAATTTCAAATCATGTAATCATTTTTGTACAGAGTAAATATTTTAAGAATGACTATAGATTTTCATTCTTTCACATAATATGAGGACATTTTTCTGTCCAAAAAGTTGTTGTGCAACCTTCTATGTCACCCATAAAATGGTATCATATGCTTGAAATATACATTTGCAAACCTTATGGCCCGTATATATAAAAAATATCTGTAACGCTTTCCAAATTGCATTAAAAAATGCAAAAAATATTTTTTTTCAGAAGTTAGATAGTTTCAAATAAACTTTCAAAGAAGGCATATAAAAGCAACTATACGTGATTGTTTTTTTCTTCTTCTAATTGTTTATATTACGTTTTGATCTCGTTCGCCCAGTTTTTCTCCATATGTGTCAAGAGCATCTCCACACATCGTTAGGAAAAGTTCTAAATTTAGTAAATTCGAGCCGATAGATTCACAGACGGTAGTCTGTCTCAGAGACGGAGCTTGTTACCATGGTAACTGTTGCCATGGAAACGACATTTGCCCGATTACCTGTTACTTAACATTGTACCTATGTTTAAAAATTTATAATACGTCATCTGAAGAAAAAAATAAACAATGCTAACTTCTTTCCTTAATAATACTATAACAACTCATAGAAAAATCTATCATAATATGGGCCAAAATAGAGTTTTATAATGTATATATATATATATATATNTACATCCATACATACATACATATATACATACATACATACATACATACATACAAACGATCAAGTTTTTATAATGATTTGAGTTTTCAAAACAATTTAACGATGTAGACAAAGCACAGGAAATCATATTTCTAAACATTTATCTATAATATGACCATTTTAGCATTTTGTAGACCCCCCCTCCCCCAGTTGTATGGACTAAGGCTTTGATTCTATTCACCAATGAGTCATGTATATTTATACAGCCCTAATTTTTTTCGTTTATAACGAAAATCAATGGGAAGGAAAAATCTTTTTATTATTATTTACTCCAATTTTTCTAATTTTACTCTAATTTTACTCTAATTTCTTAACAGTTTATTTGTACACTACCAATAAGACCAGAAGTGTTGTTTAAATCTTTTAATATAAAATCGCTGTTGTAAAGTTATGGTATAAACTTTCTGATTCTGTTAAAATATTTACATACATTCTCTAAACATATACCAGAACGCTTTAAGAGTGATTCATGAATTCTATAAGTATTATTTCCTAACAATTAACATTCTGAACTTGAAAGTAACACTTTGGCACAGATGGAACACCTGTGTCCATTTTATATATTTTTTTCTGGTGCTCTAATTGCAAATATAAATATATTTTGGTATCTTTAAATTATAAAATACAGTCTTATAGTAACTAAAAAATAACTGATAGATTCTCGGAATTATATTTGTTCTAAAATATAAAATCCAAAAAAAGTAGTTAGGAATTTTTTTTCATTCATATTCAAAAATTTATCGATAATTGATTTTGTAATTTAAAAAAATTTCAATGAAAAATTTGTGTTTATCTTAGATCTAAACAAGTGAAAATCTGAAAGATTATTATTTGGAAGTGAGCCATGTTAGGAAAGTTTTACCTTTACGCAAAAAGAGACACCGATGTCGGATGCTGCAATTCATAACTAAAAATTATTGAAATGTTAATTATATTTTTCACTTATTTTGACTAAAATTAATGTAAAAATATGAAAAAATATGAAAAATGGCTTCTGGAGCAAAGGGTTGAAGGAAAAAAAACAATTTATTACAAATAATTAAATCTGAAGTGCACATTTTGCCTACCTGTGTATTTCTAAGAAAATAAAAAGATGCTCAAGAAATATTAGCTGACGGTAATACATCAATAACTGAGAAATACACACATAATCCTAATGACGGTAAAGAACTAAGCTAATAGAATTTAATGTTTATTTTGAAACGAAACAGATAATAATTAAAACATGAAACATAAATTATATTAAATATTTTTCCAGTTTAATATAAATTAAAAATCAAATTTCGGAAATCGAAGCTCATAGAATATTTTTCTTAATATTTCAGAAAACCACTTTATACATTTTCAACAAAAATAATTAACGTAAAAATTCTTTTTTTCTTTTTTTTTTACTTTTGATTTTCCAAAAAATTCTAAATAATGCTTCATTTATCTTTTCAACAACAATATTGAAATGACAAAGAAAACTATTTCTTTTATATGATAAAAAATGCTTCCATCAATGTAGCATTATTTTTCTAAGAAAGTGCTTACTCATCATTTAGCTACTTTTACAACTCTTTTGTTTTGTACGTAGATGTTTTGGTTCTAGAAGAAGATGTATGATTTAATGTAACTAATAAAATTAACAAGCATGTATGTTTATCTTCTTTTTATTCTAAATTTAAGGTAAATATACTTGATTTCTAAATCATTATTAATACCGTGAGATAACCTTTAAAAAGTAATAAGTAAAATATGCAAAATTTATTAATAGAAAATCTTGTATATGTTATTATAATGCATAATGTGCTATGTCAACGAATTAGAAGTTTAAAATTAGAATTTAACACATTATATAATTTATAAACAATATGAAGCAAGTTTTAAATTTCCCCCAATTACTAATTTTAAAGCCCGATTTGATAAGTATAAGAGTTTATACTTTATCAAAATCTCCTTTAAATTAACTTAATTCATGTTTGTTGTAGAAGTTGATTTAAAAGCTTAAAACTGTAAAAAAATGTATAAATTAAATTTGAAAATATTTTAAAATTTGTAACAACTATTAATAACAAATTCGAAACTATAATTTTAGAATTTTAAAAATTAAACTATTCGAAACTATAATTTTATAAAGGCATAATTTTACAATTTTAATCATGCACACTTATTTAGTTCATGAACAAAATTGTTGACTTTGTATGGATTCATTTACAAATCATGGGTCTTTATTGGTGAAGAACGTAATCTTTGTCAATTGTGAACTACTTAAAATGCATAAAATACACAAAAACTTTATTTATAAGCATTGAAATTGGATTTTAATCAATTCATTATATATATATATATATATATATATATTAGCCGGG
>NC_092214.1:54377234-54484830 GCF_043381705.1 Parasteatoda tepidariorum
ATATATATATATATACCAATGGGGACAATGACGGGTCGGCCCAGGCGAATTATTTCGTTCTAAAATTAATGTCGAAAAAAATGCGAGTAGATATTAAGGTTATAAAGATATTACAATTTATTCTACGAATTGATAAGTTGTGTAATAAGCAGGTAGCTCACTCATAGCACTAAACGAATTCTCAATACTTTCGACTGCAGATAGTTTCTATTATTAATATTTTCTTTTTATTTATATTTTCTATTTCATTATTAATGATTATAAAAGTCTGTATAATTATTAATTAAATGTAAAGTAGTTAAGTATATTTTACGTGTCAGTTATATTAACTAAGTTTATATTAACTAAGTTTATATTCTCACCACTTACTTCTTGTGTGTTACGAAATATGAAAGATACATTATGTCAATATAATAAATATAATGCCACAGACAATTATTATCTGTCTGAGTTACAGTGAGACAATTTCCGGGCCTGAACCTATATTTATGTTTAAAAAAATTGATATACAGCTGTATATATTTACTTACATAAATAATTCTACTATCTCTTATTCAAAACTAATGGAATCGGGTTGAAATATATTTATCTGTCAGTAGTTTTGATATTTTTAATTTTACTGTAAGCGTCGTGTAATTCTACACTCCAAATCATTTTCCCAAAATTCAACTGAAATATATATAATACTGAACACGTGCTTAAAACAAGTTTTACGCGTGAGTTGTAAGAAAATTAGCACACGGAATAAATATCGTTCGCATTAGTTACATATTTCAACAGAAATGTGCTTTTTTAGCTTTTAAAATGTTCTAACAATTACAAACGTGTAAGAGAAGCGAAGAGCTTGTTTTTCCTGAACGATTTATAGCCTCATTTTGAAATTCTATTCCTAGTTCAAGTTATGTTTCCGTTAATTTCGAATTGGTTTACAAGGCAATTAAATAGCTTTGAATAAGAATTGAATGATTATAAATTTGATACGAATGTAGTTCTGGAAAGTAAAAACTATTTTATTGGGATTGTAGGTTTCTAGAGATTATTTATTTAAATTATTTCCCATTTTATTTTGTTTTAGAAATATACTTTGTAAAATAATTAAAAGAATGTAATAAATCATGTTAATCGCGAATAACAATGTATGAATCACTTTATATAATTTTTTAAAGTGTCTAATTTTATAGGCAGCTAAAAAAAGATGTATTTTAACAACTTAATCCATTTAAAATCTGGAGTTGAAGTAGAAGAAAATTTTGTAGGAGTCGGATTTGGAGTCCAGAAAATTGACTCAACTCCGACTCCGGCTAGTTTAAAGTTGCTAGATCTCAGGGTTTTGTTTTATTTTATAACCGTCGTTGAGCAACCGACTCAATTTTTTGGGTCGACTAATTTTCAACTCAGTGGCTTTGTAATTTTGAACCCTATCCAGAAGACAAGGAAACTCCTGGATCAAGTATTGGGAGAAATTCGTGGAGGATTTTTTGATGGAACTGACCTGCGATTGCGTTACATGGAGAGGAAGACCACGAGAACCTCCCACGATTAGACTGACGGCAAGGGGACTCTAACCCGTGATTCGTCTACCACTGAGGATATTTCCCGTCAGCACTGTGGTCCGTGTAAGCCGGATATGGAATTCGTATCTACGAGCCATCGCTGGGATTCCAACCCGGTTCATCTCATTGGAAGGCGAACGATCTATCCTCTAAGCCATCGCGGTTCAGATCTTATGGTTTTTATTTTATTTTATAACCGTCGTTGAACAGCCGACCCAATTAATTGGGTTTACGACTCCTAATGTTCAACTACGTAGCCTTGTGATTTTGAACCCAATCTAGAAGACAAAAGAACTCCTGGATCAAGTATTGGACGAAATTTGCCTTTCTGGAAGACTTTTAGATGGAACCAACCCACATTTGCTTTACATGGAGAGGAAAACAATGAGAACTTCCCACGGTTAGCCTGACGGCAAGGGGACTCTAACCCATGATCCGTCTACCGCTGAGGATATTTTTAGCTGGATGTAGCTGGTGCAAGCTGGATGCGAGTTTGCATCGACCAGACATCTCTGGGATTCGAACTCGGTTCACCTTATTGGAAGGCGAACACGAAAATTATTTGTATAAATGTATTTATAATTAGGTGTGCAAAAATATTAATCAAATGAATACTATGGCAATCATTTCAATTATAACTTATCACATACTAAAGTTTTTATATTTGAATGTTTTCGAGCCTATATGTTTGATTGAATATTGAAACTATTAAAAAATCGATAATAATAAAAAAGTATTCTTTTGATTCATAAATTATAAAGCTAAATTTGTTTAGTTAAGGTGAAAAGTTAATTAAGAAGATGCTCAAATGAATGAATTGTATAATTTGTAATAGTTTCCTAGTTCACGAATGTTCACTAAACACTCTTTTTATAATCAAATATTTATTTATGTATGAGTATACTCTTTTTTTATAACAGATTTAAATAAAATCATTATTTAGTACAGATAAATTTTGAAACTTTTTTTTCAATTCTTATGTTACGATGTAAAATATAATTCGAAAAATTTATTTCTAATCATGTGCAAAATTAAAAATATACTAATTTGAAACATATAACTTTTTTAAGTAATGAAACTTTCTTAGGATTCGGAGGAAATTTTTATAAAGTATAAGTTGGAGTCGCGAGCACTCAAAAAACTCCGGAGCCGGAATCGGAAGCGGAGTCTATCATTTTAACTACCGAATTCACACCTCTCTGCATACAATTATCTAAATCAGTGGTACCCAAATGGTGTTCCGCTAAACCTTAAGGTTCCGTAAAAGCATCACGGGGGTTCCGAAAGTCAGGAATTTTTTTTAATCTGTTATTTTCTAAAGGAATTTTTTGAAACCCGCAATTAAATTTGTATTTATATATCCAGTTAATATACGATTATTTATTTTATGAAGAATTCCATTAGTATATTTCGCCTCGAATGAAAATAACCAAATTCAACAACGAAGAAGTTTATTTCTCTGATAACTATTCTTAACGTTTATTTCCTTTCTTTTCCGTTTTTGTTTGAGTGAAAACCATATTTCAGCTTATTGTGTAACTTATAATAAATAAATAAAAACTTTTTATTCCCACTTATCGAATATTCTTCTTTTGAAACTAAAATACATTCTATTGTAGTTTAAAATAGATTTCAAACCCTTCAACATTTTTCTTTTGAATTTTATTTATTCTTCTGATCGAAATTTCGTGGAAGAATATAATTTTTCAACATGCGCACTGTTCAAAGAGTCATTCCCAGAAAAAGTGAAGAATTTCTGTTACCGAATATTTATTAAAAAATGTCAAAAATGGCTTTTTTTTTCTACTCTTTAAGTCTACTTAAAAATATAGTTTTCAAAATTGTTTTATTTCACTATCAATTATTTCCATCTGTTGAATACCTGTGAAATTCAACAATAATTTTCTGTTTTAATAATATGTTACTATGCGAATCTTTTTTTTTTTTTTACATTTATCTTTTCCAAACCAATAAATGATTATTTAGGTAATAAATCGGAATTTTCTTCTATCACGCTGCATAATTTCATTTCTATGAAAATTGTAGTTTGTAAACCTTATTTCACTTTCAATTATTTTCTCTTGCTGAATAATTTTAAAAATCAACAATGATTTTCTGTTTTAATTTAAATATTAATGTGTTATTAAGCTAATATATATATATATATATATATATACATTCATATTTTCCAAATCAATAGATGATTATTTAAGTAATAAATTGGAATTTGCAACTATTACCCAGCATATAAGTTTCATAGCTGTAAAAATTGTAGTTTGTAAAACTAAATTTTATGTCTGTGAAATTAAAGCTATCTCATATTAAGAAAATCTACCCATTTGTAGAAATATATTTCGAAGCATTTTTTTAAATTCCATGGTTCCATAACATGTAAAGATAGAGAATATTCCATGAATCATTAGCAACAAGTTTGGTAAAATTTTTGCCCCCCTTGTAATGTTTTTAAGTAAAGAAAAAAACTTGCTTCTAACTCAGTATTTGCATTGAGTTAATTTGCAGTCCACTGCATATATAACTAGTAAAATAAATGAATAAAAAAAATTGATTGAACATCGTTTTTCATAAAATGATCGTCTGAAAACTGAGTGACCTTGATTTTCGGCTCAACTCGTCACGCAAGACGAAAATGAAGTCTACCTATAATTCGGGGAATGATTGCAACTACAAATATATCTAACACGGTTAAGTGAACATGAGATTCACTTTTTATTTTCTTTGAATGATTTTTGGATTGAAAAATAAAGTAAAAAAATCGAAAACACTTTGGAGCGCAATTAAATGTTGAATTATGANATATAGGCCTTTAAGGACCAGGATGGTTCATAGACTTATGGTTCCACAAATTTGTCCAAAATTTGTCCAAAGACTTAATGGTAGCAAAGCGGTCATCATTGTCATTGCACACCGAAGGCAACGTGAGCCAAGGCAACTATTTTCTCAATGCAACAGCCATAAAAAATTATATGAGTTAAAAGTCAAAAAGTCGCGATCGAGGGGAACTTTTTTATCAATCTATTACAGTGCGCAAAAAAAAAGCGGACCCCTCCCCCCGAATAACTATTGATCTAATGATTGGATCTTCACGTTCTAGGACTCAATCGTAATAGTTTGAGGGGATGACTTCAAATATGCTTATTAATCATTTCAGAGAATTTTTTAAGTTACGAAATCAGAAACAAAAACATACTTTCTCTTTATAAACATACCGTTTTTCGATGGATTCTGATTTCTGATCCCTAAAAAGGGGGGAGTCGCAGCCTTGAAATTCTGGTCCCCATAGTTTGATCAGAAGAGCTATCCAAATTTTGGACCCCTCAGTGTAAATTTTACTTTTTGCATATTTCGCCATAACTCGAGAAATTTTTACGCGAATTGTAAACTTTTTGCGTACAGTTATAAAATTGACTTGTCCAAAATTAATTTCGCGTAAAAATTACTTTTTAGTTAATATTTATTACTTTATATTAATTTATTTAATAATAGTCGAAAACGTTTTGAATTGTATAAAAATTTTTACATCATTTTAAAGTATATTATTTTACATGGTAAAATAAAAAATTCGAACAAAATAGATCGAATAGTTCCTGAGAAATCAAATTTTTTAATATTAGATTTTTTCCAAAATTCAATTTCTCAAAAACTATATTCGACCATTTTCGCTCAAATCTTGAATTTTCCCATGCTAAATTACATTCTTTAACATAATGTAAAAAAATGTATTCCTTACAATTCAAAATTGTTTCGACTATTATTAAATGAACTAATAAAAGCTAAATATTGGCTAAAAGTTAATTTTTTACGTGAAATTATTTTTGTTTAAATAAGTTTTATAATTGTGTGCAATTTGCGTAAAAAATTTCTCCGTATATGGCGAAATAGGCAAAAAGTAAAATTAACATTTAGGGTTTCAAACTTTGGACGGCTCTCCTGACCAAACTATGGGGATCATATTTTCCAGATTAGGACTAGCCCATATATTTTAAGGATCAAAATTCCAATTCTTTCGAAAAAGTGATATGTATAAACATATTAGTGAAATTATGCTTTTGTGTCTAATTTCATATCTTAAAATATCATCTGTACTGTGATTAGCATATTTGACGTCACCCCCTCGAACCATTAAGACTGACTCCGAGAAAGTGAAGATCTGATCATTAGATCAAAAGTTATTCAGGGTGGTTCATTTATTTATTTTTTTGGGGGGCACTGCACAGCAATAATTAAGAAGAATAACATACAAATCCAAAAATTTTAAGTAAGTATATGTGGTTGAGAAAATAACGAGAAAACTGCTGTGTCAAATTTATAGGTACAGAATTTCTTTCACTGTGTGAAAGTCAGGGAAAGTCTAAAGAATCTAAAGTTTTAGCACTTTTTTAAGATACATTTTTCTTTAACAACAATAAATATAGTACAAAAGTTGTACTAACTATACTTAGAGGTAGAAATTTAAAAATTAAATTTTTTTTTCTGAAACAAGAATTCCAAAAAATGGCCTAGATAATAAGAATATTTTAAAATCAATGTTAACATTATGCATATTTTATTTGCATATGTATCGGGAAATGTTTAAAATTAAATTATCAATTTTGGAAAAAAACAATATTTTTTCAATTTGTGATAGCTCAAGAGATCTTCTAATTTCTGTACTTGAGTTATTTAAAAAAATTTCATTGAAACAACTCTTGATGCCATTTACACTTACTCCAATTTATTAACTTTCAAAAATTCGAATTTTTCTTAAAAAATTAAAAACTAACTATTATTGATGCAAGTTTATGGCCGCGACAGCAATGTTCTTAATTTTTCACTCCTACAGTGGACTGATTGCCAAGACAATCTTTCTACTAAATCCCCGAATACAAGCAACAACGGTAGCGATCACTGAACAAATTTGATCAGGCTGCGAAGGGATCGAGGGTGCACGGTATCGGTTCTCGTTAAACTTTTCTACCGTAAAGTGCTAGACTTCACGTGTAGCTCTTCGGGCTACCAAAATAGGAGAACCATCCTTTCTACAGAGAATCAAAATTGATGGCATTTCTTCCGATCATCCTCAGGGATGTTTCCCAGACAGTCGCCATTAGCCCATTGTGTAGCTCTAGAGTGACGTAAATAAAGTATTACTACTACTACAATTCTTAATTTTTAAGAAAAAAATTTAACTTATGAAAACAATTAAAACTTGAATTGACACCAGGAATTATTTCTGCCCATTCATTTAATCTGGCTAGTTTTTATGTAAACCGATTTAAAAGAAAATAATATTCTGCAAAAAGCTTCCTGGTTTTTCCAAATTAATTTAAAGAACCATAAAGATATGATTCAAGTAACCGTTTATTCTTTATAAAGCATTTTAAAACTTTATTTATTCTTTCTCTCCGCTCTTCAATGTGAAATAAAATTATGGCGAATATAAATGTGAACTCTGGCTATAATTAACTTTTTATTAAAAACTTTAAAAAAAAACTGCCTTGAAATATTTTTAAACTAATACAATCGAAATATTTTGCTCTCTTACCACTAACTACAGAAACCTCAGTTTGAGACTCAAATTTAAAAAAGAAAAATTCTTTATTCAACAATAGATTTCATAAAAGACAAAACACATTACTTACAGAACAATAAAATCCAATTAAAAACTCTTTTATTTTCTCTATGAATTGATCTGAATAAAATTTAAATATATATTTGCAATTAACAGCATGAAAAATAAAACAACATAATCCATCAATTTCAAAAGCACGAATATCGTAATGAAACATAGAATTTTTTTTTATGAAGTATTCATCAAATTTAAGCCTCTTAACTTTCAAGGTCAGTGTCAAAGAGTTCAACAACCAAGATGCTCAATCCTTTTGAAGGAGAAACGTTCTCGAATGATCTAATAACGGGGAAAGATTTATTTTTAAATAATAGTTTTCCCAGAACTAAAGTATGAGGTTCTCTGTGTTATTTAACCATTTCTGAGAAAAGGATGTTTTCAGAACAATTAATTGGCGAATATAAGAGATATTCTTATTTTCTTTTTACCTGGTTATGTCTAACGTAAACAAATTCATTTAAATGTTGAGAATTGGAAAAAAATATTGCTTTATGGAAATTCTAAAACACGTGTTTTTATATTATGATTAAATTGCTTTTAATATTTAAGTCATTTTTCGAACATAAGAAAAAATGTTTCCTTTATAGGAAACAAAGAGAAACCGTTACTTGCATGACCAGAAGCGATAAACTAAAAAGCCAATGCGGTAAAATTAAATATTTTAGAGACTTTAAATGACTATAGATATGTATATATACTTCGCTAATTATTTTCGCTGGCCTCTTTTTATAATAATTGGCGATTATTAATAATAACCAAATTTTTTTGGTAAATGTGTAAAATTATACACATTAATCAGATTAACCGGTAATTATTAATAATTACCAATGAAGTTTGGTCAATTTGATCAATTAGGCATAAATTATATTATATGTCTATTATACGTTATATTTATACGTCTATGTGCTGCGATAATAAATCTGTCGTTGGAGAGATTAGTAGAGTTAAAAAAATAAAGCATTGCGTGAAATATGACATTTTACTTATGTTTTAGTTATATAAAATTAATTAGGTATATAAATTTAATAAAATAATAGCTTTAAAAGCTCAATTTATTTTACGCCATGCATGTGTTACGGTTAAAATAAATCTGACTATTATTAACAATAACCGGTGATTATTATTAATAACCAGTGATAATTAATAATAACCAGTGATTATTAATAATCACCAATGTAATAATTGTAAAATATTACATTCAGCAAACTTCATGAGTAATTATTAATAATTACCGATATAAATGTATTAAATACTAATAGATTATAATTTGTTTTAACTAACTAACTTGGCTATTATTAATAATTTCCGGCGATAATTAATATTAATCGATTACTTTTACACTGATCATACATATCTGAAGGTTAATGAAATATGATGATGTACTACTTCTTAGAAATTTTTAAATAATGTGAGTTTAATGATGTTTCTTCACATTGATTGCATAAATCGCTGGAGCATTACTATTTATTACATAAATCTAACAAGAAAGATGCCCCCAAAGACACACGCCAATTGAACAAAATTTCTTTATACAAAGATATTTTGAAGTAAGAAATTAAAAATTTGAAGAATTTTGCTTACTTCTCTTTTGTTATACAGTTATAATTTTTTTAAACATTTTAAGTTTTCAGGAAATTCTCAACAGCAACCGTAAATGGCATTTGTGTCATTTATTATGTACTGAATGTCAGTAAATTATGTACTGAACATTGAATATTATAAACATAAAGTTTATTCAAAATCAAAATTTGCTGATAATATTATTATGGATATTAGTATTTTATAATGTAATATTAATATTATTATTATATAATTTAATTATTATATAATTTTATTATTATGTAATTTTATTATTATTATTATATAATATTATTATTATATAATATTATTATTGTGTAATATGATAATGTTATTATTATTTAATATTATTATTGCTATACTTACCTAATGTTCTAAAGCCTGGATAATTAATTGTGGCAAGATGGTATAAATAGTTAAAAATTACAGCTTTACATCAAGTGTAAGTCACTTAAACTGTGACTTTTTTTATTTTCCTTGGTGAAAGAACTTAGAAAAACGCTGTTACACTGCGAAACAATCACCAATCACCTCTACCAAAAGTCATTGTGCCCTTACAAAAAAAAAAGATATGATTTAGGAAAAAGTGTTGCTTAGAAATTCCAAGAAAATGTTAATTTAACAAAAAATCTAAAAGAATAGACAAAACAATTTACATGTCTAGGTTACACGAAAAAAAACCGAGTTCGTCTCTCTTGTGAACAGAGTTAAGAGCCAAAGATCGTTTAACTGAAACGTCTGATTTTTGAAAATATTTAATGTTTTAGAATTAACGTAAATTTTGGGCTTTTTGCATCAAAAAATGGAAATCTGTCTGCAAAAAACTCTATAGGGAGCTAAAACTGGTAGATAAAGATCGAGAAGATAAAATGGTTCTAGCAATAAGTATTGATTAAAATCTTTGAAAAATAAATATCTTTGATGCAAATTACTAACTGAATTTCTAAGGTTGACGTGAAATTAAAGCTTGTAAAATTTTGAAAAACCCTATTAAATATTTATCATTACTTTTTAAATTTTTTCAGTCTGTAGCTACCCTTCATAGACAAGCTTTTTCTGACTATCCAGTATGAATATGATAACGTTGGAATCTGAGAGTGCATTGAAAGAAGTAGAAAAGGTAATATGGAGTTAATTGGCTCAAAAATATAACAAAATTAATTACTTTAAAAAAAAATGACGTCCGGTGGATGAGTGGTAGCGCTTCGCGCTTTCGGTACCGCAGGTCCTGGGTTCGATCCGCGGGCCGAGAAAGGTTGACTCTGCCTTTCATCCCTTCAGTGGGTAATATTGGTGATAAATGAGTACCAAGCATGCTTGGGAACTAAACACTGGGGGTTCCGCGTTCGGCTGACCACCTAACCGGAACATCTGCTCCTGCACCCCAGAGCCCAAGGTCAAGAAAACTGAGATGGGCACAGTAGGCCTTGGCCCTCTTTGGGATGTCGTGCCACTGAGTTTAGTTCAATTACTTGAAAATATTATTATTAAAAAAAAAAAAGAACTCCGTGCACGTACCCAGAAGGTTGATGTGAATTATGATTTTTATTTTTAGGAATCAGTGACCCAACGCACACATTGTATACTGCGCCAAATAAAACAGACCACCCTAAATAACTTTCGATCTAATGATCCCATTTTCATGTAATGACTCGAGGGGGTGGAGGAATAAACATACCGTTTTTCGACGGATTCGGATTTTTGACCTCCAAAATATAGGGGGTAGACGCAATTATCCCAATATTTTGGGGTAATTTTGGGTTAATCCCAATATTTTGGGTTAATCCCAAGGGTAGTCCCAATATTTTGGTCAGGAAAGTGATAAGAAATTTTGGACCCCTTAATTACTTTACTTTTTGCGCATTTCGCTATATCTCCAGAACTTTTAAACCAAATTGAAAAAGTTTTGCACACAATTATAAAATTCGTTTATCCAAACATAATTCCGTTAAAAAAATAATAAATTTTAATAAATATTTTTTGTTCTTTATTATTTTATTTAAGAATGCTCAAACACATTTTGAATTATAAAACACGCAATTTTTTGTATCATTTTAAAGAATGTAATTTTATATAGCAAAATACAAAATTTGTGCGAAATGGGTCGAATAGCTCCTGAGAAATTGAATTTCAAAAAAGTCAGATACTTTAAATTCAATTTCCCAGGAACTATTCGACCGATTTGACTCAAAATTTGTATTTTGTCATATAAAATTACAATCTTTAAAATAATGCGAAAAAATTTATATCTTACAATTCAAATTTTGTCTTGACCATTCTTAAATAAAGTAATAAATATTTACAAAAAGTTTTTTTTTGCATGGAATTATCTTTCAATAAATTAATTTTATAATTGTGTGTAAAAATTTAATTTGCTTAAGAAGTTCTCGAGTTATAAAGAAATGAGCCAAAAGTCAAATTAACATGAAGGTGTCCATACTTTGAAGTGTTCTCCTGACCATACTATTGGGACCATATTATCCTGATTGCGGCTGCCCGCTATAGTTTGGGGACCAGAAATTCGAATCCGTCAAAAAGATGCTATGTTTATTCAGAGAAAGTAGATGAGTTTACGAAAATATGAAATGAAGACGATGCAAAAAATTAATAAAAATTATACTGATTGAGAATGACTTTGCTTAGATCGTTCCATTTACCAGAGAATCAATAAAAATTATAACTATACAGGAAATTAATAAAAATTATACTGATTGAGAAAGACTTTACTTAGTGATCGTTCTTTTTACAGGGAATTAATAAAACTTATGACGATACAGGATATCAATAAAAATTATACTGACTCAGAAAGACTTTGCTTAGTGATCGTTCCATTTACTAAGGAATTAATAAGAATTATAATGATACAGCAAATTAATAAAACTTAAACTGATTCAGAAAGACTTCGCTTAGTTCCATAAAAGATGATCGACTTTACACTACTTTCAGTAATATGTGTATATTTTTTATCAAAGTGACCTAAATGAAAAATGTACTTTAAAGTAGCCTTTTACTAGTCAACACTGGTTTTCTCTTGTTGGCTAGAAGAAACTGGCGTCATATTTAGTGTAAAATTCGAAATTTTAAGTGACTTTAAAGTTTTTACTTATTTCGAAATAAACGAAATTATTTTGACTTAATACTTCTTAAATCTTGAAATATATTTTGTATAAATTTTAGCTTCATTTGAGAGCCATTATTGTAATAGTACCATCTTTTTTAATATTATTCTGCCTTGCTCAGTCTAACATTTTTCGCTGTTAGATGATATGATACAACTAGTAATTAAAAAATAATAATAATAACTGAAGAAACTGAAGACTGAAAGCAAAGTTTATAAAATTAATTATACTATTATTTTTAAAATATAATATTTATCGTTTCATATTTTATCCTTAAATTTAATACAATTATTAAAGATTTTAAATTTGAAACCTTAGAAATTCCCGATTTATTAATATATATGAAAAATACGTTTTTTTTTATAATATAGAGCTTAAGAAAACTTTTAAATTTCTTCAAGAATACATTATAAAATATTCTATTAATAACAGTAAAACTAGGAAATATTTAATATTGAAATTCTAAAAAGAAGTATTATTAAAAATGCCTAAAGACTTTCGCCGATTCCCCCACTTTGACTAAGAGATAAAACTAAAAATATGAAATTCGTGTCACATCAATTTGATATTTCAAAACTTTTAAATAGCTTGCAGCTTCGTTGCTAAAAATATATATTTCACCTGAAATGAGTTGAAGTTAAAAGCGAGAGCAGTTTTTATTAAATTTAATACGAACTAAATTCTAGATCATCCTTGAATTTTTATTTTCTCAGTCTCTTTTAAAACTACTAAGTTGTAAATTGGATAAATAAATATGGAGTCATACTACTTTCGTCTTAAAATTTTTTAAACTACTTAAGAATGGTAAAAAGGCATTATTTTAAAAGGCATAATAGGCTTAGAGCTTTTAAATATGATATACAGACTGACTCGTTCACTATTTTGGAGGAATCTAGCTCCATTGTTCCGTTGTGTTAGTATTATTTATGGTTCTTCGTATAGTTCACTTATTTGCTTTAAATTGACTGAAATAAGTTTTTGATAAACTGAAATTCGCACATCTTTTAAAAAAAGGATGTAAGCAATTGAGATTCTTTGACTATTTTCTAAATTTTACTAAAGTTATGGCTTATTTATTATCTCGTTCCATTTGCAATTTCATATCCCTACTTGTGTATTTTCAGTGACTACTAAATATCACTCTAAAGTAGTCTAATCGGTAGCTCATACTACTTTAATTTTATTTATTTATTGCTAACCATACATATGTAGGCTTGTGAGTCCATTACAAAGTTAGACTTATAAGTCCTTGTCAAATTGAAGAACATATAGCACAAGTTAGAGAAAGACATCAGAAAGATACATCCAGTGATACGGTAGGATTCGAACCTACTACCACCACTCTACAGAGCTTTTGACGAAATGGCAGGACCGTTCTGACAGGGAGACCCCGCATCTATTTTACTGTATCTGAAAAGACGTCTTACACAACTTACGAAGTGCAAGAAAATAAACGAAACATCCTGAATAACTTTTGATCTAATTATCTGATATTCGCTTTCTAGGTCAGAATCTTAATGGTCTAAAGGGGTAACTAGAAATATGCCAATTAACAAGTGCAGACGATATTTTAGGTTACGAAATCAGACACAAAAACATAATTTCTCTAAATAAACATGACTTTTTCCTGATGAATTCAGATTTCTGACCAACAAAATATAGGAGGTTGCCACTATCTGGGAAAAATTCTTCTAATAGTTTGGTTTGGAGAGCGGTCCAAAGTTTTGACCCCTTAATGTTGATTTTACTTTTTGCGTATTTCGTCATAACTCGAGAATTTTTTAAGCGAATTAAAAATTTTAAAAATTTTTCCCACAATTATAAAATTCGTTTGCCCAAAGATAATTCTATGCAAAAACTAACTTTTAGTAAATATTTCTTTTTTTTATTTAATAACAGTCGAAAAAATTTTGATTTTTTTTAAAATCGAATTTTAAAAATACGACATATTTAAAAATCAATTTCTCAGGAATTATATAAACGATTTCGCTCAAATTTTGTATTTTGCCATGTAAAATTGCATTCTTTAAATTGATTTAAAAAACTTTTCTACTATTATTAAATACAGTAATAAAAAATAATAAATAACTGTTAGAAATTATTTTTGCGTGGATTTATTTTCGGACCAACGAATTTTATAATTGTGTGCAAAAAAATTTTAATTTACTGGAAAAGTACTCGAGATGTAGCTAAATGCGCAATAAGTAAAATTAGCATTAGAGGGACCAAACTTTGGATCGGGGATTGAAGAGGGACCAAACAAACTTTCCTGACCAAACTGTGGGGACCATATTTTCGAGACTGTGGCTACCTTCCATGTTTTGGTGGTCAAAAACCCAAATCCGTCGAAAATATGCTATGTTCGTTTAACGAAAGTACGTTTTTGTGTCTGATTTCGTTACTTAAGATATAGTCTGAAATTCTTAATTAGCATTTTGAGGTCAACCATTCGAACCATTAAGATTGAGTCCAAGAGTGTGAAGATCCGATCAGTAGATGAAAAGTTATTCTGGGTGCACACTGTATTTTTTGCGAACTGTACAGTTTTTGTCATTTTTAAATTAAGAAAAGTTCAAATTACCCGTCTTTTTCATGAAACTATCTTATTTTTTATGGTATATAAATCTGAGTTCTTTGAAGTTCATGTTATTTATAAACATTTTAATTAGTTAGACTGAACGAAATTATAATACAATATGTGATAGATATAAGGGTATTAGTATTTTATTATTATTAATATAATATTAACACTACATAATATTTTTCCCTTATAAGATAATCAATAGAGCTGCTATAGCTAATGCAAAGATGCACAAACCATTCAATACATATTATATAAACTTTAGTTTGAGCCTATTATGAATTATTTAAAAAAAATATTTTTATCTAAGTTAGTTTATTGTTTACATATTATAATAGAAATTCATATGTTTATTTTTAAAATAGTTTACACAATTGCAAAATTTATTTAAAGTAATGAAATTCTGCGAAACTAAATATATCTCGTCTGTGGAATGTAAGTAAACTTTAATTTTTAATTGCTTTTAACTAAATAGTAACATAGTAAAAAAAGTTTTAAATTTAGGGTTCATTTTTCAATTTATTTTAAACGAAAAACGTAAGGTTAACAACTCTAAGAGCAGAAGAAATTACGATAGCGATATACACTTAATAAAATTTTAAGTAAATCAGGTGTCGCATTGATATTTAACGAGAAATAAAGATCTATAATTATCGCCAAGTATAAAAAACATAGTTTTGAAGAAAAGAAAAAGGTGATTAAAAATCTAGGAAGGTTTGTCTCATATTTCATACATCCGTTTATCTGTGATTCAACTCAAAAACGGTACATCTTAGTTATTTGAATGAGTTCCATCTTCTTGCTTTTGGAAAATGTCTCTCCTTATACACATAATTAACTCATTTAAATATTCAAGGATGTTCCCTATTAAAAAAAATCCTCAAAGATAATACTAAACTACTACAATTCCGTACAAAAAAGTAGGGCCAATAACCTATTTGCAAAGCCTAAGTGTAATTATATTTCTTTTAAAAAAAGAAAGAATAAGCTAAATGGATTATTGTATAAGATTTTTCATCAGTTTCAATGTGAACATATCCTTTATTAAGTTTCAAATATTTTCTCTTTATTGTTATCCTTTTAATTTCATAAGAGAAAAAGTTACAAATGAAGAAATTCTATTTTCTATATTACTAATGTTTCGTCTAGAAAACAATTACTGGCTTTATAAATGGACTACTCATGTTCTCTATAAATGCTGTTTTTAGAGAATTATTTTTCTCGAAAAAAAAAACTTGGCCACCATTAGTCGTTATGCTTCTTTATTTCTTTCTTAAATATTTACTTTCCTGCGCCTTCGACTCCTGCATATCCATGAAAGGCTCCAACTTACACATACATAAGTTCTCTTATCTCCAGTATGAGATGGCAAAATAAACAATATTTTTTTTTCAAAATACTGCTGATCAATATTTATGACACAAAAAGGCAGCGCAAAGAAAAAACTACTCTGGCTTTATGAACTTTGCGTTCGATATTTCTATCAAAATTAATCCCATACAAGAATTACTTTCTATTATTTAATTTATTAATGGTCGAAATAATTTTGAATTAACAATATAAATCTGACAAATAATTATACATCCTCATCAATTTCTTCTTCAGATAAAATAAACAATATATTAAGACAAAATACTGCAAATAAACAAATACTACTGATCAATATTTATGTCTCAAGAAAAAAATACCCTAGTTTTATGGACTTGGTGTTTAATTTTTCAAACAAAAATAATTCAATACTGGAATTACATTTTATTAGTTAATTTATTAATGGTCGAAAAATTTTGAATTGGAAATATAGATATGACAGATAATAATAGATTCTCATTAATTTCTTCTGCAATTATTAGAGATATTTTACGATAAATATAGTGTTGGATTATTGTTTGAGATAAGAGTATGCATCAATAAGAGACGATTATGTCAAAGAATTTTCAATAAGTTCGAATGGGGTTTTGATTTCATACGTTTTTAACTTATACTTGAAAATGTGTCAGTCATCTTTGAACTGATTCGAACACAAAATTGACAAAACTCCAAGCATTTAAATGCTATTTATTTATTTCAAATAAAAAAAAATATATGCAATTTGTTTTAATTTGATAGACGATATGTATATACCATATTTCTAGGAAAACTGGTCATAAAAGTTTTTTCTTAGAAATCAATATCATAAAATTAGAAAAATAAAATGGACATAACAGTGACTCTTAAAGGAACACTTTCTTACTTCTAGTTCCGTACCTGATGATTGATAAAAATCAATCAATGGTCTGAAATTCGGAAATAAAATTCACATAATCTATTTCAAAAGTTCAATTTGAAATCTATGTTGTTGTTATTTCTAATGCCACTTGCCATACCAGCAAGCCTGCTTGGTGAAGCCGAGTAAATTTAAAGCAGAGTGTGAGTTTCTTGTTTTTCAGTGGCGCCATCTATGGCCAAGAATTCGACTTCTGCCACACCATACGTCGCAGCCGTTTATAGGGCGGACCCATTCATACATCCATTCATTCATCCACAGATCATAATTTTGACCTGAATCAGAGAGCGATCGATCTCCAATCCAATACCCCCAGAGATGTTGCTTTGTTATGAGAGCATGAAGGACTTTTGTGACTCGACAGATTTAACGTGCATCAGTCACTTTACTACACGGGGAGTCTTCGGCCGGCGGGGTTCGAACCCACGAACTCTCGGACATGAATCCAGCGCCCTACCGACCAGGCTATCCCGGCCCATTTAAAATCTAACTGTGCACTTAGTGATTTACTAAAGCTGTGTTGAGCCTTTTAAAAAGTTTGCAAAAATAGCCCAAAATCTTCAAATTTTAGTTTGTAATTCTCTATCATTTTTTAAAATATTTTGTCACATCCGGAGCAGTTGGCATTTCTGATAATACATTTATTTCAACTATCTGGTTTTGAATGTTTCCTGGATAGGTAGGATTTTATAAAACACCCAGTAAACCGTATCGTATTCTTTCTGATTAGAAAATAAAAATCTGCTCAAAATACGTTAAACACATTTCCAGAAGGCCCAGTTTAAAAATACTATGATTGCAAAATTGTTTCATTTGCTCATCATCAGTGTGATCGAGCTTGAGACGTAAAAAAGGTGGAAAATTTATAACAGTGTCTGTCAAGTATTATTTCCGTAGTTTGTTTGAATATCTAGAGATTGTAAGACATTGAGTCTGTTTTTGCGACGCGAAGTTTTTGGAACCCACTCCAAATTTTTTCAACTTTTGAAAAGTTTATTTCTAGCGGTTAATGGTTGTTAAACGCTCAACTGTTGATTTTCAGTATTCATTCCATTCATAATTTTTACTCAACGTCATTATTCCTTATTAAATTATAAATCCTTTATAAATATTTTAAATATTTCTTTCAGAAAATTAAACTTTACTAAAAAAGCTAAAGTCTTATAAAATAATGAAATATGATTCACAATTTTTACTTATTTAAGGAAAATTCTTACTGAACATGGTTTGATCGTTCTACTTTAAATGCACCAATCGAATTGTCAATTTCTAAATGTCTATTTTATATGAATTTTGTTTTTCTTTTTTTTTTTTTTTTTTTTTATTTNTTTTAATTTTTTTTTTTTTTTTTTTTTTCTCTTTACTTAAAAGTGACAAAAAAATATTTTTGATGCAGCATTGGAAAATATTTTGAAATGAAAAGTTTGTGTTCAAAACTCTTCACGAAATAGTTTATTTGTCTCAAAAAGAGAATGAAAAAATATCTCCAATCCTCTTTTAAAATTAAAACAGATTAAACTTTTCAGTTTGTTTCCGAACGGCATCGTCTGAACAGTTTTGAGACCGGGAACTGATCCAATATTTAGTAAATGTTTCTCATACGTAGACAGTATTAAAATTATTGGGAATAATTCGAAAACAAGTACTACGAAGACTATTATTTGTAAATACTTGTAAAATTTGATCTGTGATGCCCATGTCCGAGAGTTCGTGGGATCGAACCCCGCCGGTCGTAAAGTGACTGATGCACGTTAAATCTGTCGAGTCGCTAAAGTCCGCCATGTTCCCATAGCAAATCAATACCTCTGGGTGTACTGGATTGGAGATCGATCGTTCTCTGATTCAGGTCAAAATTACGATATGTGGATGAATGAATGGATGTATGAATGGGTCCGCCTTATAAACGGGGGTGACGTATGGTGTGGCAGAAGTCGAATTCTTGGCCATTGATGGCGCCACTGGAAAACAAGAACAATCGCGCTCCTTCTGCCTAAACAGGCATGCGTCAACAACATTTGATCTGTGATAGGTAAATATTCTCAATGTAGTCAATCTGATCTGTGCGCCGATATATAATTTTCAAGCTCATATGTACAAACCAACAGAAAATTAGGAAATTTTTTGCGTGCTGTAATTTTCCCTGATTTAAAAAGAAACTAGTGATATTATTTTAATGCTGGCCAACAAATGTATAAAATTTAATTTCGTGCAAAATAGTGGACTATTAATTTGTTTGCTATCATTAGTTGAAAATCTGGGAATATTTGTAAATGACAATCAAAGATTCGAAATCCTTTTACCATAAGTTTACAATTTCCGACGAAATGGCAATTTACAGTTTTTCCCGAAATGACTTTTTGAAGTTTCTTATAAAGTATTATGTACAGAATGTTAGACCAATTCCTAAACTTAAACATCACGTTTTAAAAGGAACCTTTTTATTATTCTACTATTTCGAGATACTCTCTAAAAGCTATTAACTAAACTTCTTTGCTGTTATACGACGCAGAATTAATGGCTAAGAAATGTCAAAAATAGCAAGATTGATATATTCATTAAGCTAAGTGCAGTAGAAGAAATAACATCGCAGAACTTGAGACACCTTTTGAATTATCAATTAGTAGTTTTTATATAAATGATGAAAAACTGCTCAAGTTAGTATATTATGTACCAGATGCTTACATTGTTATGATTCTATTTCGATTTAAAGGATACTAGTCGCAAAAATATAATAAATCCCTTTTTGGTTATGATTTCTAACCTAAAATGATATATAATTATAAAAATATAGGTATATAATTATAAAAAACAAATTATTTTAAGGTATACAGAAATTTGCATGTGGTGTGAGTGGAATTTCAAGTTTAATGGCACAAAATAATAGTAAATAACCGTTTATGGAATAAAAACAAATTTTAAAAAATATATCATTTTTATATAAACCAGAATCGGATACACTGCGTTAAACTCAAATATTATCTAATACTGAAAGTAACGAAAATAAATTGCGTTATAAACTGAATATTACTTAAAAGGCAGCTCAGTGATTTAGCCTTTAACATTTAATCCAAACTGATTGTTAAAAATAGTTCTTTTATATTATTTATTATTAAGAGTTTATATTTAAAACAAATTTAGCTTTAATGAGAACAGAGGAGAATTCAATAAGCATAAGAAAGTTAAGAATGAACTTAAAACTCTCATTGCAAAATCCTTAAATTTTATATTTCTATATAAGAATATTTTAGATTTAGACCACAGCTGTCAACTTGAGAGCCCAAATCTTGATCTAAAGTTTCCCTCAAAAATTAAGAAACGGTATGCTGTCAGTAAATTTTTTAAAAATTTTCTAAATATTACAGTAACATACTTCTATTCTAACTATCCGATGTCTAATTATCCGATGTCTTTTAGTTCGAGTATTAGTGCAGTTAATTATACTTAGTAAGGTTGCGAGTTTCATGCTGTGTTATGCGTGTGAGAAGATTATGAATTCCCTTAAACTTATTATAAAATTTAAGAGACATATTTTCATACTGAACTCGCCGAAATAAAGGAAAAGATGAAGGGAGTAATTCTATGCGTGATTTTAATCATCTTTATTCAATTTTTATAAATAAACTGATAATGGGTATCAACTTAACAGTTTCAAAACAAGTAAAATGATAGGTCGTCTCCCAAGTAGAATGGGGAAAAATATAGCTGACGTTGTTCTAGAATTTTTCTAGCAATATTATACCAATGCATGAAAAGTTGATTAAAATTGTACAGTGCGCCAAAAACAAAACGGACCACCCTAAATAACTTTTGATTAAATGATGGGATCTTCACTTTCAGGGTCTCAATCTTCATAGTTCGAGGGGATGACCTCAAATATGCTAATTAATTATTGCAGATGATATTTTAAGCTATGAAATCAGACACAAAAACATACTTCATACAAAATATATTTCTTTCAACGGATTCAAATTCCTGACCCCCAAAATATTGGGTTAACAGCAAGCTGGGAAATTAGGATCAGGAGATGTAAATCGAATTTTAAAAATGCGACTTCTTTAAAATTCGATTTCTTAGGAACAATTCTACTAATTTCGTTCAAATTTTGTATTTTGCAATGTAAAATTGCATACTTTAATAAATAATGTAAAAAATTGTATACCTTACTATTCAAAATTTCTTCGACTATTATTAAATAAAATAATAAAAACTAAGAAATTTTACTAAAATTTATTTTTTGAATGGAATTACCTTTGGATAACGGAACGTTACAATTATAATTTTTATAATTTCTATGAAATTATAATAACAGCTATAACTGTAATATAATTATAAATATATAATAAAAATATATTACATATAATAAATATATAACAAATTAAAAATAATTATAATTTTTATAATTATAATTTAAAATTTTTAATAACTTTATTATTCTTCAAGTCGCTGAAAAAGTTCTCAAGATACGATGAAATAAGCAGAAGTAAAATTAACATCAGGGGTCCAAACGCAGGATCGTTCTCCTGACCAAACTATGGGGACCGTATTTCCCAGATTGCGTTTACCCCCTACATTTTAGGGGTCAGAAATCCAAATCCGTTGGAATAAAAAGGTATTCAAAGAAAGTACATTTTATGTCTGATATGTCTGATTTCGTAACTTGAAATATAGTCTGCTTTAACTAATTAGCATATTTGAGATCACCCCTTCGAAGCATTAAGATTGAGTCCTAAAACGTGAAGATCCGAACATTAGGATCAAAAGTTATTCAGAGTGTTCTGTTATTTCTTTTTTTTAGCATAGTACATTTGTAGGCTTTTAGAATTTTGATATATTTCTTTATTTCTACGTAATTTTTGTTAAGAGAATCTTTTAATATCTTCCAAATCAATTTTGATTAATCTAAACAATAATAAGAGTAAAATTTTAAAAAAATATAAAAAAAACAGGCACATCTACATTTTTAAATTACTTGTTCAGATTTACTAACTATATAATTTTATTGCTACACGTGTTAGATAAAAAAAAATCTTAGAAGTTCTAAAAATTAAAAAGCACTATTTCTCCTAATCCAATAAAGCAACACCTTTATTTTTCATCTTCTTTAAAAAAAAAAAAGAAGATCGTGCAGTGAAATTACAAAACTCTATCAACAAAAGCTTTTTAAGCTTTTAAAAGTCTATCAATGAAAGTTTTTTAACATCGAGAAAACAAAAAACAAAATGTAAATCTGAAATCCAAAATAGAGAAAGAAGAGACGTCCTAACAGGCCAATTAGTTGCTCATAAAAGAAAACGTTATATAAAATTATATTTAACCGAAATAGAATGTCTCTCTAAAAGTTTATTTTTAAACTTACTAACGATAGCTTATCATGAAAATAAATCCCAAACTATTATGTTTCAGTAATGCTAGAGTCTTTAAAATGAAGCAATCAACTGTGAGCAAGTTAAGTTTTCTTTCAGTTCATTTTACTATATGTTTCTTTTTAAAAAAAGAGAGTATTAAAAGTAATTTATGTTAAATTTTTAATCTCAAGATTATTTAAATTATTTATTCTCTTTCTCATTCTTAAATTTTTGCTTGAACATTAATTATTCACTATTAAATTTTTAAGAAAAATTATGAAATGTTTTGGTAAGAAAAGTTATATTAACTACTACTATATTAACTTTCTACATCAAGCAAATTATTGATTTGAACAAACAAATAATTTATTTATTTACTTTATTGTTTCTTACTTGTTTGGTTTGTGAAAAGTAAATACATATTTGTACAACTGAGAAAACCACAACTGCTTGTTTTGTTTTTTAAATAAACAAATTTGGACCGCAATACTTTTTTGACGTTTAAACTTACATATTGCACAGTAAATTTTTTAAGAAAGTTGCTCTTTTAAAAAAAGATGTTGAAAAAATTTACTTTCGTTAAAATTATTTTTCAACTTTAGCACAATTCTCAAGACATTATTATCATTATTATAGCATAATTTGTTATTAGGAAAATGCCTTATTTTGTTAAACAGAGAATACTAAAAATTTAAATTTGTAAAAAGATTTCGAAGGCAGGCCAATTTTAGAATCATTATCTGATTTAAAAAAAATGAAATAAAAAATACGCGATTTTCAAACTTAATTTGATAAAAAAAAATATAAGCGGAGAGAAGGTTAACATACTTTTTACAGAAACTGGGAAAACCAATTTTTCCTGCATATTTTGTCATAAGAGGATAAGAATGACATTGTGCCAAGAAACCTACTCAATAAATTTCGTCTTTTCCAGAATTGAAATCTGTTTGGACGAAATATATTATTCCTGTAAGCTAAAACGAGAAAAAATTTAACTATTATTATTTATTCAAGCATATTCCACTTATTTAATGATATCGGTAACATGGTTAGGATATGCGATGGAGGTCCCGTTTACTATTGTACTATAAATGCATTAAATCATATAGCTTGAATAATTTATTTTGAGCAAATTATTTAATACTTTTAATCAAATAAGGGTGTAACAATAAACTCGTTCGAAATATGCCTGAAGTATCCCTAAAATAAATGTAGAATAAACTTTGGACTCGATAAGTAAAGAATACCTTTTCAATCAACTTCGAGTAGGACGGAAAAGCTAACTTGTTTGAAATAGCTGTCCTTGTAACTATTTAATTTCGATTCTTGGTGCTAGGGGGACATTCCGTTTTCAAATTCGACTTTTAAAATTTCAATTGTAAGATGATTTTTTTTTAAATGTTATTAAGGCTTGCAGTAAAAAAAAAAATTTCTCCATTTATTTTTTCAGAAAGTAGTGATCAATTATTATTTTTTCAATCTAAGAACCTATACCTATATCTTACATAAAACTTATGTTAAAATCGAGTGAAGTAATTTAATATACTGTGTTACTAAATTAATAATCCCAAGAAACTGAATCGAAAAGATGAAAAAATCCTTGATTTAAAAAATAATTGATGACAATAAAAACAGACATGCTTTGAAAGTCCAATAATTAAAGTCACAAGTCATTCACACCTGACGATTCTTGAGAATGGGCGATTATATTTGAACGCTTGAAACATATCAGCTTTTATTTCCCTCTTCATATTTTTTGAAACTAGTGAAGTTTTTTTCATCAATTATACTGTTTCACATTTGGAATTGATCATTATTTTGATAAGGATTTTATGCTCATAAACATAAGCATACGCATTTTAATATTTTAACAGGATTCATGTGGTCTTTGAAAACGTAAGAAAACCGTAGCATCAATGTTGTAACTATAAAAGTTATCTTTAACTTAGAAATCAAAATTTTTAACTTTAAAATTAAATCTTTAACTCGAAATATCTGAGTTTAAAATTGAAATTTTTAAAAATCAGATATTTTGAGTTAAGGAAATTGAATATTTTCTTTTAAGTTTTTGTGTGTCTCCATTTCAGTATCTTAAGAACCTTACAAATTCTGTTTAAAAAGAGAGTATAGTATCATATATATGCAAGAAAACAAAGAAATCATAGTAGCGGTATTTGATGATTAATGTAACTTATCGTAATTGAAGAACATGTTGTGCGACATTTTATGGTGAATTTGCGAAAATAAGTTTCAAAATGTATCGAAATATCAGGATGCTATTTGCAAATCATCTTTATCCAAAGAAAACAGTGTAACCTAAATATCTGGCAGAATGAAGCGATTTTGTTAACAATCAATCATAGAATATGCAACATATTATTTCAATATGTTATTCGTGAACATAGCATATTTCGCTGCTTTTAAAATGCCACTTAACATTCAGCAATTCCTTCAGTTATAGAAAAGAGAAATATCGTAAATTATATAAAACCTGATGAATGTGCATTAGAATTACTATACAATCTACATTTTATTTTTCAGGGAATTTTTTTTTTTTTTCGTTTCTTTAAACATTCTTGTCTAGAAGACTCGATTTAAGCTGTAAAAATGAGCATCCCTAAAATTTTGTATATAGTAATAATAAGTTATGTAAATTTGATTTTAGTGTGAAATCCTCGTATAAATAAAGTAAAAACAGTATAAAAAAAACCAAATAATTTCAGATAAAAACTTCATGTATTCAAATTCTAAAAGCTTAGAAAATCATAAATAATTCATAAATCGATTCAAATTTTCTTTTCAAAAGAGATAAAAATGAAAAAAAATTTTGCTTTTTGGACAGAAATCAGCTTAAATATTTTCCATTGCCTAGAAACTTCGAGATATTTCCTATTAACTATTCATAATTAAACCTCACCGAGCAATCACAGAACATTATTTCAATCTTTTTTATTGTCTAAAATTGGTTGCTTTGCTACCGAGTAAAATTAAGTGTTCCTCTCTTGAATCAGTCTATGGGTTATCTTATATATAATATATAAATATCTAATATATAAATCCTATTTGCGACCCAATTTACGACCTAAATTTTTCGAAATTTCGTCTACCCCCCCCCCTAATTAAAGGGTCAGGATTCCAAATATGTAAAAAAATATATTTTTATTCTGAGAAAGTACGATTTTGTGTCTGATTTCAGAACTTAATTAATGGTTAGCACTAATTAATTAGCATATTTGAGGTCACCACCAGGAACCATTAAGAATGACACTTAGTTCGCGAAATTCCGATCATTACATCGAAAGTTATTCAGGGTGATTTATATATATTTCCCCCTTTTTTGCCGACTGTACATTTATCATAGTGAGTTTTCTTAACTTCTCTGTAAAATTTGAGGATAGAGCACTCAGGTTCGAACCCAGCTTTAGCTGGTCGATGCAAATCCTGCTTGCACCGACCACAGTGTTGACATGAACTGTCCTCAGTGATAAAGGGATCATGGGTTAGAGTTCCCTTGCTATCAGGCTAACCGTGGTAGGTTTTCGTGGTTTTCCTCTCCTTGTAACTCAAGTGCGGGTTAGTTCCATGCTTTAAGTCCTCCACGAAGGCAAATTTTTTCCAGTGCTTGATCCAGGACTTCCCTTGCTTTCTAAAATCGGGTTCAAAATAACAAGACTACGGAGTTGAGCATTGTAGTCGAAAACTGAAAATTGGGTCGGCTGTTCAGCAACAGTTACAAAATAAAATAAAAATAAATCAATAGTTGAAAACATAGATTTTTACAGCGCCGGGATAGCGTGGTCGGTAGGGCACTGGGCCCATGTCCGAGAGTTCGTGGGTTCGAGTACCGCCGGCCGAAGACTCCCCATGTAATAAATGGTGACTGATGCACGTTAAATCTGTCAAATCGCACAGTCCTCCATGCTCCCATAACAAATCAATACCTCTGGGGGGTACTGGATTGGAGATTGATCGCTCTCTGATTCAGGTCAAAATCACGATCTGTGGATAAATGAGTGGCTGAATGAATGGGTCCGCTCTATACGGGTGTGACGTATGGGTGTGGTAGAAGTCGAATTCTTGGCCATAGATGACGCCTCTGGAAAACAAGAACAATCGTATTCCTCTGCCTTAACAGGCATACGTCAGTAACAACATAGATTTTTACAGCGAAAACAAGTGCTAAAATTCTGTACTTTTGAAGCTAAGACATTGAAGCTGCGAGACATGTGACCGAACAGTCAGCGTGCCTGACTGCGAAGGCGATTGTCGGAGGTTCAAACCTCGCTGAGGACATGAATGCTTCTCTCTCTTTGTTTGTCTTGTGATGTGTGAATGTGTTCCTCTTTATATCTGTGGCAACTGTAGATGATGTTAACCACCGGTTTACGTTGAATGGACAACACTTCCAGCATCTGCCATGGCGAAGAACGTAATAGTTGCATACCAGTGGATAGGGAATAAAGCATTAAGCTTAGAGTATATTTGAGAACTGTTTCAAAAGTTATATTGCTTTAAATCATTTATAAGACATAAGCTTCGAACACGCTTCATACTATATCCCCATTCGCTGATGCTAATATGTAAGAAACGTGGTTTTAACTTTTATTTTTACGAACTTAAATATTTTTTGCGCATAAACAGATGGGCAAACAAAAACATCGACTTAAGTATTTTTAATTTAAGCTCGGATTCAACGATTCAGAAAAAGTTAAAATTCTTGATTTTATATTAGCCGAGATTATACTTAAACAAGAATATCCCACCTCCCACCTTAAACCAAGCACTTCAATACTAGAAAATAAGGGCAAAGAAATAATTAAATTTTTGAAAAAAAATAATTATTATATTTTTTTCAAATTTGGAAAGTGTAAACTTATTTCTTCCTAATATTTAAAAAGTACCAATTATTATTTTTCTTCTTATTTATTGCATTTACTAGATTGTTATTATCATAAATAAATCTAAAATTGTGAACTGAGTTCTTCCCCTTAATATTTCATAAATATAAAGAATAATGTGAAAGATTTTATTTGTTTTAGCTGTTAAATGCTAACAAAGAAGAATGTGTTTCTACATTTAAGTTTTTTTTTCTTATCTACCACATATTTAGTTTAACCTAAAAATAATTTCGTTTCACTTTCTAAAGATCATAGAGCGGTATAAAATAGACACCTATAACATGTGAGTGATGAAATATAAATTTTAAAATATAAATGAATAAAAAATAAACTTACCTTGAATACCACTTCATATTATTTGTTGAATCGTGGTATGAATGTTTCTGTACCCTATAATTTTCTCGGTTGCGAAAGTTTGTATTGAAACACGATATTTGTTGTTCATCTTTTTATGATTGGTCTCAAATGCATATTTTAACTCTAGCAGAATAAATCATTAAATTCAAAAGAAATATGAAAAGCACCGTTAATATTAAAGTGTATTATAAAATAATAAATAACAACAAGTATTTTCGAAAACTTTTGTTGGAGAAAGACTGGAAAACAAGAAATTGATATTTATTATTTTAATATATATGTACCTATTTATTTTCTCTCTTTTCTAAAGAAAGCATAAATATACAATCACTACGGCTATGACATTTTGAAATTTTGCTACGTAATAAAAAAAAAACTAATAAACTCTATTCAAGTAGCATAGAAAAATAAAAATTACTACCTTTCAAACTAAAATTCCGTGTTTTGACACAACTACGATCCAAGAACACCTGCTCTTTACATTTTTTGTACAGCATGTAAATTATAACTTTTCTAAAATGTAAAGCTTTAAAAAAAAATTTCTGTTTTCTGATAGGACGAACAAAAACATCAGACATTCCAAATGCTTTTTTACTTGTCAACTGATATATATATATANATGTAGGATTTCAGAGACATGGAGTAATATCTCAGCCGATTGCATCATTCTTTATCATGTAATACTGAGAAAAAATCATGTGATACTACTTCCTAGTAGAGAGTTGCTCACCGTGTTAGTCACATTCTTGAAAATTTTTAAAATAAGAAACAAATGCCAAATAAAGTTGCTGAAAACTTGTAGGTTTTAATTTCACTTTAATTTTAAGAATGCAATTTGACAATTCTAATTTCTAAAATAACTTCCTTTAATTTTCGAACATTTTTTGTTTGATACACTGTAAAAAGTTTTGGTGTACAGTTGTCACTATTTTTAGTGTTGAAATGAACCAAAATTTTCTGCACCACATGTATCACATTTTTTAATTTACTTCTCACTGTAATAGATGTATTTATTTATTGATTAATTTTTGCTTATTTGTTTAATGACGAGACATATTTTCATGCTCATTAGAATCAATTTAAGGGCTTCATTGCAAAAACATTTTCGTTTAAAAAACAATCATATTCTTAGCAATTTATTTGCACGAATTCTTTCAAACAATTGTTATTTTGTCAATTTTATATTCAATGGATAAATCTAGTTTTCCCCAACCATACCTATACTTTACCTTAAAAATGTATCGAGTACTTTACTGTACTGTATTGTATCTAGTACTGTTGACTAGTACTGTACTGTATCTAGTATACTGTACTAGCACTTGACAATGTCTAGCACTTAACAATGCACTTTACCTTAAAATGTATTTATTTTACCTCAACACCGAAAGTTGGGGCAACTGTACACCAATTTTTTTTACAATTCAGGAATTGGTAAAAAAAACTAAAAAAAAAAACTTTTATTGCTTCAATCTTTTTTACATCTTTGTAAGAGTCTTTTTTACGTCTTTTGCTAAGAGGAACAAAGTGTATGCTTTGTGTTCCACTACATTTATTTTGAAGCCTTTGGCTAATTTTCGCTATGGTTAGATATCAATAAGTCATGCTTGTGGATATTATAGAATTCGTGTTATAAGGTAAATATCAGTAGATGTATGGTTTCAAGTATTCAACATCTGTTTGTACCGCAATGAACTGATCGTTAAGACGCGGTTCCCAGCAGATCACCGAAGTCAAGCATCACTGGCTGTGGTCAGTGTGCGGGTGGGTGACCGCTTGGATTAGTCTGCGTAGGGACCGAGGGTGTGCGGTATTGAGGTCGTCAGGCTACCGAAGCGAGGGTGCCATCCCCTCTGCAGAGGTCATCCTCAGAGATGTTTCCCAGACCGTCGCCATTAGCCCGTTGTGCAGCTCTAGTGCAACGTAAATGAACTACAACAATCAACATCTGTTTAGCAATTTTCAGAGTTCATTCTTAAATGCATCAGTGAAGTATGGAAAATCAGGCTTTCGTCACATCAATGCGCACAATCCACATACGTGATTTTGTTTTCCTTTTCTGACTAGCTGGAGTACTCAAACTTCAACTCTAGCTATGGAGTGAATGGCATTAAAAGTTTTAATTATTTTCTACAAGCAGTTTTAATAGCTATCTTTTTGCTAAATAAAATTTATCTTCCTTTGAAATCTCAACTATTTTCTGATTATTAATAGTAATGAAATCTCAAATAGAGCTCTGTTCCTGCGCACACTGCAAGTTTCAATAGCTTCGCAACCGCTGCAAGCAGAATTTATCTTTATAGAGAATTGATCATCAACCTAAATTTCCAATTTTTTTTCGACTAGCTAGAGTGCTTAAAATTCCAACTAGATTTCGGGTGCTTGGTGACTCACTTCATGCTACAATTGTTTACGAAATATTAGAAGTAAAATTGAGCCACATTTTATTGCTGATCATCGTATTGACCATTTTCTGACATAAATAAATTGAAAGACACAAAATAAAAATAAAAAAATAATTAAATAAGTAAAATTAAAATACTACGTTATTCAAGAAAGTTAAAAATAAGAAAACAATTCTATTTTTGTCACACACATAACTAAAAAAACTGGACTCATCACTTTCGAAATGCACTTACATCAATGCTAAAAATCCTAACACACGCCTCCCGACAGTTATCGTTTTACGTTTCTTGTCTTAGGAAAAACAAAAGAATGAATTATTTTTGCTCCGTAATCCACTTAAAAGCAGTTTTTAAAATGTCATTTAATTTTATTCTCAATTATTTTTTTCAGCTGAAAATTAAAAAATTCTCAGCAATAAATTTCTATGTCAGTTCCAAAAACAATGGGTAATTATGTAAATATTTTTTGCATATTATGTTTTCTTAATCAATAAATAGTTATATGGACAATAACCTGTAATTGTACAGATTTCTATCTGCAGAAGCCTATGTTTCATGCCTGTGTGAATGGTATTCGTGTCTGTAGACATCATTTATTTTTTGTTTGAATAACTTACTTATTTACGATAAAAATACGATCTGAACCACTATAAAAGTGCCTACGGTCAACGGTTGTAATATACATGGATGATCGTGCATAACACTCATTGGAATCGGAAAATAAGTACTTGCAGTACAGAATCGCACAACGTGAGAGATAGGGTTGTAATCACCTCCCACTCTTTATTTTCAATGCTCTAGAGGTTCAGACAGTGATTCATGCAGAAAATAACAGGATATGTGTTCCTGTTTGGGTGTTCCTGTGGCAATTAATCTCAATCCTTAGCACCGCTGTTTTTAAACCCTGGATATTTGTCGAAAGACTTCGAGTTGCAATTGCACTATCCAAAGCGTTCCAGACATGCTCCATAGAGTTGCCCAACTATATCCGATCCATTCACTGAATATTTTTCTTTAACACTAAGCATACCAACACTTAATCTATACTTATTTCTACCATAGCCGGTGATGTTTCTTGTATGAATGTGTGAAATATGGATGATAGGAAGGAAATAAACTAAAAAAACTTTATTATAATAAACAAAATTGTATATTGCCAATTTTTATGTATTACAAACACACAGAATAAGAATTTTTAATTCATTGCTCTGCGCATTTTTTACATATACAAGGTGTTTCCATTGTACATTTTCTGCTAACATATTTCTTCTAATTATTATTATTACAATAATTCTTATAATTATAAGAATATATAAGAATTATAATTCTTGTAATTATTCTCATAATTAATATTATTTCTTCTAAGAACTTGCGATTGTTTCGACATTTTTCTGGGTGAAAACTAACAGTTAGTTAGAAATGAAGTAAAAATATCAAAATAAAATATAAGTTACTTACCAAAACATGTAATTTTTTTCTCTTTTTCTTACACGAAAATGTCAATCTAAAATTTAGGTACTTTCTTGAAATTTGAATTCACAGTTATTCTGATTGAACTAACTACGCAGCAGTCTTTGCAGAAATGTGCAACTATAATCGAATGCAATACGTTGAACACGCATTACATTGTAATTTCTGGGCTAACATCCAAAACAGTTGGAAGAAATTTTGTCACAGTCCTCGTAAGAAGGCTGTGGCAAACTTCAGACTCTCAACAGGCCATGACTGCTTGGCAGAGCACCTCAACAGAATAGGTATCCTTCCATCTAGCGAGTGCCAAATCTGCAATTCGGGAACCATGAACTCAGACCACTTGCTTGTATGCCCTTTACTGGACAAACAATCCCAAGAGCTGGGTGATCTGTGTAAACTTTACTGGGATGCCAGAGATCACATGAACTCTCTGTAAAGACTACTCCTCATTCTTCACTGTATATATATTTTTTTTTCTCACTTTAATTTTTTCATGTGTTCTTTTTGTATTAATATGTGTTTGTCATGTGTTTTCTTTGCTTGTTATTGCAATTTTGTTCCTTTTTACTCCTTGTTTAAGTCCACTTAAAGTTGAACATTGTATATGGATTAATATTTCCAATAAAGCCATATGTAACAACANATCGTAAAATCTTATGAGGAAATTTTTTTTTTAAATGGCGAGAAAATTTATCGAATTTCTTTCCGGTTTTTTGGTATTCCGGTTTTCTGATTTCCGGATAATGGGTTCTGTACTGTACCTATTTCTACCATAGCCGGTCAAATGTTTCTTAATTGAATGAATGAAACATTGATGTTAGGAAGGAAATAAACAAAGTAACTTTTTCATAATTAAACAAATTGTAGCTTGTCAATTTTTATGTATTACAAACACAAAGAATCAGAATTTTTAATTCATTGCTCTACACATTTTTTACATATACATGGTGTTTCCATTGTACATTTTCCTAATTATTCTTCTAATTATTGTTATTTCAATAATTCTAATAATTATAAGAATATATAAGAATTATAATTCTTGTAATTATTCTCATAATTAATATTATTTCTTCTAAGAACTTGCGATTGTTTCGACATTTTTCTGGGTGAAAACTAACAGTTAATTAGAAATGAAGTAAAAATATCAAAATAAAATATAAGTTACTTACCAAAACATGTATTTTTTTTCTCTTTTTCTTACACGAAAATGTCAATCTAAAATTTTAGGTACTTTCTTGAAATTTGAATTCACCGTTATTCTGATTGAACTAACTACGCAGTAGTCTTTGCAGAAATGTGTATAATCGAATGCAATACGTTGAACACGCATTACATTGTAATTTCTGATCCGATAACCTTATAAAACAATAAATTGTTTTCCCGGTCAAATGACCAGCTGTGGTGGAAAGAGGTATAGGACAAATATTATTCGAAACAAACAAAATGCAAACAAATAATAATTATAGAATGATAACTGTATATAATTGTTAGAAAAAGTCATGAAGTCAAACGTGCAAAAACGATAAGATGATAAGCGCATTTTCGATGCTGAAGTTCTTAAACGGTCATTTGACTGGTTATGATATGTTTAGTGTTAAGAAAATTACTCATCAAAGGAGCACTGTATGGCTGCGTGTTGTCATCCATTACAATAAAAACAAAACCAACTGTAATCAATCTCGAAAACTCTATTTAAAAAATAAAAATAAACTCTTTGGTTATTTATGTTGAAAAGTAAACTCCCCACGTTTAGTTCACGAGTCAATGGTTAAGAACACCTAATGTTAAAAAAAAAGAAGTAGAAATAGCAAGAACCAATAGTTTTTATTACTTCGAAAAGAAGAGCTTAGGCGGATATAATTGAAGTTAGTAAAAGTTTTGTTGATCAAAATGTGTTTGGGTTAGAAAAAAGAATCATGATGTGGCTGGAGGAAGATTGGAAAGCAAGAGACTTTTATGGCGGTATTTACCTGTTCTCTGAAATTTTTTGGAAAAATCTTGCAACAAAAACAATTTGAAATATTTTCATAAGGATGGCAAATATTTCTGTTAAACGCCTTTATTAAGATAAGATTACAAGATCATAATTGCGTAGACGAAGCAAAAGCTTAATCTAAAACTAATTAACTTAAAAACCGGAAATTTAAAACGTTGAATCAAATTTAATTCAAAGTTTGTTAGTATATACAGAAAAGCTGTGATTTAAAAAATTAAATTTTTCTTAATATTAAATCTCTCTTATCGGCTAATTTTAACGAAATAAGTTACAATTATGATTAATAGAGGGAAAAAAATGTGTTTATTGATATGATTTTGTTTTATAACATATGTGATTTACAGATCAACATTCCACGGAACATTATTCTGAAATAAAGTAGTTTCACGTCAATAAATAGCTATGATGTTACTACATCACACTCGCGTCAAAATTTCTACAGCTTAATTTTATCAACTTAGTTTCTTAATTAAATATTTAAGCTTACAGACATTTGCAATCTCCAGTCTTTCGGTGAAATGTTTATCTGCAATTTAAAAAGTGAATCAATCGCATTTTTGTTTGTTTTCTAGGTCTTCTTCTCGATATTTTATGATTTTTTTCCCTCATAGTGAGCCTTTTTTTAATTTCCTCATAAACAGGGATGTTTTCTTAGAACCTTGATTTGGTTAGATGGGTCGATGTTAAAAAATATTTTACAAAATACGTTAAAATATTAAGTAAAAGTAAAAATTAAATAAAAGTAAAAATTAAATAAAAGTAAAAATTAAATAAAATGCTTCGCGAAGAAAATAAATTCAGCTAAAATTACTGTAATGATATCTTCTTGATATTTTATGATTTTTTTTCTCATAGTGAGCCTTTTTTTAATTTCCTCATAAACAGGGATGTTTTCTAAGAACCTTGATTTGGTAAGACGGTCGATGTTAAAAAATCTTTTACAAAATACGTTAAAATATTAAAGAAAAAGTAAAAATTAAATAAAATGCTTCGGGAAGAAAATAAATTCTGCTAAAATTACTGTAATGATATTTCTGGTTAAAAAAAACATAATTCTGATATTGAAAACCAATATATATGCAGTATTTAAACCATTCATTTGGTAATTTTTCCGTACATATGGTAACGGTTTATCGAAAATTCTGGTTTTCAAAATTTTATTTCTTAATTCCTCCATTTAGTAAAAAATACAAAACTGAAGAGTATATTTAACAGGATAAATAGTTTTTATGCCATGTTGTTGGTATCATGATAAAAATACCAATTTTTATCACTTAATAAATATATATATTTTGTTAATTTTCATTGCCAAAGTGATTTGGTAAAACTTATCGAGCTTTTTGATGTACCCATCATAGGGCCAGAAATACGGTAAAGGTTTTATTTTATATTTTATATCCATTGAACAGCAGACCCAATTTTGGGTTTAAGACTACCAACGTAGCCTTGTAATTTCGAGTCAATCCAGAAGACAAGGGAACTTCTGTATCAGTACCCCCAGAGGTATTGATTTGTTATGGGAACATGAAGGACTTTGCGACTTGACAGATTTAACGTGCATCAGTCACCATTTGCTACACGGGGAGTCTTCGGCCGGCGGGGATCGAACCCACGAACTCTTGGACATGGGTCCAGTGCCCTACCAACCATCATATTCAGGTAGTTTTGAACATACTTTTTTCTCAGTGTTTTAGTATATTAATCTAAAATCATGAAGTTCATTTTTTTTTCTATGCACGTTAAGGAAGATGGTTCAAGAGAGGAAAAAACAGCATTAAAAATATTTTTTCCAGATGAAAATGATAATGTATGTAGAGTTTCAGGAGTTTCAGTGCCATGGTGTAATATCTCGGCAGATTGCGTCAGTCGTCATCATGTAATACTTCAGAGAATTTCATCATCCTTTTCGTCGTTGAAAGGCGCCAGCTAATCCAGACATGAAAACTCACGAATTTATAATTAAGTCTTAACTTTTTCCATAGAACAATCTAATTTCACATTCACATTCGATTTTGCAACACTGCGCGAAGGCAGCTCTCATCAATCATGTCACTGTCAAACTTATTTCCTTTTTTTCTATTAAATGTTAAGTTTGATTTCTAAATTATCGTCGTTATTTCCTCTTATGCTCCACAAACTCTTAATTATTTGTTCTTAAATTTTTTTTGCAAATAGTTAAACAGAAGAAGCATGTGATCTTGTTGGACACCCTACAGCAATATGTTGCTCAATAATTTATTAAATGTTTAAATATAATAAACACAGTATTGGTTAAATCACCAATAATTTCCCTAAATATGATGAGTTCTAAATCTAGTTTTTCAAATGATGCTTAATATATTGATAATAAAACTGAGAGATCCAACATCTATTTTTGTATAAACTCTCCAAAAGTCTAAACTACAGTGCAACATAGAATTAAATATGCAAGTTACCTGAATATAAAACTCAATTTTTAGAAATATAGGAAGTGAACATTTTAGTATTTCGTGAGATTAAATCATTAAGATAAAGAAGTTTTAGAAACATTACATTTTAACATCCGAAATTAATCTTAATCTTGCGTGAGAAATCAAACATGTGAGCTTCTGAACTTTTTGTAATATTCATATATTGATTTTCAGAAAAATTGATTGCTTGAAATCAGATTTAAAATTGTAGCCATCACCCTGAACATCGATCAAAAGTTATATTTATTATGGAGGGTAAAGTTATTTTTACTTTCTTATTTAAATTCTCTTTTTTGAAGAAGTGAATTGTGATATTTTCTTTTAAGAGGGCATTTATTTATTTTGAAGTTTAGAACATTAAAGCTTTAAAAATGCAATTTCAATAAATTTGAAATAAACTTCGTAACCATGGGGAAACAATTTCTTTTAAAAAATTACATTATTGTTGATAATATTGTTAAACTATAACTCTGAACGAAAAATGAAAATTTTAAAAAAATTATTCGCAATTCAGAATTTATATAATTCTTATGAATATATAATTCTTATGAATTATGAATAATTGAATAGTCCCTCAGACTTCTCAAAGCATTTGATTCAATTTAAATAGTTTAGTGAGGTCCTATACACACTATTAATTTTTGACTATGACCAAAATGTCGAATTTAACAAACATCAATTTCAAAGTAGATCATTGCCGCCTTATAAGTATAAAATTGCTTGATTAGTTGCTCTCACACTTTGATCTATCATGGCTGCAAATTTCTAATCCATCCTTCATTATATTGCATTTATTATGATTATAATTATTATAATTATAACTGTCGTTGAACAGTCGATCCGGCTACTAATGTTCAACTCCGTAGCCTTGTAATTTTGAACCCAATTCAGAAGACAAGGGAACTCCTGAAACAAGTGCTGGGAGAAAATTACCTTCATGGAGGACTTTTTGATGGAACTAACCCCATATGCCTTGGCTTCAATGTCGTAGCTTCAAAATTCTAGAATTTTAGCTCTCGTTTTTGCTGTAGAAATCTATATTTTCAACTCTTGATTTATTTTTATTTTATTTTGCAACTGTTGTTGAACAGCCGACCCAATTTTCAGTTTTCAACTATAATGCTCAACTCCGTAGTCTTGTAATTTTGAACCCTGTGGTGTGGCTAAATCAAAAAAGGGGGGGTGACTAACATTAAGTCAATTTACGATTAAATAAAATTTAGATACCAATTATGTAAAGGCCGAAAAGGTATAAGTGGTGAACAGTGGAAGTGGGTGCAAATATTAAGGTAAGCGCAACAAAGGAGCATGCTGAAAAAAAAAAAGGGGAAGAGAAATTAAAAAAGCATACAATTAAAAGTTTATCACAAATTTAACAGTTACAATTATTTAAGCGTTTAATACATTATTAACAAATTAACAATTAACAAATGATTATTAAATTAGATGAATGATGATGATTAAATAAATTAAGATGATTAGATAATGAAATTGGATAATTAAATTAGAATTAACAATTGATTTTACTTAATATGTAGTATACCATACTACAAACCCAATTTCAGAAAGCAAGGGAACTCCTGGTTCAAGCACTGGAAAAAATTTGCGTTCGTGGAGGATTTAAAGCATGGAACTTACCCGCATTTGCGTTACAAGGAGAGGAAAACCACGAAAACCTCCCATGGTTAGCCTTACAGCAAAGGGACTGTAACCCATGATCTGTCTACCACTCAGAATATTTTATACTAGCACTGTGGTCGGTGCGAGTCTTGTGCGGAATTTTTATCGATCAGCCAAAGCTGGGATTCGAACCCTTTTCTTCTCATTAGAATGCGAACACTCTATCCCCTGAGCCATTTATATTGTATTTGTCACTAGTCATCAATTCATTGTGCTAAGCTAAATAAGGCTATGCCAGTTGGTAATTCCAGCATAACTCCCACATGTGACAAAGGACAATTAATTAATATTTCAGTTAAAAGAAATTTAAACATGTTTATATGCCTGTAATATATTCGTACCACTATGAATGCATCAAAATGTTTTTAGTCTTATTTATTTTTTTTAAAAAATCGTATTATAATGTCTGATTGTCATTAATACGACATGAGATTGCTCCAATTCATAGTGCATTTTTTAAGCAAACTGCATAGGGAACAACTCTTGAGGCTTGCTCTTTGAAAACTTAAATAAATATAGTGAAAACTTTCCTCTTTCTATTTTCAAAATAATCATATTTAGTAATTTTTACTCTTGTTTATTACTGTATTTTAGGATTTGTTTTTGAAGCTTTTGAAATGGATAACTAAGTAAAGAATCAAAAATAACCCTATTAATTTCTTATTTTTTGAAAATTTTGCACAGTTTTAATTATTTACTAATAAGTTTTATATTTTATAAAAAACTTAAAGTTCTCAAAGCATTATGCAATTTTCATTTGACTTTCTCTGCTTTTTTTGCCGACATTTCTGTTACTTTTTCTTAATAAAATATGTCTTCTCTTCAACAACTTAAATTTTATCTTTAATTTATCTTTTTATTTACCTTTATCTTTATGTTCTATTTTTAATTAACTTAAATTTTATCTTTGATTCAAAATAAATAAACACTACCTACCATTTATTGGATTCACTGAATCGCAATTCAACATTGAGGAAGCGCAAAACTAAAATGTTGTTGTGTCAAAAAAATTGTTCCGTAGAAAAACATTTACTCTGTTATTATTCAAAGAAAAGTATGAGCACGTGCATTTTAATTTAAATAGAGTAGTTCATCGGATCAAATATACTATTTTGCAATTTAATCCAAATAGCAAACAGAAACATTTTACGATTTTTCTAGAGAATTCCCAAGCTATCCTATTTTACCCAATCAAATTTTTCATGTTTCAAAATGATACTTATTTTTTACGCGATCTCTGAAAAAAAAGAATAGAGGTATGAGTTTTTTGCTTAGAGAAGTTATGTGGCAATTGCAACAATAGGGAAACTACCTCTCTACGTGCAAATACTATGAAACAAAAGATTTAATCTGCTTCGGAAAAACTGTGTATTTAGAATAAATAAAAGATTGTTAAAATACTTTTCAACTCAAAGTCTTTCATTTGAGTATTTTTTAATTTATGGAATTGAATAATTTATCGTCGGTATTCCTTTTTGATCCAAAAAAGAGTAATAAAGTATACTCGAAATATAGTACTTACTAGATATAGGGTATATTTCCTATCGCTTCGCCATTAGTCTTGTTTTGCTCACTCTTTTCGCCTTAGTTGTTTAATGCCCACTATTTTATTCATTAATATCTTTTATTCCTTGTTTTCATTTTAAAGGCGGCTACATCCTCTGCTCGCTAATTTCACTATCTCGTTTCGATTATTCAACCAACAGTAGGACGGCAAACTGATTAAACGGAGAAAAAAAAATCAAGATATTACAGAGAATTCATATCTTTTCTAAAAAAACAAGTCTCCAACTGGATTAATCCAAGCTATTTAAAAATTTAAACATTGTAAGGCGTATTGTTCATCGTTAGGCGTAAGAGAACGTGGCTGCAAAAAATCATAATTCTCCAACTGACCTACTGATAGTTTTTATAGAAACAAATTACGCTGCACAAAAAAATAAACAAATAATTAAAGATCAATTCTGACCTTCAGTCAATAATCAGAATCAAGTGTTTTTCGCACATCTTTTAATAAAATAAAATTAAAAAACTTACACTAAGTCTATGACAAAACCTATACACACATAATAAATTACTATATACACTCATGGACAAAACAATTAGCGCACCAAGAAGGAGTCGCCAAAATGAAACGAAATTTTACATACGTAATGACTACTTTGATGTAAGTAAATGATTAGAAAATGAAAGAAAAACGATAATCTTTGATTTTCTAATCATATTTATATATATATATATATATATAGAGAGAGAGAGAGANNATATTCATACAATTTTAAAACTAATCATCAGGATTTATAATCACATGGTTTACAAGTTTAAAAATCGCACTTTTTTTGTCAAATTTTTATATATATATATATATATATATTTCCCCCTCCTTTTATTCTCTTATTTCTTACTCAAGCTTTTATACTTTATTTAAATATTTAAATTACGATTTGCTGATCTTCGAGATTATATAAATGAATTTCTTCGAAACGCATAAAATTGAAAATTTAATGTTTCACAAACTAATTCAAAATTTAAGTAAAGGTCCAAAAAATATCTTTATTCATAAGAGTACGTGGCTTCAAAAAATTATAATAATTTCCTTTATATCAATAAATCCAAAACACCATTAAAATAAATAATTTTGCAAAACTTATTCCAAAGATTATGAGATATTCACTCATATTAGTGTGACAGTAAAAAATCATTATTCTCCCTCTAACTGTTTATGCAAAACTGAATTATGGGACTATGACATGACATGACATGACATAAGTCAAAAACTAATGATAGCATCAATAATAAAATGTTTCTCAATCCTTTCTCTAAAAATTTGCCAAATTTCTTATTTTTTCCTCTGATAGTTATTGTGTTCTATCCAATAGTTGTTAGATTCAGTTAGTGTTAATAGGTATATGAATCACCCACTAGTTGTTAATGAGACGCGCATGCGCATGTAGCGAAAGTTTTATGACACAATGGTGAGGACGGTGACGATGGCAGTAAGTTTTTTTAACATAAAGAAAACAAATTAATTAAACGAAAATTTGCAACGGCATTTTGCTCAGAAATATAAGAAAATGAACAGTCATCACACCTAAGGAGTAGGCATGCATTATCAAAGGAATTCTTATGAGAACCAGATACCAGTTGTATGTAGTATTAAATCATATGTGTAATGGTAGATAATGTTTGAAAATATTTACTTTACACTTAAGGTACTTAGCACTAAAAAACTAATAAATAATTAATATATTATTTTAGAGCTTTAAACATATTTTTATAAAATTTATTTCCAGATACTTTTTGGTTGTACAGCAAGCAAATATCAAAACGGACTATCCTGAATAACTTTTGATCTAATGATCGGATCTTCGCGTTCTAGGGCTCAATCTTAATGATACGAAAATGTGACCTCAAATATGCTAATTAATTAGTGTAAACTATAAATTAAGTTACAAAATCAAACACAAAATTTACTTTCACTGAATAAACACACCTTTCTTTTCGATGGGCTTGAATTTTTGACCCCAAAAATATAGGAAGAATCCGTAATTTGTGAAATAGCTTAGTCAGGAGAGCGATAGAAAGTTTGGACCCCTATTAATGTTAGTTTCACTTTGTGCGTATCTCGCTAGAATCTCGAGAACTTTTTAAACGATTTGAAAATTTTTTGAACACAATTATAAAATTCATTTATTCAAAAATAATTAATTCCATGCAAAAATTTAGAAAATATTTGTTATTTTTTATTATTTTATTTAATAATAGTAAAAAAAAATATGAATTGTAAGTTCTACAAGTTTTACATCATTTTAAAGAACGTAAGTTTTGCATCTTTTTAAATATGTCATTTGACATGGCAAAATGCAAAATTTCAGTTAAATCAGTCGAATAGTTTCTAAGAAATCGAATTTTGAAGAACAAAATTGCATTTTTTTTCTTTTCTAATTTGATTTCTCAGGAGCTATTCGATTGATTTCGCTCAAATTTTGTATTTCGCCATAATTTTTAAAAAATTTTAATATGTAAGTAAGTAAAGAAAATGTCAGAATAGAACATAATTTTTGTAAAATTACATTCTTTACTCTTATTTTTTTTGCGCACTGTACGCATTTAATACTTGTTCCTAGCCTTAAATACAAAATAATTAAAGTATGGTGAAGGACAAAAATTATTTTACAATGCCAAAATATTCTATAAATATATTGGTAAAAAACCTCAATGTTTTGCATTATTTTACAATGCCAAGAAATTTCTAGTGAAGTATTTAAGCTGATAAGTATTACTTTGTTCAAACTCGAAAATTTCTTTGTAGCAACCTGTTGTTCAAGGTCATCATATCATCCTATCTTCAATTATATTTATTTCCTTTCGTATGGATAAAATATAAGAATCGGAGTTTTCCTTTTTCTAAAGAAATAAAAATTGCAAATGAATAATCAAATTATCCCTCAAATTATTGATAATTATTACTGAATATATTTGAACCAATCTAGTTCTGCATAATAAATATTTATGAGTATACTTATATCCCATTAAGGAACTGAAGTAAGCAAAAATACCTGCAAATTATTCGTTAAAAATGCTTTGCATAATTATTTTACTGAACGCAGAGTCGTTACGAAATAAAGTTTGCCTTTTTCTTAAAGAGTTTGAATGAATAATAAGTAGCGATGAAAATTTCATTGCATTAATATGAAATTAAGGAAGTAATATTTCACTTTTAAGTTAAAGAAGTTTTTTTTTATTTCGTGGTAAATGGTTTTTTAGTGTTTCATGATCTCGAAAAAAATTGCAGTGTTAGAGGAACCCGAAGTACCAACAATAGATTTGGTTTCACGAAAAAATTAATCGCACCAATACCAAGGATATTATTGAAACTGTAATGATACACCAATAATGTGATTTAATATTTCTAAATAGTATACAGATTCTTAATTAAAGTGCTACAGTTATGTAATGCTCAATCAAATGTTAATTTTATAAAGCTTTTCTTTTTTGAAAAAATTACAATGATTAAATATTTTTAAAAAAGCTGAAACATATTTTATACAGAAAAACTACATATGCCACCAGAAAATGAAGTGAATTTTCTAAAAACAGTATATATATATATATATATATATACATTTANAGATAGATAGATAGATAGATAGATAGATAGATAGATAGATAGATGGATAATAATATACATGTTTATACATGGAGAAGGGCGAAATAACACGTTAATCTTTTCACACTTGAATTGTCTAGCTGAAAAAACATGAATATTTTTCCGTTTTTCTTAGCATGTTCATTTTTTCTTTAATTTTCCTTTTTTTTTTGTTACCTTCTCAATCACATTTTATTCTCCTCTTCACTTTTTCATTCCATTTCATTTTTTAAAACATAATAATAAAAAACTTTATTAATTCAGATTAAAGACTTTATTAACACTTAACTCTAAAGGAACTTATTTACTTTATTAACTTTTAATAATAATAAAGAACCCTTATTAACTCAGTTCATGTTCGCAAAATATTTCCCTTATAGAAAATAGAAAAGTAAAAAAATAGAAAAATAAACTACACATTCTTGCACCATTGACCAATACCTAAACATAAATTTCCTCAGAAAAGACTTGTTTATCTACAAACGAGGCCGAAACCCAAGGAAAAACAAAAAAGCAGCATTGCTATGTTATTTAAAAACAATAAAAAATAACCCATAAAACCAAAATAGGGATATACGAAAATTCATAAAAGATTTGTTGCTGAAAAGCAACATTAGGAGCGAAGAGGTTAAATCCTATATCAAATTATCTTCAAATATAATTAAACAATCCTCAATCTATAAAACAGTAAAGTCATGTTTTTACCTTACAATCTTTTGGAGAACTCAGAAAAATTCAAACATCCTTTTGAAACTAAACGAAGAAATAATATAAATATCTACTAACAATACAAAAAAAAGGAACATGAATATTCTATCATATGTCTGAACTTTGAGAACAATAGCAGTTCACATCAAATAACCAAATTTATTTTGACTCATTTATAACGATTATCGCTGACAGAGAGTTCACAAACGCAGAATTGATGCTTGAAAGTTGTTTTCCAGCTTGATCACTTAATAAGAGGAGAAATAATTTTACAGAATACTAAAATGTTTCTAGAAAAAAAATCATTTAAGGAATCACAATTGTATTTCTAGGAATATAAATGATTTAAAATTATTCTTTTTTTGGACCTATAATTACAGTACAGAACCCGTTATCCGGAAATCAGAAAACCGGAAAATCAAAAAACCGGAACGAAATTCGATAAATTTACCTGCCATTTTTTAAAAAAAAATTTTTCTCTTCATAAGATTTTAGGATTTTTCTTTCTATTTTGAAAGATGTTTACCTTACCATCATTTTGAAAATAATCATTGGTGTATTACTTCATCGTTCTTTCTTCTTTTTAAGATTATTCCTAAATAGTTTTTTTTTTTTTTAGTTGGGTTTAACAATAAAAAAACGGCTTTTTGTAGCGATTCAGAAAACCGGAAAAATCAGTTATCCGGAATAGCGATGGTCCCGATCGTTCCGGATAATCGGTTCCCTACTGTATTAAACTGGAAAGAAGCGTCACGAAATGTTTTTTTAAGTATTAATTTGTATTTTGCATGTATGAGGAATTTAATTCTGAGGTACACCAATTATGTCAATAGTAAACTAAACTAAAAACCGTGAGGGCTCAGGTGATAGAGCGTTCGACTTCCAAAGAAGTGAACCGGGTTCGAATCGCAACGATGGTATGTCGGTACGAATTCTCGCATGGACCACAGTGCTGACGTAAAATATTTTCAGTGATAGACGGAGCATGGGTTAGAGCTGCTTTGCCGTCAGACTGAAACGTGGGAGGTTTTGTGGTTTTCCTCTCCGTGTAACGCAAATGAGGGTTAGTTCCATCAAAAAGTCCTCCACGTAGCCAAATTTCTCCCAATACTCGATCCTGGAGTCCCCTTGTTTTCTAGATTGATTTTAAAATTACAAGGCAGCGGAGTTGAACATTAGTAGTCGTAAACCCAAAATTGTGTCTGTTGCTCACACAACGATGATTATAAAATAAAATAGTAAACCAAACAGATAAAATCCAAAAAGGGGTGATTTCACATCACACATCCTACTAAGGTATTTGCAATATTCATTAAATAGTAAATAGTTATATCAGATTTTTTTAAAGAGAATTTGGCTAATTCAAATAAATAAGCATTTATTAATTTAAGTCAAACTTATTACCATAAATATTGGGATTTGGCACAGATTTATCTCGCCATGAAAATATGAAGAATCCATGCAAAGTTGGTCTGTTCCCATTTTTATTCTGGTATTATAAAAGTGTTGCAAGAAAATCATTTACGTAATCAAATGTCATCCAAAAGGGAAAATTTAGAGATCTTGATTTATTCAAAAACATTACACCATTCATACTACAGGGAAGTTTTGGGATTTTCTTAATGAGTATATTTGCAAGAATTATTACCCATTAACTTCAGATGATAATCTTTTAATTGGCATCTTTACTTTTTATGGTTATAGTTAAAAAACGATTTCTACGTCTTAAAATAATTAATAAGGGAATATATATATATATATATATATATATATATATGTAAAGAGAGAGAGAGAGAGACACAGAGAGGGAAAGATTAAATTCATATGAAAGTTGCTAAGAATTAAAGTACTTAAAAAAATCATTTAATGAGAGAAGTTTTAAACTTTTCCTAATCGAGTTAAAGAATTTTATTTAGTTTCAATAAGAAATCTTGTTTGGAACAATACAGTGAGAGAGTTAACTCTTATGATGGGTCTGAAACCAAGAAAATAATTCTCCTAAAGAAGCAGCATCTATTTCATACAGATGAAAACAAAAAAAAAACATCTTGTTAAGAGTTTTTGGAACTCCAGAAGTTTTCTAAGCAAATTAATTAATTTTTGTAGAGTCTCTGTAAAGGTCACGTTTTCTGACACAAAACATATTGTTGCTGACACGTCCAATAAAAAAATAAAATTTTTACTGAGAACAGATGTCACGGAAGAATTATAAAAGACTGAGGGATTTCTATGGTTTCACCGGATCCCCTATAGATTCTAATTTTGAGTCCTATAATGACCTTGAAACTAAAAAAACTGCGGTCACAAGCGAAATATCCTTTTGAATAAAGAAGTAACCCTATCCTGAAACAACAGAAGAAATTATTTTTAGAAATAGGCGACATACTCACAAGAAAAGCCATCAACCAAAGAAAAGAAGCATTTTTATTTTATTTATTGCCTGATAATTAAAAGCAGTGTAGCAATTTTTATTATTATTTTTCTTACTCTATTTCTTAGACTTCTGAAATTCGTATATATTTGAGATTTGCGCGTATATATATATTAGGGGGACCGGAAAGTAATATCGTTTCGGTGCATTTGATATTTGTTTTCAAGATTTTATTTTTAATCAATAATATATTCACCCTCGACCCTTCAATGAAGAATCGAAATAGATCGAAAAAAATGAATCGTGTTTTAGGACTACTAACGAATATTTGATGAGCAGAAACGACATTACTTTCCGGTCCCTCTAATATACATGTACTCTACCCCTACATAATGGAAAAGACAGTTTAAGTTTTTGACTTTTTTTTAAAATTTCTCAATAAATACTAAGGGGATTATTTTGTAACTTAAGAGGTGTTTAGCTTATGTGAATTTTCTCGTTTAGCAATAAAGTTTAAAGCTTTCAGAGATTTGAGGGACCTACGATAAATTACGAAGAAAATCATGTATTTCTAATCACCTTATGCCAGCTAATCAAGCAATAAGCTTGTAACTTGTATCAATCACTTTGATTGTTATTTGCAATAGCAGCACAAAATTTCGTAAACTTAGCTTAAATATTTTTGGAGATACAGACATTTTTATGAAGCATCAATTTTTTTGTGTTACGCTATTTTGCTATAATTTTCAAATTATTCAATGCAATTACACAAAATTTTTGGAGAAATTTAAAGCATCTTCCATGGGATTCACATTACTGGATACCTCTGAACACTGATATCTGAACAACCGTCACTCGTTGCTTGCATGAATTTCGTATCAGGGTGTATCTTAGTCTTTTTTTTTTTTTTTTTCTTTTTCTTTCAATTTTTCATCTCCTTTCTGCAATAATTTTAACTGATCCTTCGTAAACATATATTCGCCCATCGGTCATCGCATTCAAGTCATTGTTAACTTTTAAGCCTTCATTCAATAGTCAGTGATAGAGTAGACAGTGCAGTTGCGCCTACTACAGATAAGCTGCATCTTTCATAGGTGGTCTGCAGGAATTGCAGGAATCTTGTTTGATTGAAATTTTTAAACATTCATACAAAAGTGAGTCATAATTTGAACTGTTCGATTTCGCCTTCCACAAAAAAAAAGGGGTGCTTCTTTCATGGGTGGTCTGCAGGAATCATAGGATTCTTGTTCTAACATGCATAATAAACGGTAATTCGGTAATTCTTGACACGTCATAGGTCTGCTTTCAGTTTCAGTAGTTCGGGAAAACTGTCATCTCTTGCACGAAAAATTGTGTGCGCTAGCCTGAACAGAATTAGTTAAGCGATTTTTTCTCATTTTTTTATTTACTTTTTCATTTTTTTTTTCTTCATGTTCTAGAAGACGCTAGAAGAGCTGATATCTGAGTAAGAACTTTAGTAAATAAATGATCAAAACATGAGTGATGAGTTCCCTACATTCCTACATTGAAAGATGAAATAAAAATTTTTAGTATAATAAAAAGAAATTAAATCTCGAAAATTAGCTTCGCAACATGACTGTGGTAACACGCAAACAATTATAATTTTTTTAAAGTTATTTTTTAATAAATTATTGCAATAATAATAAATAGCAAGTAAGTTAACTATTCATTTGAGTCTTCTAGTTTGTAATTACGCACTTTTTTTTACATTTTTGTTGTTTGATGTAGTTTGTGTGTGTGTTTTTTTTTCGAACAACTAACTCATTTATAACTCTGAATTTCTGGGATTTTACTGTGCGTGTATTTTCTATCTCATTAAAAATTAAACGTATAGTTTGAATTTTTTTTCTACAAGACAACTTGCATCCTTCTCATGATTAAAGATTTTTGTAAACTGTTTCGTTGGAATTTTTTTTTAAATTAATTTTTTATTTTTTGAGAAACTTTGAACAATGGACACACGAGTTAGAAAAGTTCACGCAAGCTTCTTATTTTGGTGCCTGTTTTTAACGGATTTTATTTTTTTATATCAATTATGATATGAGACAAACATCTAAACTTTCCCATTTATATTTTTTCCATATTGTCTAGTATTTCTTTCGTCTATCTATTTTTAGTTAAAAAGTGATCAAAACCAACTATCAAAACAAAACTATGAAAATTAATATTAGGTCCAAGCACTGTCCTCATATTAGACCATAATTTATCCCACAAAATTTTGCACCTGTATTGAAATTAGTGATTTTCAGACTATAATTTAAGCTGAATTTAACATTTTCCAAATTTTATTGGTAAAAAATGTACAATTCTGAAAACTTTACTTTAATTATCATTTATGTAAGTTTATATTTAAGTTTTTAACAACAAAAGTTTTGAAGTCAAACAAAATGTTTCTTTTAGGAAATATAACATTATTCAAAGTATAACTTTTTCTTATTTTCAAATTTTGAATATGCTTAATGTGATAAATTGAGCGATATGCAATCTAAACCCTTATCTGATTTTATTTATTTAAAATTTAACAAGTTTTACAAACTGGTCTACGCATTTTATAACGCTTTGAAGCATAATATGGTTCAAATCTGCAGCAGCCTTAATATGGTATTAAGTTGAACAGCATCATACTTCTTAAGTTTGACTGATTGATGGTTTGGCCCAACTTAAACTGAAACATGGTTCAATTTATCGCCTTATTAAGATTACAACAAATTTGAACCTTATTATAATTTAAGGTACCGATATGATGATTCAGAGTCGATCCGATTTAACTGAGAGAGTACTTAAAAATAAAGCTATTATTTTAAGGGATGTACACGGATTATAAGTATGTTGTCAATTTTACATAACTTCTGATATTGTTAACTCTATCAGAAAATTTAAATTAAACAATATAATAATTTATATAATTATATCTAACATTATCCGATGTTATTTAAGGTATAATTTAAGGTACCGATATGATGATTCAGAGTCGATCCGATTTAACTGAAAGAGTACTTAAAAATAAAGCTATTATTTTAAGGGATGTACACGGATTATACACATGTTGTCAATTTTACATAATTTCTAATATTGTTAACTCTATCAGAAAATTTAAATTAAACAATATAATAATTTATGTAATTATATCTAACATTATCCGATGTTATTTAGTCTGCGACTCGGTTAATGGTTCGAGGATCTGAGGCCGACCAATCATCAAGCATGTAGCATTCTTATTTTATTTTTTTAATTATTTTTATTTATTTACTTTTTGAGAATGGTTGACTACTCGTTATATCTCTGAGGAAATTTTCAGTGCACAGCTGTGAAATTACAAATGAAAATTAAATAACATGCTATGAGATAAAATAGGAGCTTGAAAAACACTATTTTGAGAAAATTTGGTTAAAAAAAAAAATTTAAATTCTTCTTTGGTGTGTTTCTGGAAGAAAACTTTTTAAACATAAACGCTTGAGCGCAGCTTGTCCACTGTACTGTGTTGACACGGCTTTAAATTCTAATGTGAATATTCCGTGTCGTTGCCATTTATCCTTAATAATTACAATGAAAGCTTTCAATGCAGTGCAATATTTTGAAGCAAATAATGAATATTTAAATGGTTTTCTAAACTATAATAAACTAAGCAAACTATTTCAAAACTATAATCAGTTAGAACAAGCTTTTTTTGCACCTTATTATTTTTTTTTTTTTAATCACCGACGTTGGACAGACTTTACACAATCAATGAACAATGTGAGAAGAGGGGAAAAAAAGCAACACATTACAAACTGTTCATATAATGATGTGATTTTCTCGTTCGGTCTTTCTTTATAATTCAAAGGCCTAATCTAAAATATGGTAATTAATTAAATAAGATGATATTTTAAGTTACGAAATCAGATACAAAAATGTATTTTGTTTTCTGAATAAACGTACCTTTCTTTGGATGAGTTTGAACTGGATGGGTTTATCCTCAAATAATTATTAAAAATTACTTTTTCTGCAAAAAATCATTTTTAAATTTACTTATTATTTTTATTTAATAAAGGCCAAAAAAAATTTCGAACTGTGCGGTATACATATTTTTACATCATTTTGAAGAATGTTACATTATAAGGTAAAATACAAATCTCAACGAAATCGGTCAATCAGTTCCTGAGTTATAAAGTATTTAAAAAAAAGTCGCATATTTAAACTTTTGGCATTCCTCCACGGAAAAAATCGCCACTACCACACGGCCGAGCACCCATCAACTTCCACGTAGTTCCTTTTTATTTTATTTTTATGTTTTATTTTGTATATTTTTTTTAAATCTTAAAATTATTACTTAAATTCTATATCTCTAATATAATCAGATTTTGCAATGAAAGAAAAGCAGATTTTTAAAAAAAAATTAAAGCCTCTCATACATTTGAAACAACTTATTTAAAGCCTCACATAGTTTAAAACAACTTAAATGTATAGTACATCTCTATGATACAACTTAAATGTATAGTACACCTCTATGATACGAGATTTTACATTAATTCCATAGTTTTATTCGATCTTCATTTACTCGGAGGAAACATAGTTTACCGGGTATTACAAAAATTGATCTTAGTATTTTATTTTACAACTGTTTTGAATTTCTATTTAAAATTCATGTTATGGACTGTTTTTGATTCCATAATTTTTTTTAAATGTTATATTTCGATGAAAAAATATTGAAATATTTCGCCCAGATTCACGTAAAAAGAAGCTCTCCTGGTCTTTGGCTTTATTTGGCGCGATTATATCTCAGAGACAGTCGCCAAAGCCGGCTTTTCCCCCTTCACTTCCCAATCATTTGTCACTTTTTGCCTTGTTCCTCCTAAATTCGGAAGTAACTTTAACGTGCTCTCTACTTGGCTTAATTCATCGATCGTTATGACTCGGAAAAAAATCTCAGAGGTGAGTTTCTGTTTTCAAAATTAGTTTAATCAGTTCTAATTAACACTTTTATTTTAAATATAATCAATAATTTATTGCACACTTCAATCAATATTTACTGTTTCTTAAGCGTGCTCTCCGATGACATCTAATAAAATTAAATTTGTTCCTTGCTATATAAGATATTATACTTTAAAATTATATTGAAATTATTCCTATGTTTGATTTTTGAATAAATACAAATATTTCCCTAATTTTAAATGCACACAAATAAAACTAAACACGTGTTTGTCTAATTTTTCAAGTTCATGACGTTTGTTTAGAAAGATTAATCAACAATGAAAATCGTTAAAACTGAATTTTTAAAATCATTAATTTTTTTAGTTCAATAAAATCTGAATTAAATATATGCAATGAAAATAATTCGATTTTTGTGTATTTTATATTAAATTATTGTAATAAATATATCACATGTAAGTATTTTTGTAAATCATGATAGATAATTGGGAATAACTAAATATTTAACTTACCATATAGAGTTATAAAATTTTGTAATTGCAATATATATCAATTATTGAATAATCTAGCATTATTTTTAATAAAAATAGCCTTTATAAAGCTTGTGAATCATTTTACATAACACGCTCCTTCGCTGCATGGCTCATTAATATTTTCCGTAATTTATTTAAAATTGCAATGTTTTTGTTGATCTATTTATGAATATAACTAAAATTTCAATAGAATAATTTATTGGGAAAAGCATTTTCAATCGAGTGTTGCTATATTCAAGTGGATTTTAGTAAATATAATAATCAATAATTAAAATATTCGATGCAATAGTGAATAATTTTAAACTCCATAAACCTTTAAGATTGTGTGTTTTATTTTAGATCTAATTTGCTCATCGTCGTTGAGCTTTAAAAGACAAGTTTAACGTGAGTTAAATTTGTGTTAGTATTAAATGAAAGTTTCCGTTGACTAATCGATTAACTCCACGCGCTGAAGTTTTTTTAATTTTAAAGCACTCAATTGACTCCTAAATATGTAGATTCAAAGCAATTTTTTCTGCTTATCAATATCAACTTATTTAAATAGACAAAAAAAAATTATAAAAAATTATTTATTCCAAAAATTTTAAAATTTGTTATTTCAGCTTATTATTTATGTTTGTTATACATAATCGATATACATATGTTATAATCGATTCCAAATTTAGACACATGAATAATTCTGTTTTTGAGTATTAAGTATACATTACATAAAAGGCAGCATGATTTTAAAACAGCTTAGATGGGACATGAAAAGATAGAAAAAAAAGGTGGTGCATTCATGCAAAATAGCCTAAGCATTTAAACAGGAAACTACTATTGGTTATAATCGATTTATTTTTAATTATTTTTTCCTTATTTCAGAAAATTATATTTTTATTGATATTTTTTTCATATTGATACATAAAAATGCATATTCTATAAAATCAGCTAACTTTTTACAAGAAATATATTATGTGATTAATTTTCGAACTAGTGGTGATAATTTCTGATTTAAATGTCGCTAAGTTCACAACATATTTTGGAGCAATTACTTTTTTTATCATTATTTTAATTTACATTATTATACGTTTTTAAAAATATTCTAATATCAGGTTTAATTATTTTGATAGCACAATTGAATCTTTTTATTTAACCTTAAAAATGCGAAATAAATCCTAAAAAAAGATGTGCATATCGTGAATTTGAAATAATTGTGCAAGAAATAAAGCCAAAATTTCATCATTAATAATAATAGGAATTTAAATATATTGTTTTTAACACTTTATTTAGTCGCATTTTCTTTTTGAGAACATTGTCAAGTGCCGCTATAAAACAGTGTAAGTAAGCAAAAATATTTTGTTTAATTCGAACTTTTTTCTTTGAGATTATACATGCCATCAGATATTAAATAAATCCTTTACTAGTGTCTATTATGTTATTATTATTTACATTACATGATTAATTAAATAATTTAATAGCAATAAAATATATTATTCACTGGTGCCATTATAAGAACATATACTTGTTAATTTTTCCTAAATCAGTAAAGTCCATTAAATTCGAGATATAAGTGGAAGCCTAAGTTGAAAGAAAAAAAAGAAAAATCTTATTCATTTATTTTTCAAAGAGGCTGCTTCGCAGTAACCATGTTTAGATAGTTTTGAGAATTCCAAAAAAATAAAGCAATAAATCTGTGATGAGCTGACTTTAACCTGACTCACGCATTCTATGAAGAACACATGTTTCATAGAATCTTGCTTTTGAAATAAATCTCTCAGTTTTTTGAACATTTTCTTTGTTATCTGCACGAGTAAAATTTTCTTGCTTTCTTTCTAAAAGAAACGAGTGAAATTTTCTTGCTGCTTTTTTTCCAGAGAAAATTGTGAGCAATTTTCTTCCAAACTTTAATTTTTGCAGCTAAAATATTTCTATATTTTTAAATGAATGCTTCTTTATACATTTTTACAGTAAAAAGAAAATAAATTAAAAATCCCGATTTTACTTAAATTTGCAACTCCGGTAAAACGAAAACAATAGAGATAAGAATTATTGATCTTTTCGGCCTTCTGAATATCCCTTTTCTTATAGGGCTCTCTGAATAAAAAAGTGAACAACAAAAAATAAATTCTTAGTAAATTAACACACCTTCATCAGTCCTTATCTTTTTCTACTATGAATTGTATTGTAAGAAATTGCAAATCAACAGAGAACAAGGTTAAGAACTAAGCAGTTTTCGTTGGCACAATTGGGCTAAAGAGCAATCACGATATTGAAACTATGTAAGATATTCACTTCTTCCAACTCCTTGAGGGGGGAAATTACGTTGTACTGTCCCCTATTGTCAGTTAGTCTTACAAAGAATACTGACTAGCCACCCTCACGCATATTTCTATTCTGACATAGTTGCCAAAACCTGATTTGAAGAGAAAGTGGAGGTTGCTAAGCCGCTTACGTGTAAAGATGCTGCAAGTTCTTACATTTAAAAATTGCAGTTTCTTATTTTCAGAGTAGTAAAGGAGATGTTGCTTTCTCTATCCACCACCTGTAACCCTTTGACACAAAATTTTTATTAAATATATTTTTCATACTTTTCTCATTATTTGTATTAATCTAGATCAAAATAAATGGAAAATATTATATTTAGCATTTTAACAATTTATAGTACAGCATGAAAAATTAGCGTCATTTTCGGCATTCGAGGTAAAATCTTCCCAATACGGCTCACTTCTAAACAATATTTTTTCAAATTTGCACTTATTTAGATCTAAGAGAAACAGTTATTCATCGTTAAGATTTCTTTAATTTAATAAATCAATTATTGATAAATTTTTGAATATGAATGAAAAAAATTTCAAAATTTTTTTTGGATTTTATATTTTAGTACAAATGCAATTCCGATAATCTAACATATTTTTAGTAACTATTAGACTGCTTTTTATAATTAGAAAATACCTACTTGTAATTAGAGCGTCAGAGAAAATTTTTATTTACATAAAGGGACACCGGTGTTCCATCCGCGTCAAAGGTTTAAGGTCGTTTTTCTGGTAGAACGATGGTTTTCATTTTCTTCCTTTTTTAAGTCATACAATTTAAGCTTTTAATTTAAAGTTCAGAAAAAATGATTTATTAAAACTTTTCTGACAACGTAAATAAATATTTTTAAAAAAATGCGTACCAGAACAAGAGGAACAAAGCGAAAAAGATGTTTGAACGATATTCAGCTCAGTAACTTCAGAAAACAAAGAAACTACTAAATCAACCACACTAAAAATAACTTCTGAATTGCTTTTCAGAAAAAGTCATTTTCTTCGGAAATCTTCAGAAATTTTGAAGATTTCGCTTTTTCTTTAAAATATCTTCAGATTTTTCGTAGATATTTCATAGTCATTTTGAAGGTTTTAATTTATTTTTAAAATATAAGATGATTTTTCATATTTCTTGACGACATTTCACTTACATTAAAAATTAACATAAAGATTACTTTAAGAATTTGTCACCCAATATTTTTCAGATTTAACAGGGGGAATTTTGGGAGGGGGAATGTGTTTTTTCACATACATGTATTAATGCTCTGTTATTTGACTTCCCAAGACAAAAATACAGATGTAGTTAACATGAGTGAAAAGATTAAACTTTCTATATTAGATTATAATATGAAGTGAAATTAATGTGCTTTCCAAGAGTAAAAGAGAACAGTAAACGTTACCTCCTCCTTTTTTTCTGCTGCTGCTGCATTCTTTTTGTATTTTAATTAGTGTGTTATTTCTCTCCAATTAAAATTTTGTGTTATTTTTCTCCAATTAAAATTTTGTGTTATTTTTCTCCAATTGGGTATAATATAAAAAAAACACAACTACTTCCACTTAGTAGGAATAAATGCCACTATCCACATAAATCAATTATTAATCAAAAATCGAATATCAATGACTTTTCTTTATAATGCAATAAAATCTGGCGAGCAGCTATTTAAACGATCAAACACTTCGTTTGTTTATTTGTGGCTTGAAGTTAGGCTCGCAGAAAATGCCGTTCATGGGTTAAATTTAGTAGGAATAACACAACCTGTGGCGTAGGCTATAGTATACCCAATTAAAATTTTGTGTTATTTCTCTCAATTTAAAATTTTGTGTTATTTCTCTCCATCAAAAATTTTATGTTATTATAGTTATAGAGCGATCTAAATATGTTTATTTTTTTAATAATTATGAAAGACGTTCCGTTGTGTGAAAAAGTACACAAGTCAGCCAGAATGAAAATGTGAGGAAAGAGAAAAATTTTGAAATTCAGTTAAAATGTTGTTTCTTTATTAATTAAGAGTTTTCTTAAATTACAAACTTTCAAAGACTTGTTAAACTAAACTGGAAAAAGAAGTATAAGGAAAGACTTAAGTGGTACTCTATTTTAGAGAAATCTAAAGCCCACCAGGGGCTGTAGATCTAGAAGAGGAAAAGATTAAACTGATGCTTTTTGGATTTTAGTACTAAAACTAAACTAAACTCAGTGGCGCGACAGCCCATCGAGGGCTGAGGCCTACTGTGCTCATCTCAGTTTTCTTAGCCTTGGGCTCTAGGGTGCAGGAGCAGATGTTCCGGTCAGGTGGTCAGCCGAAAGCGCGGAACACCCAGTGTTTAGCTCCCAATCTTATCGACCCACTGAAGGGATGAAAGGCTGAGTCAATCTTGCCCGGCCCGAGGATTTAATACCACATGGTTAAAAAATATGATTGCCTTTATGATTAAAAAAATTAATATCAGTGATAAAGTTATATATTAAAAATTATTCTTTACGTGGAATTAGGTAGATTTAAAATCTCTTGTAAAATATTTTTTGTTAGTACTATAAGTCGTCCAGAAATATGACAAAATAAGAAGAAATAACGCACACAGTAAAAATAGCATTAAAGTGTTTTCTTCCCTCCCGTTTCAACTATCGGGGGCTTATTTTTCAGATTACGGCTAATCCCGCTTTTCAATTATGATGAGATAACGAATTACTTTAGGATGTCAATCAAACTTCTGACCTTTTTTTTTCATTACCAATCGATAAATCAATCGAGAAGGACAATATTTTCTTAAAAACTTTGTCAGTGAAAAATATTGAAGCTTATGAAAATTGATACTAGCTATTTTCAATACACTTGTTTTAAAATGTATAGATTGTTTTGAGTATGTGCTCCCAATGTATCTGATTCACATATTTTTGTCATCCAATTGCCTTACTAGTCATCTTCAATTTTGGAATTGCATTTCTGTTAAGGTTTTTAAGTTTTAAATGTAACTGTGGTTCATCGTCTGAATACATGAAACCTTGGTAGATTTGATCAAATCAACGTTTTATATGCGTTTGAAAATCACGTTTTGCTTCAAAACAGGCCAAGTCCTGTAGACGGTGAGTTGCAAAACCGGCCATGTCCATGTTCGCCGAATGTTGCTTTTAATCAAAAATTATTACTTATTGTTTTACGATATTTTATCATATTCACTAGTGAAGCTTGTAATTTAGTTTTCTGTTTTCCCTCACCCTACTATGAAGAAGTTTATGGCGACAATCATGGGTGCCACTTTTCAATCCTGAAGACTGAAATCAGTCTTGAGAAAAAGCCAGTGAGCCGAATTCCACACAGGGCGCTGGGCACATATCCAAGAGGTCGTGGGTTCGATCCTCACCGGCCGAAGACTCCCCGTGTAGTAAATGGTGACTGATGCACGTTAAATCTGTCGAGTCTCAAAGTCCTCCATGTTCCCACAACAAATCAATACCTCTGGGGGTACTGATCCAGGAGTTTCCTTGTCTTCTGGATTGGTTCAAAATTGCAAGGCTACGGAGTTGAACATTAGTAGTCGTAAACCCATGAAATTGGGTCGGCTGTTCAACGACGGTTATAAAATAAAAAATAAAATAAAATCACTTCCCAAGGGCCGGGAGAGCACTGGGCCCATGTCGAAGAGGTCGTGGATTCGATCCCCGCAGGCAGAATATTCCCCGTGTAGTAAATGGTGACTGATGCACGTTAAATCTGCCGGGTCGCAAAGTCCTCCATGTTTTCATAACAAATCATACCTCTGAAGGTATTGAACCAGGAGTTTCCTTGTCTTCTGGATTGGTTCAAAATTACAAGGCTACGGATTTGAACACTAGTATTCGTAAACCCCAAAATTGGGTCGGCTGTTCAACGACGGTTATAAAATGAAATATCTTCCCAAGAGCCGTTTTGGCTTAGGGGATAGAGCATTGGATTCCCAATGAGGTGAACCAGAATCGAATCCCAGTGATAGCTAGTCGATACGAATTCCGAACCTGACTCGCATCGACTACAGTGCTGAAGTAAAATATCCTTAGTGGTAGGAGGATCATGGGTTAGATTCCCCTTGCCATCTGACTAACCTTGGGAGGTTTTCGTGGTTTCCTTATCCATATAACGCAAATTCTGGTTAGTACCATCAAAAAGTCCACCATGTAGGCAAATTTCTCCCAATACTTGATCCAGGAATTTTCTTATCTTCGGGATTGGCTTCAAAATTACAAGGCTACGGGGTTGAACCTTAGTAGTCGTAAATCCAAGAATTGGGTCTGCTGTTCAACTACGGTTATAAAAAAAAAATCTCTTTCAAATATGTTTTCCAAATTCTTCAAAAAAAATTTCCCTAAAAATTTTTCAAATATTTTTGGTTAAAAATATTTTTTATCGGAAACATTTTTTGAAATTATTGCGAAATAATCAGATAATGATGTCAATAAAAGAATTGGAATAATAAAACTTCGACGTCTTCAGTGTTGAATCTGCTTAAGTTTTTTTTTTCCCTGATTTTTAGAATTGTTGAGAGAATCAAAATAAAACACTCAAATTTAGATTATTTTTAAAAAAAATATAATAATAATAAAATTTGTAGAGCTAGGACTAAAAATTTATGTTGAAGTGAAAAATATGCAGAGAGGAAAATCCATGCCCATGAGGATGGCTTCAAGAAAAAATTGGTAGTTTAATTTTCAGCAAATGGTGTAAAAAGAGATACCAGGTTTCGTTTTGTTTGCTGTAAAAAATAATACAGTTTTTTAAGGAAAAAATAAACGAGTCATTGATAGAATATTGATAGAAATAGTCATTGATAGAATATATGGGCCATTCTCAAGGAAAGATGCTTTTCGTGGTCATTGAGAAATATACTTCTGAAAATTCTATTGAACAACGCTAGACTGTGTTAATTAGTAAAAAAATAAGTTCAGTCTTGAAAATCGTTTGGAGTGGCATCCATGGCGACAAAGTCTTCTAATAATATGAGGACATAAAAGTGATCCCACCTCATGAAGTTCAATTACATGTACTTCAAAAATTAGCCTGCTACGATCTTTAATATTTTTAATAGCCTTAGGAGAATCCGGCTAAAATTTGAAAAAACAATCCTTTTAAAATACCGAATATCTGGAGTGATCTTTTGACAAAAAGGAGAGGAAAAACTGCAAACCAATTTTTTGTTTAAAAAAAAAAAAATTGACATTTTCTGCACTCTCGTACAGATACCTCAATAAGAAAAGAGAACAATGCAAACTTATTTATAGTTTATCATGTTAGTGTCAGCCATCTTTTATAAATACTTCTCTAAATTTCCAAAAATTTGACAAGTTGTATATACCTGTCTATATGATTTACGAACTTTTACTGAATCTATTCAAAACTTTTTCTTTGTGATTCTGAGTAAGCAATAGTTACACACTCCACCTATTCAAAGTCTCATTTACATTGTTTAAAATAAAGTTACAGCTTTGTTATTATAGTTCTTTTGAAATGGGCACGTGTATGTTTGTTAACACGCAGGCATAGTGTTATTCCATTGTAATGAATAGGGGAGGACGGAGGCACAGTGGACCACCCTCTTTTAAATCTATTTCTATCCAACTCTTTTTGCTCCTATGAAGTTTCGTAAGGGATAACATGGTACTAGTTATATAAGTAAAAAAAAATTGCATAGGAAGTACCACAGAAGCCATTTTGAGCAGATTTTATGTTTTGCGCTACTTTAGGTAATTATTTCACCTTGAAGTTTTTTTAATTTTGAAGAGATTGAACTACTCCCTATAATTACTGAATAGTATTTCTAGAAAAGTAAAGTATTGTTGTTTCCATATTTTTAAAAATTATTTGAACATTTGTAGTTCATGTAAAATTTCAGTATTATTTCTTTTGCTTACACGTGGTACGCAGCCACCATTCAATGTGCCTAAAAGTACAAATTTAATATCGTATTTATTTTAATTAAATTTACATGTACAAAAATTTTAAAAAATAATTCATAAAAATAATAAATAGCTTAATATTTTAATAAAATAATAAGAGGCCGGGATAGTCTTGTCGGTAGGGCGCTGGGCCCATGTCCGAGAGTTCGTGGGTTCGAACCCCACCGGCTGAAGACTCCCCGTGTAGTAAAGTGACTGATGCACGCTAAATCTGTCGAGTCGCAAAAGTCCTCCACGCTCCCATAACAAATCAAAACCTCTGGGGGTACTGGATTAGAGATCGATCGTTCTCTGATTCAGGTCAAAATTACAATTTGTGGATGTATGAATGGGTCCGCCCTATAAACGGTGGCAGAAGTCGAATTCTTGGCCATAGATGGCTCCACTGAAAAACAAGAAACGCAAAGTCTGCCTTAAATTTCAAGCAAAGTCTGTCTTAAATTTACCTTAAATTACCAAGCAGGCTTGCCCGTGTGGCAGGTGGCATTAGAAACAACAACATAAAATAATGAATTTCTAAAAATAATAAATATTAGAATTATATATTTACAAAGAAATAAAAACAATATAATAAATTAATATATATATATAAATAATTACAATTTATTATTATATTGTTATGTAATAATTATATTATGGTTCTTCCTGATCTATGCGTGTCCTCAGAAAATTCGAGATCGTCATTTTCCTGTTAGTCTTTGAATTTTTCATTAACAAATTTTAATATTCGATGATTTTGCTTTATTTTCGCTTAATAGAATTTCTTAGTTTCATTTCATTTTTGAATTGAATATTCTGATTAATTTTACTTTTTGGTAATTTAATTGCATAAAATACCCACTAGAAATACTCATTTCACTAGAATAGTAAAATAAAGTAATTTATGTTTCTTTAGTACAAACCACTAAGGTTAGTCCACTGTACCCTAGAGGTGGACACAGTGGTCCATTTCATGAGTGCACAGAATGTTTTTTTTTACCAATGATGCATTACAATGAAAAAATTAAGACATGATAAGAAAGGTTTGAAGAATGTTTCATAACTTTTTTAAGCATATTGCTTTGTTACTTGATCCCTATTCCATGTAAAAAATTCCGTTGTATCTTGAAAATAGTTAGTTTCCTTCAAACCTTTTACTCTTTGACACAGATGGGACATATTTATTTATATATTTTTTCTGACTCTCTAATTACAAGTAAAAATATATTTTGGTATTTTTTAATNGTATCCTGAAAATAGTTAGTTTCCTTCAAGCCTTTTACTCTTTGACACAGATGGGGCATATTTATTTATATATTTTTTCTGACTCTCTAATTACAACAAAAAATATATTTTGGTATTTTTTAATTATAATTAATCTAATAGTTAGAAAAGAATTCTGTTACATTATCAGAATTATATTTGTACTAAAATATAAAATCTAAAACAAATTTTGAATTCTTTTTCCATCCCTATTCAAAAATTTATCAATAAATAATTTTGTAAATTAAACAAAAATTAATGATGAATAACTGTTTCTCTTGATGTAAATAAGTGCAAATTTGAAAAAATATTGTTTAGAAGTGAGCCGTGTTTGGAAGATTTTACCTTTAACACCGAAATAGACGCCAATGTTTCATGTTGTATTTCATAACTATAAATTGTTAAAATACTAAATATAATATTTTTCACTTATTTTGACCAAGATTAATACAAAATTATGAAAAATGTATGAAAAATATGTTTAATAAAATTTCTGCGTCAAAAGGTTAAAAGGTTCTCTATAACATAAATCTTTTTATTTGGGAATTTTTAATTTTTTTAAAGCATTTGGAGGTCTAAACAGAAATGACGTTTCGTGAGATAGGGTAGATTTTATTTTTTAATAAAGTACTGCTTTTATTAAAGAGAAAAATAATCATGAGATTACATTAGTTTGATTTCTTATTTTGCACCAGGCTTGTACTAATAATAAAAACTATCCCTACGTGTTTCAAAAAAATATTTAATCCATTTCTGTAAGAGAGAATGCTATAAATACCGAATGAATTCTTATTCACATCTATCTCACTTAGGCGCACAATAACTAATATCGATCGTTCTTGCACTAATCGAAGTTGTGTTTTTCCCCAGCTCTTAAAACAAGTAACAAAAATTAGCTACGACTTATACTTAATTTGTTATTGCACATCAAATGGGAAGACAATTTTGATTCATTCTGTATAGATTTGATGGTTATCTGAAAGTTATCAGACTCAGGTAGGACTATGAATTATATTAATTCCCCGTTAATCCGAAAAAATTGTAACCATTGTCTGTTTGTTTCAACCAAAGTTAGGATTACCAAAAATTCTGATATAAATAAGTTTTTTGATATCCTATCATAGAACTTATCCTTGATATAAACTTATCACGCGCGTTTATAAACATATAGGAGTATATTGGATATGTTGCCTGCGCTGCTTCCCTTTTATCAGAGATATCAAAATACTTGTCTATAATTTTTCTTCAAATATTTTCTGGATTTTCTTAGGAGAAATTATATCTTCCGTTAATGAACCCTGCAGAAAAGTTTTTATGGTTAAAACGGACCTTTGCCAAAATAGTATATAGTTAAAACGGACAGTTTTNTTTTTTTTTTTTTTTCTCCCCTATGAGGAATTCAAAAGCGAACTTTTGTTTTGCGAAGGGTTAGTTTTTGTGATAAAAATATTTTATCACAAAAGCGAACCTTTCACTAAACTTTTCTTTTGAAAGCAAAGTTAACTTCTTTAATTTACAATTTTGAAACTAAAAATACTTGAAAGACATGGTTGTGTTCTTTTTTCAGAAAAGCAGGTCCTTTTCTAACATATTTATAATATGATGGGTACATATTATAAATATGTTATATATATGTAAGATATGTGATACACATTTATAATATGATTTCCCAATTTCACAAAAGTTAATCTTGCACAAAAGTCTAGAATAACATTATCTTTTAATATCCAATGCAAATCTTTCTCAATTTCTCTCCCTCTCTTTCCTTAATTACTAGATTTAGTAGCGTCTGTTAAATTAATCGATACAACCGAATTTACTCTTGCTTTGTGATATATTTAAGCAAATTTTTACTCTTTGGTTTTGTTACATTAAATTAGTACTAATACTTGTTTGACTCTTCTGCCATTGAAGTATATTCCAAATCGGCTGAACTCATCATATTCAAATTCAGTGGCGTATATAGACTTAGGTGCGAGATTTATAAATAACCTATCACTCTTTTTTTTTTAAATTTTAGTATCAAATATTTATATTTATTTTAATTTTTATATTTTAATTTATATATTTTAATTTAAATTATTTTCATTTTAATTAGTAAGGAAGTAATAATTGTGATGGAAAGGTGGAATTTAGAAAAGTACTAAATTAGAACATTGTATACACTTAACAACTTACCACATTTAAATGAATTTCATCTTAATACCAGAAAACTATTCACTTCATTACAATAACATATTCAGAGTTTAATTAAGGGTTATTATTATTTGAAAAATGAATTAAAAAAATATCTTATAAAAGAAAAAAAAAATTTTTTTTGTAATTCATACAGTGCGCACAACCCCTTCTTGAATAAGGGGCCGCATGCCCAAGTACCTGAAAATGCTGACGGCAATTAAGATAAATTTAGCATAAATATCAGTGTTTCAGATGCAGTCCTTTTTATCAGGCGACTTAGTAAAATGTTTGCCTAAAATTAAATTCTTTTAAATAATTAAAAACTTAAATTTTTTCTTCTTTTCATCAGTCAACTTAGTTATATATTTGCATGAACTTAATTTGTTTTATATGTTAAAACTCATTTAAAACTGAAAAGTACCAAATTGATACTTTTCAAAAATAAAATATTTCCTTCTTATCAAAACACAGATTTATCGGAAAAATATAAAGAAAGTAATGGTTTTTTCATCATATCACGTAATATCAAAGTTAATTTTAAAGCAAATCAACTCAATATTCTTAAATGAAAGTAAAAAACGAAAAATAGATAAATATTTTGCTGTGCAACATAAATGCAAATTATATTTTAATTAAAGAAATTGCATGGGCTCTAGAATTTTTTGAAATAAAATCATCGCATTATAGCTCTAAATAAGGTTAAGATGACATTCAGTTCAGTATATTTTTAGCTTTAGGACATTTATATTTCGTGAATTAGAGATTTTATGAATGTTAAATCTTAAAATAGTGCTTTAACCTCTTTTTTTAAGTTACAAAAAATTAGAAACAAATTTCAAAAACAGTAAACAATTTAGAAACCCACTTTCTAATTTCGCGTGTTATTACAATATTGTATTAAAAGTATTAATATTAAAAAAAATTTGAAAATATCAAACAGCAACTAAAAGAAAACAACGATTGAAAATTAACTTGGATTGACGATAAAATCGGCTTAAATAAAGAGCGTCAAAAGGGATGCTTAAAATGCCTGATTCGAAAATCGCAAGTCATTATAATAGCAGATTAAAAATATCAAGATTTTCGAAATCCCGTGAAAAGGCGTAGCAGTAACTGCTGGAAAAACGATTAAAAAAGACTCTTTAGATTTGTGTGCCTTTTATTTGCGGCCCAATAAAGGGCACATTTAAATACGCTATTCAGGTGTCATATTAATGCGTATGAAAGATATCGGGATTTGCAAAATTTTGTAGAAATGCTTAGTAATAGGTGCTGGAAAAAATGCTCCGAGAAACGATCCTTAGAAAAACGAATATAAGTCAAAACTTAGTTATGAGTTAAGCTTATTTATACGTACTTGGAGGAATGATACAGAAATAGTACCTAGTGAGAGAGAGTACTTAGAAAATACAATATTGACACAAATAAAACACGTCAAAAGTTATTACTATTTCAAACTAGCGAGTGATTATAATGTATATATTAAAAAGATCGGGATTTTAAAAAACACGCGGAAATCCTATAATAACCTCCAAAAACACGATCAAAAAGTAACTGAGATTATCTGTAAACTGGACACAAATAAAGAGCTTTAAAAGCATGGTTCAAATTAATACCATATTAAAGATGCAGTTAATTAGAACCATACACACTCCACATTTTCAAGAGTGTAAACTGTTTCATATTTTTCAGTTGTGTATAACTGTTAAATTGTATAATGGTATGTAAATTTGTTGTTTTCTATGTTAGAAAGGGAAGAAAAAAAATTGTAGAGGTTATTATTATTATTTTTTTCAGTATTGTTATCCTTTTAACCACATTTAAAAAATAAAAATAAAAATTTGGTTGTCCAATTAATTACAACTGTATTGAAATTTCTATTTAAGATTGATATTCAACTATAATGATCTTTATAATTTGCCTTATTTTTCAATAACGATGTCTTATATTTTTTTTAAGCAAGGGACGGTGGCTTAAGAAAAATAAAAACTACCCAATACTCTGCAACAGAAATAGAATTTGAAATAGAATTTTCAAAACAGCTTTAAATGAACCCACATCATTGAAAGTTTTGCCGCATCTTTCCTTAAAAATAAATTTTAGTCTTGGATAAATCAAAAATCTAAATTGTTTCAGGAAGAGGTATTATAATATTATAAGCAACTCGATTGATAATTCAAAAAGGTTGTACCTATTTTTAGAAGAGTAAAGTGTCTAGATTATCGATTTGATGCCACCAGTTCTTCCGATTTTGATTGAATTTCCTGAGAAAAATATTGATTATTTTTTACCGTTATTTGAATCATTTTTGTGACTTATCATTGAGAGTTATTTTGTTTCGAAGTAAGTGTAACAATTATTTGTTTAAAATTCGCATGAATTCTTTCCCCTTCTCAGGAAATAAAATACTCCCAGAACAATAAACTACGATTGTGGTGCGATTAGGTTGTTAAATTTAGTTAATCATTTGATTTGGATCGGTTAAAAATTATTTAGCTTGGCTACGGTCAGTGTGCGGGTGGGTGACAACTTGGATCAATCTGCGTAGGGACCGAGGGTGTGCGGTATTGGTCCTCGCTACACTGTGCTACCGTAAAGTGCTCGACTTCGAGCGCAGGTCGTCGGGCTACCGAAGCGGGGTGTCATCCCCTCCGTGGAGGATCAAAATTGTGATGGCATGTCTTCGGATCATCCTCCGGGATGTTTCCCAGACCGTCGCCAATAGCCCATTGTGCAGCTCTAGTGCGACGTAAATTAACAACAACAACAACAAATTATTTAGCTGGGTATTTTCGAAAATAACTTAAGGAAATTAAATCAGTAACTTGAAAAAATATTTCTTTAAATTTATGTTCCTTTCTTTCTTTCTTTTTTTTTAATAAATTGATTTCAATGCTTTAATAACTTCTAATACGGTAAATGTTGAGTAACTGTATTAACTGTAAAAAATAAAAGTACATATTATTGTGAAAAATATTTTCGAACAAATTATTTAACTAGTGAAGCATTGGTCTATTGAACTAGATGTATACTATTTCTTCTAAAACTTATTTCTTCAACTTCAATAGTTAAATATATATATATTTGGTTTCGAGGTTCTACAAATATTATGCTAATAACTGCAGTCGAAATTAATAAATACCATTGGGTGAAATATGGAAAAGAAAGTATAAATAAAAATATGCAATTAAGGTTGTTCTAGTAGGAGAAAACATTTTAAAAAAATTGATTACACAAATATTTTCATTTTTAAGCATCTCTCTAATTTATCCTTTAACGAAAATATTTTTATTACACTGACATTTAAGGAATCCAACTTGCAAATCGAGTTAATTGAGCAATCCAATTTGAAAAAAAAAATAAAGAAAAAGAATTTATTTATTTTAAATTATAAACAACTTCAATGTTTTTTTTTTTTTACTATTAAAAATTTTTTTGTTAGTTTCACATATATTTGACAAATACGCAAGCTTATTAACATATATATATATATATATATATTTTTGGCTTTGCCTACTCACACTAATATATGAGAGAGCAGCAATTATTATTGTTTCTAAATATTCAACAGTATATTTAAAGTAATTGTCTTAAAATCTCCATTCTCGTGGTACTTTTCTTCACTAGGCAAATACGAATTCCACAACCCTCTAGTGCTCTTTCTTGCTTTTTTTTATTTATTTACGTTTTGATTTTTCGTCAGATTTAGTTGATGAATATTTGATTTTATTATTTTGAACCAGCAACATTTGAGAATAATACAGCTTAACCGCTTCCGAATGTTATGCCACTAAACAGCATTGCCAATTTTTAAAATTTCCGTGTTTGTAAATATTTATTTCCAAAAGTTAGAAAGAGAAAAAGAAATTTCACATTTGATCATTTTTTTTAACTACTTATGTACTAAAATTCATACATTGTAATCATTTCATTACAGAAAACTATCTTACAAGTTATATGATATGATCACTCACACCGAAATATTTTTCATCCTAAACAACTTGAGTTCCTTAAACTCGGTAAATAAGAAAACCAAGCACGTATTTAGAAGTTTTCATCTTGCTAAGATAAAGTAATTTAAAATTCGAGGTGTATAAATACCCTAGAGAAGAGTTTCAATTTATTCAAGGGTCAAGGAGATGGAAACTATTTTCAAATGTGGTCTGTTTTCTTGAATTTATTTATTTATTTAATGGATGCATCATGTTTACACAACAAAATTTATTTAACATTTATAAAAATTATATAAAATAATTGAAATCCCTATTATTAAGCAATAACCCGCACATAAGAAGCGAGGTCATTTTTATATTATATTCTATTTATTTAAGCGTGAAAATCTTCTTCACAATTCAACAAGTAACAAAATTTTATAAGTTCAAAATACCGTTAAATACGCTTGCCGGAAATAGCATAAAATTTAATTAATTTCTTCTTTCCGTAACAGTCCTTTTATCCCTATCAAATTTAGAGCCTCAAGGAAAAAAAATTCATATTCAATGTCTTAAATTATTCTAGTAATCAAACAGGAGTAAAAAAAAATTCATCAAATAATTTTTAAACGCTTACAAAAGTAAATTACATAAAAAAAAAAAGTTCACATCTCCGATGTTATTTATAAACATATTTTTCATAGACATATTTTCATAATTTATTTATGTTTACTTCATTTTTTTTAACCTACATAGTAACGCTGGTATTCTATGAACTTCACTACCTTTTTTATTGTGGTATTAGCACTAAATTGTTATCTCTTCTTTTATAAATTGTTTGTTATTGTAGTTAGTAATTTGTGACTTTTTAATTTTTGTTGTTATTCGTAAGACAAAATTTTAAAAAAAGGAACTTCAGCTGAGTGTAGAATTCGTTTATTTGTAAAAACATTGAATGACATAGAGTAAAATGGGATAAAAACTGGAGTGGATCGAGAAGAAAAAGAATTGAATAACAAATCGAATGGTGGTTAAAACAAAAAAAGTTAATAAAATTTAAAAAAAATCTCAAAACTAAATAAAACGTATTTCATGCCTACCATGTCTTAAATTATTATAGTAATCAAATAGGAGTAAAAAAAATTTCATCAAATAATTTTTTAACGCTTACAAAAGTAAATTACATAAAAGAAAAAGTTCACATCTCCGATGTTATTTATAAACATATTTTTCATAGACATATTTTCATAATTTATTTATGTTTACTTCATTTTTTTTAACCTACATAGTAACGCTGGTATTCTATGAACTTCACTACCTTTTTTATTGTGGTATTAGCACTAAATTGTTATCTCTTCTTTTATAAATTGTTTGTTATTGACGTAGAAAAAAATTTATCATTAGTAATTTGTGACTTTTTAATTTTTGTTCGCATTCGTAAAGCGAAATTTAAAAAAAATAAAATAAAATAAAAAAATAAAGAAAAACTTTAGCTGATTGTAGAATTTGTTTATTTGTAAAAACATTGAATGATATAGGGTAAAATGAGATAAAAACTGGAGTGGATCGAGAAAAAAAAATTGAATAACAAATCGAATGGTTGCTGAAACAAAAGGAATAAATAAAATTTAAAAAAATCTTAAAACTAAATAAAACGTATTTCATGCTATATTAACCTAAACAAAACGGTGCAATTAAAAGTGTCTTTCCCATCTCAAAAAATGCATTTGAGGATTAAATTGCGTGATATTCTGTGCTAATAAATGGATAATATTTAACTTTAACATAATTAATTGTTAAATATAATTTATCTGATTTATTTCTCTCTCTAAAAATTACTTCTTATATATTTTGTGCGTTGATTTATAAAATACTTCCCTCTGAATTAAGCTCGAAATCAAGCAAATTGTTTGCATTTCTATGAAATTCGCTTATTGATTCAGCAATTTTTTTCTAAATTTAATTTTGATTCATTTTAATTGCATACCTTTCTTTTCAATCTTTGAAACTCCTCTCCCTCCCCCTTCCCTAGAATGGACTCTTTCACCTTCAATCTCTTCGTCTATTCGGCATATAGATACGATCAATAATCGAGATCTCGGAAATAATTATTTAAGAAATTATCTCATTCAAATTATTGATCATTTAAAGATATTTGATGTTTGTACTCAATTTTATAAATATCAAATTTAGTAAGTTGTTCTTGACCGACTTAAAAAGTATTTCCAGGGTCGCAGGTTTATTGATTTTTATAGAGCCGTAGCCTTTCTGTCTTCTGTTTTTCTACCTTCGATGTCTACCAGAGAAAGAAACAAATTTAAATCTGTAATTTGATCAAAAATATTTCTTTCAGATGATTTTGTAATTTGGAAACAAAGAAATATTCATCCAGAGTAATTTATTCTTCGAACTCTAATGATTACGCTGATTAAATGTATTGTAAAAAGAGTATCTTCGTCAAAACTAAAATTCACAGACATTAATAATTTTTGAAAATATTTAAATATTTACTCAGCTTATGAGTCTCTAAAACATGGTGATGTTATTTTTTAATTTTAAAATAATTAAGAAAAGCTTCTGCTACCATCACCGCTGTTTCAGAAAATTTTCGCGGAGCGTGCTTCTCACTGTAATAACTCAAACTATTTCACGAAACAATATTATAGTTAGCACATTTCTAGAGACAAAATTCTATGCATACAGTCTGATATAGTAGTTATGTGATTCTGGTGTTGAAATTATATGCATACGGTCATTAGCTTTTGAATTGTGTTAAGTCAAATTTAAAGATTATTATTCAGCGTGTGTAATTTGAGTTTAGCGAGGGGGAAAAAAAAAAAACAAAAAAAAAAAGAAAAAAAAACAAGAGAATCATACTTTTTATTTTAATTTATATTATTAATTTTTTTTTTACAGATTTGTTCTTATATGTTTGTAATGTGTAAAACATTTTAGTTTAAATTTCGAAATAGATTTGCAATAATTAAATGCAAGCTTATATTGACGGGTTTGGTGCGTCAGCGTGCAGGGGATGTAGCCCCCTAATTATGGAAAATAAAACCAAGCTTTGTAGTTATGTTTCAGATTATACGAGTTTTAAGTATGGATCAACACAAAAACTTCTTTTATAAAAAGAAGTACGAGCCATTTTTTATTTTAAGCTACATATTTATTATGTGATATTTCCGAAAACGGTTTTCTCGTTTTTTACCCTCATTAAGAAATCCATCGTTTAACCTCTTTTATATTATTTCAAGCGCAAAAATTAAAAATATTTGACTTCTTAAAAACATTTCCTTATTTGTGTTTTCCTGACGAAATGCAATTCAACTGCAAATCAGTACCTTTTGTTTCTTCTTCCAAAGTAACGAAGCCCAGTTCCAAGCTATTAAAATTTTCTTCTTATTCATATGAAACTAAACTGATGATATTATATCACTCAGCCTAAAATAAGTAAAAATTAATTGAGAAAAGTTGAGAGCTTTTGAAGACTTAGTTTTCTAGAACCAGATTAAATAACTTCAAAGAAGGGAGAGCTGATCACGTGTACTTGATTGTCTTTCATCTTTTGCGTTTTTAATTATGCTATATCTTAAAAGGTCTAATGAAATATTATTTTTGTATTGCGCCAGTTTATTCCTTTAAGAAAAATTAAAATGCCTTTTGTCGATGACTGTATTTTGACGCTTTCTTTAAACTATCATAGTCTTAAGTTGTTTTCAAACGCAACTAAAAATGTTTGTTTCTCAGTTGCAATTGAGAACTATTGTTTATGTCGTCAAGATCCCAATTTTATTAAAATATGCTTAAACAAAGCGAACGAAAAATATTACTAACTACACAAATAACTTCTTATGCACTAATTGAACTTTTTAAACTTTATATACATATTACATATACATATTACATATACATATTACATATACATATTACATATTACATATACATATTACATATACATATTACATAATTAGATATATTATACACAGTTAGTATACATATAGATGACACCACGGAAGTCCTCGCATTCCTACTTTGTTTATATAGGTAGAAAGGCAACAATACAGTAATATGTAACAAGATAACAATTAAAATAGTGTTAAGTAGGGTAATTTTTCTAATACTTAAAAGTTTCAGAGCCTGATTCGATAGTCTCATCTATTAGTTTAAATGGATTGCACATAGTGATGGTCAAGATCATTGTTAATCAAATTTATTAAATCAAATATAAAATTGCAATTCTCAAAATTTATTACCACTTTACATGGTTTTTTCTGTTCAAACGGGAGAAATTGAAGAAAATTATTAAGTTTTATTTATTGCGCATAAGCTGCAAGTATATAGAACTCATAAAATAAGTTAAAAATATAGAGAAAATCTGGAAAAATAAAGATTGATGAAAATAAAAGAAGAGAAATTATTAAAAAAATTTTTTTTTTTAAAAGTATGTTTTGCTCTGTGTTTTCAGTTTTTTGCTTGAAATGTTTTATTTCGTATATATTTTTTACTTAATTTGTATTTTCATTTGAAAAACAAAAATTTAAATCTAAGTAAAGTACCTTTACATAATTTAGATTTCACAAAAAAAAATCTACAAATGTAATGTTTCCTATTTTTATTCTCATCAAAAATCTTAAGAAATAAAATAAGTCTATTTTATCAGAATATTTTAGTATATATATATGCATTCAAAAATTTGATGAATGAATCCAATTATTACTTTTCTTCGAATGAAACAACGATTTCATACGTTAAAACACAAATTATACATTTAAGAAATGAATACGAAAAAAATGAACATTTATTGAAATGGAAAAGAAACTAATGGAAATAAAATTTACCTACTTTTGTCATAGCGCTTTTTGTTCATGGAAAATTCGTCAATTAGAAATAAATAGTGAAAGATGTCGGCAGATTTTTACAGTAAATTTTTTCGTCACTAAGTCAAAAAATAAATAAATAAACTTTTTTTTTCCATGTATTACACGAAAAGATTTTTCGCAAAGAGCTAACTTTATTTTGATCTATAACAATTTCATCAAACATGATTTCTTAATGATTCCATCTCTATATACATTTTTAACGTTAATCTGGTTCGTAAATAAGAATTGTATACTATGCATAGTGATCGCGTCTTCGTCACATTTCTTCTTAAATTTCACATTTCTTCTTAACTTTCAATCAGAAGAAATGCGTGCTCTTATTTCTAACTTTTAAAGCTAACTAACAACAAAAAAAATACATAAATAAATAAAACAAATAAGTAAAGAAAGAAAAAGCTCGCAACACGGTATGAATTATATCCGTGGTGTTTATATAAATGAAAATTGGTACTGAGATTAAAAAAATACTGTGCTTCCCTTATTTTGCAACCCGTCTGTAGTGGAAAATAGGGTACAGTAAATTTAAGTACACATTAAGACGAATAACTCCATAAAGGAAGGTTTAAATTATTTTAGCTTCATATTTTCATTCATAGATACTAATTATGAATATTTATAGCCAAGAAGTTATAAGTTTATACAAAATAGGGCTATGTAGTTTGTAGTTGGAAAAATACCTCCGACAATTTTTAGTTTTTTCCCCTTTTTTAAATAAAGTGCTAAAAAAATTTATTGAAGTACATTATTTATGTGTAAAAATATTAAAAATTTAACTGTTTACTAAAACAATATTCTTTAGAATATTGTTTTAGTATTTTTTTACTTACAGTTTACCACATGGAATACTTTGGCTGATTTTAAAAAGGGACATTGTGGTGTGAACCTATGTTAAAACATAGGCGGAATTTAAAGTTGAAAACATTTCGTCCCAAAATATTGCTTTCTCCCCCCATCCCTNCCCCCCCCCCCCCCCCGGAAGAAAAGAAACAGTCGAAATTGCATTTTTATTTTATGAACAATTAAATTCAATCAGTGAACAAAAAATTTATTTAAATAGTTGCTTAAGGAAAAAATCAGAAAAAAACTTCCTTTTGAAAGGCGTAATAATATTTTTGAATAAGTTATATAATGCTAGTACGTCAGAGACATCTAACCAATATTAAGCAGATCTAAGGATTTAAAATTTTTATCTACTCTCTTTTAACTGAGGATTTTAAACTAAAACGTTAATCCGCCTCGAATCTTTCACTAGAACGTCATTTTGTCGTGAATCGGCATATTTTTACCATTAGAAAATAATAAATCGTGATTTATTTCCCTTTATGATAAATATGTTTGAAAAACACATATTTATTTTAAATAAGTTTTACTTTTTGTTTACAATATAGTTTGTAAATATTTTTTTTCAGGCATAATTAATTAAATTTGAATAAAATTTCGATGAAAGTTTACTCAAATTTAATTTTATGTAATACAGTAAATATTATTTAAAATTAAGAATTATTACTACAAATTATTAGTTTTAAGTATATCTATATATATTTATATATATACAGAGAGAGAGAGAGATTTGGAATTATTATGGGTAGTGCTATGAAATTTAATATATTTGTTTTATCAAACTTAGTTAAATGTCATTTTGGAAATGTATCAAATATTAATGTAAATTACAATTTACTCTATCTCTCTTTCTCGCTGTATTTTGTATGTGTGTAGACGACCACGTACCACATTTTAAGGAAAAATAAGAGTGACCAAATGCAATTTTTAATGTTTGCGGCGTCTTAAATTTTATTTTCACCTCTTAAAATGTTGTAGTGCTGCCATCTAGATTCTGAAAAAAGGAACTTATCAAAGCGATTTTTTTTTCCCCTAATTTATACACATCTACCTCTATTCTACATAAATATCTATGATTTTACTTTTCAAATAAGGTCGGAAGAAAAGATAAAACTGAAATTCATCCAGCATTTGTTGCTGTTTTTATTTCGAAATTATCGTTTTTGCCAAGCCATTCAAGTTCAACTCTTAATCAGAATTAAAAAATATATTCATAATTAAGAAAAGTGTATTCGTTATGCATGGTTTTCTTAAGTGTAATCAATAATATGTAACATTTAAAATAATTTTAAATTAAAATAACTATTATTATTAAACTATATGTTTAATACTTTCAGTTTGAATTGGAATGTAGTAAGAATTACATAAAATTTCGTCGTAATACTGGAAAATTTTATGATTGATGGATTGAGAAAGAGATAATAATACATTAAACATAAATTAGTAACCGAAATAGATCCAGAATCCATTGTGCCATTGATCGACACGTGTCTACTCAACGAAGTAAATTAAATTCAAAACAACTCGCCAGGAGGTTTCCCAATTGGTGTCACGCGAGCATTTATTTGGAATTCTACATTTACGTATTTGAATATATATACATTTAACTTTATTGGACCGATCAAATAATACGTAAGCACCAAACAGTAGGGAAGGGTGTCTGTGATTTGATTATTTTTGCAGACAAGGGAAGGGGTTGAATGGTATGAGCAATTTTTAAGAAAGATATTTTTTTAAACATTATTTTCAAAATTTTTCCTAAAATGCAAATATATTTCAAAAAATTTAGGGGGGGGGGATCGCGTAGAAAAACTTTCAATTTAAGAAGGACAAAAATTTCTGTGAGAAGTTTCAGAGTTTAACAGTTTTAACCTCTGAAGAAAAACAGAAACAATTCTTAAAGAATATTCTAATCAATATTCTATAAAATGAATTGAAACACGATTTTTTTTATCTTTGCAAAGTTACAAATATTTTTTTTTTTAAAAAATCAAATTATTTTTTAATATAAACTTATTCAGTAGTAGATTTTAATACCTGTTTGAATATATATATATATTTAATTTTGATCTAATTCTAAATAAATAATCTGTTTGCATTTTTTTTCCACTTTGTTAAGAAGAAGAAAGTCTTTCTGTCCTTTTCTTAGCCTAATCTATTTTAAATTTGTAAATGTACAAAATTAAATTAAAAACGACCGAAAATTTTTAATAAATTTAGTATTTTAGATTTAAAAATTTACTGTTATACTGTCCGTTGCTTTTATTAAAATACAAATAATAAATTTCAATTAATCATGAGAAAAATTTCGGTTAAAAAGCCAGCCTTTTTCATTTAATTATTTTAATTCTTTAAAATTAAAAATTCTATATTTGACTATTACATATTAGTTTTCTCTTCATTTATAATTCATAAAGGTAATAATAATAATAAATAAAAGGAAGCCTCTGACCAAATAAAAGTAACAATATTTTTTCTCCAAATTACCTAGTAAATCCGCTCTATACGACTTTCAAGGAATGGGGGAAATTGAGATGAAAAAATTTTACTTTTTAAAGCGTCACTAGATGGCGAGATGAGTACAATCAGTTCATTTTTGGAAGGTTTAAAGCGTAGATAAAAAGCAGTCTCGTATCTCCTCCTCTTTTCCAAAATTTTTCCATAGAGCCAAGTATTGAAATGCCATCTATCGAACTTTTTCTTAACTATTATGCTCCGTATTTTAATTTTACATTTTAAAGATACCTAGCGCCATGTATCTTTCAAATGTTACAGATGTTTGCTCACTCACAAATATTTAGGTTATATTTAATTATTTATCATAATCTGATTAAAAATACGCAAGACACAACTTAGTGAGTATATTTTTTTTTTGAATATTTTTATTTACGCATAAAACACGAATTTGCAAAGAAATTATTAATTTAAACTACTATTGTTATTAAAAATTTGAATTTTAATTTTTTTTTCTCTTTATAATGCGTTAATTAAGTCTCGCAAGAGATTTTTTTATATTGGATTATCTGTTTTAAAAGCCAAAACTGTGCTAATTGTCCAGCCAAGAAACCATAATTAGAAAAAATAATAATCTTTAAGTTTTGAAATTTGACAGAGTTATAGAGAAAAGCATTCTAAATAAACATACTCTAGGATTTAAATTGATTAAGAAGGATAAATTTTTGAGACAGACTTATAAAAAGAAGCAAAAAACTGAGGTTTCAATAAATAAAAAAAAATATACAGAAAAAACTAAATAAACTTTCCTGCAAAATATAAACACTGCAAACACACTTCTATTGAATTATAATTGTTAGAAATAAATGGGAACCTATAAAAGTTTTTCTGTTCATGATTTTCTTGAAATATTTTTCAATTTAAAAAAAAAACTACAATTTTCTAATGAAGCCTATTTGTAGAATTCAGTGAAAAAAGGTAAGAATATGAATGATACATTTCTAAAATCTCTTGTAACAGTTCGAGGAATGAACTAAAAATATTTAGTCTATGATATTTTTACTATATTTTGAACAATGAGGATTTTTTAATATTTCTTGATGTTCAAATGTTAGAAAAAATTAACTTCATTCTTACATATATTCTTTTAATTATGTAAGGGACAATTAAAAATAATTGAAAGCTTTAAAATCATGATTTCAAAATAAAATTCCTTTTTGCTGTTTTATCTTTGGAACAAATTTCTGGTCCAGTTATACTATTCAGCATGGATCTTTTCTCAGATGCCTAAATTTTGAGGGATACAAGATTTACTCTTTGCACTATAATGTCCTTTCTTATAGGACATCAAATATCTCCACTCTGACATTTAAAATTTTTATATCTTAACTATATTATCATTTGTTAGTCATTATATAAAAATATTGTGTTATGCATTTTTGTGCTTACATTAGTTTAAATAACATTTTAATATACTGAGTGCAAAAGATTAAAATGCATAATTCTAAATGTTCTTAAAATTTCACATTTGGAACAAAAAAGAAATTGAGATTTCTAATTATTGAAGCCAACGTATACCCACCAGTCCTGTGCCTGCAATACCCATGCTTCTCAGCAATAGTGCCATAGTTCATTTTATTTAAGACAGTAAAAAAAAAATTTAAAAAATTCAAGTTAAAATTAATCCAAATTTCAAAAAATATTATTTATATATTTTTAATATAATACATGGATCATTTAAAAAAAAAAATGCATTATTTAATTTTTATTTCTTTGTGTAATTTTAATTTCTGAAATAAAATTCTAAATAATATTTTTAAGCATCCAAATTAATTTTCTATTTGTCTTTAGTAAATGTGTGTACATAGAATTTAGTATTTTTAAATAATACCTTTGCAATATATTTTTAATGTGTTAGGTACAGCTTCATTGCTTAGGGCCCACCTTCTTTTTTCTTATTTAACTGCAATTAAACCAAATGTTCATTGAAAATATTTCTAACATATTAAGTTGGGAAAATTTTGTTTTATGTAATATGCAGCACAGTTTATCTTATACATACTGTTTTAAATTTACTTTTGAATGTAAATCAAAGGTTTTACTACTTAGTTACCATAATTAATGCATTATATTTATGTTGAGCTGTAAAAATGGTTCAAAAATCACAAATCTGTCAAAATTAAAAATCTTTCATTTTATTTTATTTTATTTATTATCATTATCATTTTTTTTTTCATCATTAAACTGACATGCTTCTTTTCAACCATAATTTTTTTTCTTCCAGAAAACTCCTGAGGCAGAAGAGAAAGATGTCAAAAGAACTCTTTTATCCAATTCTTTAAAAGGTTGTATTTCTTCAAAAACTTCTCAACTGCCAAGTGTTAGTGTACCTTTACCTTTACCAGAAGATACTTCATCTACTGTTAGTACCGTAAGTGATCTTGAAAACAACCGCGGAACATGGGGAAGACAGCTGGACTTTTTCCTATCATGTGTTGGGTATGCAGTTGGACTTGGAAATATATGGAGGTTTCCGTATTTGTGCTACCAAAGTGGTGGTGGTAAGTTCTAAATACTTTTCTGGAGTAAAAGAAAATGAAAATCATACAACCTCATGGAAAGTTCATTATCAAAAACGGGAAGTATGTCTAAAAAAATTCACATGTGTGTATAAAAATGTGCCATAGGCGGTGTTGAAATATTACCTAAGCATCTAATGGGAGGTGGCATTACTTTTTTTGTTTGCTAACAAAGGGGAAATAGTTGCAATGCTTTTGTTAAACTATAAAATCCCCTTATTTTCAAAATTTTATTTGAACATAATTAACAATAAAATTGCATGAATTTTTTTTATTCAAAGTTAGACTAAAAATTAAATTTGAAGAAAAAGTTTAAAAAAAATTTCTTCAAAGAGTTTTAAAGATCAACAGTTTTGAACAAGGAATAGAAGCACAAAATATACTTAAAGAATATTCTACTTAAAATTTTATAAAATGAATTTAAAAATAAATTTTGTTTTATGCAAAGTTACATCTTTTATTTAAATTTAATCCGAGAATTTTTTCACTTAATTGAGAGCCAAAGTTAAGGCGAAAACCAAGTTGCAACTTTCTTACTTAAGCATGGGAAGAGGTTTATAATTTGCTTATTTATGCTAACCAAATTTGCAAAAATAAGCAAATCATAAACCGTAAAGTTTGGAAAGTCCAAAAAACACTATATGTAAAGTATTTTCATAAACACAATACTTTTTAATGGAATTAAGAAATTGAAAAGAACATTAAAACATATGATTTTGGCATATACTATTCTGCTTTTTTGCTAAACACATAGTCCTTTTTTGTTCAGTTTTATGTAGAAAATATGTATTTTCTTTAATGACCTGCCTTGTGATCACTGAAAACGGTTGCAACCACAATTCTTAATGTCTAATTATCTTTAATACTTATTTCTTGTAATTCCCAAACCAATAGATATCCTGGGTATTATGCAACTGCCCTTGGTGTACATTTTTAAAATCATTAAAGAACTATGCATACTAGGGTTTTAAAACAATTGTCAATTTTGAAAAAACAATATCTGCTCTTTCTGACCCCATTCTTTTTTTAGAATTTGTCTGCATTTTTTCTTATTTTTAAATGAATGCTTCCTCTTTGAAATTAACACCTTTTTGAATTTTTCTTCTCTACGAAATTGTAAACTCTTTAAAAGTGTCCTTGATGTAACTGTAATTTCCTTCCCATCCCAGGCAATTGTGCCTTCTTCGCTGTTGAAATTTTCCAAGTAAATTTAACTCATACAACATTTCAAATCAATTTTATTTCAATTGATATTTATTTGAAAAACTACCTTAATTTTTCTTTATAGGAATAAAAAAAAGTTTTTCATTGAAAGGTTGTGTGGCTCCCAGTCCCCAAAATTCTCTTTATCTATGGCATAATGGTGTATAACTATCTACCAATAATTTAATGTTAATGGTTGTCAATTGTTAATTTTTTTATTTTTTAAAGAAGGTAGACTATTTTTTTAAGTGACCTTAACATATCTAAATGAGGCTAAAAATTCATTATCTATGCCACTTTCAAAGTTAGTTTTTTTTTATAGTAAAGTGTCAATGTTTTTTTTTTTTTTTTTTAGAAACTGTCTTTATAGCTGACAGAGTGTCAGAGCATCTTCAATTAACAATATAACTTTTGATTATGATATATTTGTTTCTTTCTTGTAATGAAGGTTTCCATTCAGAAAGTAATTCAGTTCATATAAATTCATGTTATCTTTTTTTACAGGAGCTTTTCTAGTCCCTTACATTATTTTCCTGATTATCTGTGGTATGCCATTATTCTTCTTAGAAATGAGTTTTGGCCAATTTTGCAGCCTTGGACCTTTAGCTGTATGGAAAATTTCACCATTATTTCAAGGTTGGAATATAATGACACAAACTAATGTGTAATAAGTTCTATGTTAAAAAAATGTGTGTAATAATCTTTTTTTTTTTTTTTTTTAAGGTCTAGGTTATGGGATGGTGCTTATTTCTGGAATTGTTTGCATTTACTATAATGTCATAATTGCTTGGACATTGTATTACATGTATCACTCCTATAGTGTACAATGGTCAACTTGTGGTAATTGGTGGAATACTCCTAACTGTGTGGAAGGCACAGCACGCTATAAAAATAATACTGTCATTGATAGCAACTCAACATTAAATTATGAACCCATAACACTTAGTTCAATAACTACAAATTCTACAAAAACTACATCTAGTGAAGAATTTTGGTTGTAAGTAGATTTAGTTTTTATTAATTTTTTTATTTTTTTCAAATTTCCTTATAACTAAAAATGTATGTTTCAGTTTACGGGTATGGAAACGTCTGCAGCAAATAGTAGCCTTTTAGTTGCCACATGCAACTAAAAGGCAACTATTTTCAGCCTGAGGCGATGGCAAATTTTTTGGCTGAAAAGGCTAAAAAAGCAACTATATTCAGGAAAAGGAGATTATTGGGAGACTTTACCGTACTCCTAGCATTAATTAACTGAAACTTAACTGATTCTTATAAATTACATCCATTAATTTATTTCTTACTTTTTTGCTCAGAACTATTCTATTAGCAGTAAAAAAAGCTAATGATATTACTATTTTTCATTGCAGATTTAATGTGCTTCAACAAAGTTCAGGTATTGATGACTTGGGAGGAATACTTTGGCCTCTTGTTTTGACATTATTCATAGCATGGCTTGTGGTGTTTTTGTGTCTTTTGAAAGGAGTTAAGTCGTCTGGAAAGGTAATCTATAATTATTTATATTCCTATAAATAAATAATTAGAACTCTCTTCTTAGTTTCCAAAGGTTATAATAATAAAAAATCATGTTAAATACATTCATTTAAATACGTTAATTCTGTAACTTTTGAAGGCTGCGTAAAAACTTTCATTTTATCCTGCAGATATTAAATGTTTAACCTGCTTCTTTGACTATTGAAGTTTGGTACAGTCTAACAAATTTCAATCCTTGTCAGTTCAGTCACTCTTAATTGAATCTCACTCAATTATCAGTCACTCTGCATCAAGAGATGCTTGTGATATTTCTTTGTGTTCAGTTTTTCATTATGTTAGGTATAGTTTAAAACTGTTTGCTCAGTTTATCTAGAGTATTTGATATCATTAAGTTTTTTCATAGTTTGGCTGATTCTTGTTTTTATATCATTGAACTCTTTCTGTCAAAACTTCTAGCACAATTTGAAGGATCCTTATCTAAGCTCTTAGAATGTACTATTTACAAGCATTGTCATTATTGTTAGTACAAATAGTGTAATTCTTTCTTTATTGGGTCACATGAGGCTAAACTTTCTTGACAATGGATCTTCAAAATGCTCAAACAATCAGTAGAGAGCATCAAAAAAAAATCACTAACTTTCTGTAATATTTATATATTTTGTAAGCATAGTCTCTAGACTAAAACAAAAAAAAAGTAATCTTCAATCTGCTTGTCTGATTTTAATGCACTGAGTATAATATTGTTAAAGTTTTAAACAAGTTGTAAATGTGAGATTAATCATCATAAATTAAAAGATCAATTGCTATCATTTGGAAAGTCTGTGGGGAAGAATTTGATTAAAATTTTAAAAAAATACCATTTTAAAATGCTTTTAACATAGATTGCTTACTAAAAATAAGTAGACCATTTTTTAATTAAAATTAGTTTATATTTTCAGTTTATCTGCCACCTTTGTAATGATGGATTTAGAACTTAAATGTTTTTAGATCACTCCCGCATTCTATCAGCAAATATTTTGGTTAAGCTTACATATTATAAATACAAAATATTTATATTAAAATTACGTTATTAAAATTCTATGATGCTGACTTTTAAAGTATAACTTCTATGACTATAATCTGCTTCACAAAATGATGAAAACAATAGATAAAATGTGAAGGTCAACTGAAGAAAAATATTTAACGTGATGTGATGGTTACCCTGATTTGGTTTGTCCCATTAAAAACACTTTGTTCTCATAGGAAACTTCCTAACATTTAATGGGGTTGTATCCTGTAGTCCATTATTGTAGCTTTTGTACAATATAAAAATAATTACTGTAAGAGAGTTATTATAAAATAAAATTTTAGCTTTAATTGAGACTGAAATGACAAAATTTAAAACCTTTTATTAAATCTTCTATTAGTATTATTATTCCTATTTTAGTTACTCAATTATTTATTTTTATGCATGTATAATATTCATTTCTGAAGAACGTTCTTTTATTTAGGTCGTTTATGTTACTGCAACTTTTCCATATGTAGTTCTTGTGTGTTTGCTAATCAGAGGTATTACATTACCTGGAGCAATGAATGGAATTCTTTTTTATCTATCACCACGTTGGGAGCTTTTATTATCATTTAAAGTATGACTACTTTATATGTATTCATAATTGTAACATCTATTGAAATTTTTTTTGAAACAGAGACTTGTAATGGTCAGATATCTATGAAATGATATAAATATCTTTTGATCTAAAAAATTTGTGCCAAAAAACTTCCCCTGTACTATAATTGTTTTTCAATTTGAGTTTTTATTTTATTTTTGCTCTAATATTTAATATGATTATGCTTTATTTAAAAGATTTAAATAATGAATAATAATTATTTTTATTTAGAATACATGGAAAAAGCAAGAATGTGATGATTAAATTATATGACTTATTTAATATTGTTCCTAAATATTATTAAACATTAAATTGAAAAATAAGTATTTGTCTTTTTAATAAAGCTTGCAAAATGTGTCCCTAAACAAAGTGATCATAGCAAGCCTTACTCCTGTAATCACTAACCACTTAGCATAACACAGACTGATTACAAAACAGTCCGATAACTCTGTAACTTCTTAATCTTTATCCAATTTACTTAAACATTTTACAACCTGCATTACATTCGGTTTTTTTTTAAAATTATATAAAATAGTGGTATATTGAATAAAGAATGACGCCCGGTGGCTGAGCGGTAGCGCTTCGCTCTGTCATGCCACAGGTCCCTGGTTTGATCCTCTGGCCGGGGCAAGGTTGACTCAGCCTTTCATCCCTTCAGTGGGTCAATAAATGAGTACCAAGCATGCTTGGGAACTAAACACTGGGAGTTTCGCATTCGACTGACCACCTAACCGGAACATCTGCTTCTGCACCCCAGAGCCCAAGGTCAAGAAAACTGAGATGGGCACAGTAGGCCTTGACCCTCTATGGACTGTCGCGCCACTGAGTTTAGTTTAGTATTGAATAAAGAATGCCTTGAAAGTTAAAAGTTTTTCATTTAATTAATAAAAATTACAGATAAAAAGAAAACTCCTAAATTAAATGCAAACTGAATTAACATTACATGCAATGGTTTTAAAATTTCTAAATAGTTTGGGTGAAAATTTGTAGAAATTGTGAATTTCTTTCAAAACAAATCTTTCATTCACAGAATTCACAATTTCTAATTATTAATTTTTTAATTTAAAAATTTTAATAGATATAATTTTAAAAAAATATGAATTTCACGAGGGAAAGATTTGTTTTGAGAGAATACCTTATAAATATACCAAATTTGTCTTCTAAACATTTCCTGTAATTTTACCCGACTATTGTATGTGTATGGGAGCAATGATAAAAAGACATGGGTCAACACTCATACTATTTCAAAAATTTTAATGTTTGTACTTTGTTAGGAAGAAATTTTAGAGAACCAAAAAAAGAGGCCTTGTTCCATAAAAATATTATCTTTCCATATTTTTTCTACAAAAAAAATTTCAGAACTGCAACTTGCCAAGTTGTTCAATTATTTACATTTAGTGTAATTTCACCAGTCAAAAAATTAAGCTTATCACTCTGTAAAATTACTTAAACTCCTTACTATAGTAATAATTTTGTGTTGCTGATTATTCAAATTTCTATCTGTAAGTTAATATTTTAAATTTTTATACTTCATGAATAGTTACTTTATAGCATAAATATTTTCATATAGTGAAAGAGAAAGTGAAATAAATATAGTAATTAAAAAACTTAAGTTAATGTTTCATTTATACACTTGGTATATTGCCACAAAGTGGATAAATAAAATCAAGAATCTTAGATGACTTTCATTGTTTAAAAATTTAATAATTAGACTTCCTTTGTAAGTTTATGATAATGTTATAAAATAGTGTCTCAGCAAGTTTTGATAATTTTTACTTGATTTGATAACTTTGATTAAATTTGATACATTTTTATTCTTACAAACTAAAAATAAGTATTCTACGTGCTGTCCACTGAAAGTAAATACAGCCTTTGTGTTTATTTAAAAATGTGTGCTTTCAATGAGCTATTCTTAGGATGAAGAGGCAAATTACAAACAGAAATTATCATTGAGTAAAGTAAATTAAGTAAGGCAATTTGCATACAAAACCTTAAAGTGCAATTTAAATGCCTTTATTTTTTTTTTAAATAACTTATCCATTTTTAAGTTAGTTGGCAAAACTCAAAACAACTTAAGTTTTGCTTGATCTAATAAATTTATTTTTATGTATAAAGTGCAATATTTTTTATTGGAGGGGCTAGAATATGCTTATTATTTTCAACTATAGATTGTGCTGTTGGGAAAAAATTGCTTTACTTATTTATTATTTTTTGTTTTATTTACCAGTGTTATAGTTTTTAAAATTCAACAACTTAGTGTAATTTCATATAAACTTTTTCCCTAGTATGTTATATCTTGTCTTGGCAAATTTTGAATACATGATTTTAAGATATTCACATGTAAAAGTAAATTTATGAGAGTGCTGTTCTTGGAAGTTCTTTGGAATGAATTAATTTTGCTACAGTACCTTAATTTCCTTTTAAGTGTTATATTGTTTGATATTAAATTTTAAAATTGTTCACTAATACACTTCATCATTTTTAAGATATGTTAATGGATTTTTCAGAAGTTAAGACATAATAGACCCTGATATTCCAAGCTTAAAAAATATTTATAAAAATAGCATGCATGTGTTAATAGGACCTAAATTTTACATTAATGTGTACCTTAAAAATGCGTAATTTTATGTGTGTAGGATTCTCATAGATAAATTTTAAATAATATACACTATCACTATATTAGCCCAAAAAATTTTGTGCATGAATCCTTTTATACTATTTAGATGACCTTTAATTGATAGTTCAAACTTTATTTCAGGTATGGGGTGATGCAGCAACTCAAATATTCTACTCTGTTGGAGGTGCATGGGGTGCTGTGATTACTATGTCAAGCTACAATAAATTTTCAAATAATGTTTATAGGTGAGTATTTATTGATACTTACTTCTACTTGAAAAATAGTTGTATCTTATGTAATTTAAATATTCTTATATTTTATTGTTTTTAATTTCCAGAGATTCTATACTTATTCCAATTATAAACTGTGGTACAAGTATTTTTGCTGGATTTGTTGTATTTTCAATAATTGGATTCATGGCATATGAAACTGGCAAATCAATTGAAGAAGTTGTTTCACAAGGTATTAAATAACTGCCAAAACTTCAAATTTTTTATTTCAGAATGTAAATTTCCTACTTAATAATTTATTTTTAAATTATTATCTTCTCTAACAAAGTAAAGAAAACTGTTTACTCAGTATTGGTTGAGACATAAGTATTCTTTAAATAAAAATTTCAGAAACTATATTTAAAAAGTTTCTAGTGTAACTACTTATTGAATAAGAATGCTTTAAAAAAAAACTTTTTTTAATGACGTTTTATTATTAAGTTCTGTAAAGCAGTATTAAGTACGAAGTGAGCCAAAAATTGCCTTGAATAATTTTTTTTTAATTATTTGATTTTTATGTACTAAAAGATGCAATTTTAACGTTTTAAGCCCTACATTACTTGTCTTTTTAAGTATAAGTCTTTTTTCCAAAATATTAACTTAATCATCTTTATAAATGGCTGTTCAAATATAGTAAAAGCATGTTTTTAGCTATTTTTAACTTCCCATTTCCCTTAGCAAAAGTAAACAAATCATAAACCCCCATCCTCTTGAGGTGTTTATGTTGAATTTGAATAACTTGTTAATAGCAACTCTCTTGAAGAGAGACTGAATTATTCACTGAAATATGCTATGTTTTACAAAACTCGTGATTTAAATCTGAAATTCTGAAGCTGTAACATTCTTAATTAAAGTGTTAGTTATTAGTAGCAAATATTCATTACATTCAGAGATAAGTTTATTTTCTCTTTTTTTCATAGAGATAATTTTTTTCCATTATTGCAATACATAAAGTTTGACCCTCACAGTTAAGTGGGCACACATTAAATATGTTATATAATTAGTTCAGATTTTTTATCTGTGCAAGAAGATGCAAAAATATTTTTCTTTGAATAAATATACTTTTCTTTAACAAATTTTGTTTTTGAACTTTATAATGGGTAACTAAAAATATGTCATTAAAAAGTTGTCTAGAAGTAACTACCAACATTTTTTTATTAACTTATGCATCTTTTTTTTTTAAATAAAAAAAAAGATTTTTATCATTTAATATTAGTAATATTAGCTTCATTTATGTGTTAAGCCTTTTTCTTTTATGAAAACAAATATGCTCAAGTATTTAAAGAAAATAATGATGTAAACGTTAAATGACACATGCATTTTTAACTGTGACTTCATCAGCTGAATCACTTATCAGCTGGAAATATTGAGGTTAGGCTTTTTTCTTTGTGGTTAAATATTTATGAGAGTAAAAAAATAGAATATGCTATATCTCAAACATATATATATATATATATATGCCCGAAATTAAAAATACTTAAATTATAAATTTTGTTTTAGACTGAAAAATGTATTAAAAAGTTAGCTTTTTATTGCTTAAGAATATTAAAATCTTAATAGTGAAAATGAAATACTATTTTATCTTTACTACTTAACAGCAGTGACTTTTATTTTTAGGACCAGGTCTTGCATTTGTTGTATATCCAGAGGCTGTATCCAGATTGCCTCTTTCGCCCTTGTGGGCATTTCTTTTTTTCATTATGCTTTTTTCCATTGGTTTGGATAGCCAGGTAAAGAAATATTTCTATCCAAGTTTTAATTTGTTTCAGTATAGGTCCTTATCTGTCTCATAGAAATAAATCCTATATAAGTTGAAAGAATTTCTCAAAATACAATGAGAAGTATCTGTTTCTTAGTAATTCACTTATGTTACAAAAGCCAGATATAAATCCTTATTCACCTCTTTTGCCATATTTTGGTGTATGATTAAAAGTCAATGATTCTACAAAGAATAAAATTTAAAATTGGAATTATTTTCATAATAGAATTTTTTGAAAACATGCCTTGTGCTTTTAAAATAGACACCTGCATAAATAAATGTTTATAAATTTTTTTAAAATGTATTTATTTTTCTAATTAAAGTTTTTGGAAAATATTTGTTATAAAATTCCATTTTTTATGTATCAGTTTTCTATTTCTCCAAAATCTTTTACTAAATATGATAAAAACAGTCTCTGATTTAACAATTTTTTAATCTTTTTGATTTATTTCTAGCTGACAGATGACCTATTTTTGCTGCAACATGTTTTTGCTTAAATGTATAGTTCTTTGAGTTTGATTATTTTTATTTATTAAGTGATTTCAATTCATTTTTTTTTCTTTTGAGAAAAAATGAATTGATTTACTTGTATACAAGTTAACTGTTTCTGATTATTGTTTCCTTTTACTTTTATGAGGAAACATTCAAGGATCATTTTACAATTTTAAACTAATATATAAGAACACTTAAAAAAATTAATTCTGAAATATTAATTTTGTCATTGCGGTAAAGTATTTACTTTATTTACTTACTATATATTCACTGAAAATTTTTTGTCCTGTTCTTTATTATTTGCATCTCTAGTAGATACTTTATTACATTCAATCTGATATTAAAATTCAGATTTTAAGTAAACTCTTTGTATACATTGAAAATGAGTAATATCTATAAAAAAAAACTGTGTTTCTTAACTGAAGAAAATATTAATTTTGGTATTTTACATACCTTTGATTTCTGAGAAAATCTGATAAGTGAGAAAATGAGCCGCTTTTGTTAACATGAAAAAGTTGATATAAAAAGTTTTAAAGAGATAAGCTGATAGATACAATAGCAGTGTCTTTTAATGTCTCCAATTTTAAAATGAGATTTCTTCAGTCAGTTGTGGGTACCTATATAAGTAATATTATTTTTGAAAAATGAATTTTTAGTGTGAAAGAAATTATAAAATTTCATTAAAACGATTTTATCACTTATCTAAATTTAAATAAGTATTTATTAATGATTAATTAGCTATTATGTTCATTCTAGAATCCAGTTTGAAAATTAAAAAAATTAATAAATAAATTAAAGTACTAAAATTATTGATGTATCTTCAGAATTTTTTTTCTGAAAGTTTTGAACTATCTTTTTGTTTACATATTTTCTTACCAAAAGTTCAAGTTTTAAAAGATTATTTTCCTGCTTTTTAATTGTTCAACCTTATCATTATGATACTAGTGCAAGTAGACAATTTCTTCTTTAATCACCTTTTTTTATATATAAAACGAGATGAAGAAACCTTGTTTATTCTACTAGGAAGTATATAATCAGAATTCTGATTTTTTTTTCCTCTTTAAACTATGTCACAAGTTATTGTGAAAGGCTGGGGTTCCACCCCAGGTAACACCTTGAAGTTCACTCAGATCCATTGTTGTCATTGGTTGGAGGTAGGGTATATGTTCCCCTCGCTAATTAGAGTTCTCTAAAAATCTCAATATTTCAGACCAATAAAGAAAATTTTCGTGAATTAGCATGGATTTAAATTCCTTAAAGTTAAGAACAAGAAAGAGAGAAAAAGTTATTAATCTTTTTGCAATTATTTAAGATTTTTTTTTCTGTTTGAGTGAATTACGGAACTATTATGACTGATAATTGAAATTAGTTGACTGTTATTTAATTGACTGTTAGTTGAAATTTAATTTCATCCCCCTCAAAAATTGAACCCCTGTGATGTCATGCAATTGTTGAACTTTTACCCTCTTAGTTGACAGCTGTTATGTGAGTACTTGACTTTTTAAATAATATGGCTGTCTGAGAAATGTGTTTTTACGGAAATACAGCTATTTTCTTTTTCGACTTCAAAATGATAATTTTAAGAAAGTTGTCATTGAATAACTTCATAACCAGATTTTCCTTATCTGTAATATAAATCAGTTAAAATTTTTTATCTGCTGATTTCTAATCACTAAGTTAAAACAGTAGAGGTTAGTAATTATATCGAAAATATGTAGAGTACTAATGAGGGCATAAATATTCATTCTAAACTTTTGAACTAAAAAATGTTTTTTTTTCACTATGATAAATAGTCAATAGTTGTTTTGCTTATTACAAGCAGTCTAATTTTTTTCTATAAAAATTTAAAGTTGTTTACGGAATCATCAAGAGATTGTGAGAGCTGTTACAGTTGTCTAGTTTCTATAAAAATTTTAAGTAATTTTCAATTTTCTTTTTTTATTATTTTTTCATTTATTTATTAATTTTCTTTTCTTTGTTAAGAGTTAATTTTCAGTGAATATATAGTTTACTAATGAAATAGGTTTATGGAGACTTCTACTGTACTTTTTATACATTGTCTCATGAAATTATTTTTATATCGAAACAAAAATTTACCATGCCATGGTTCAAAAGCATTCTGTTGAAATCAATGATTTGGTTTTTGCTTTTCAGCAGATTTTTTCCTACCTTTGGAGAGAGAAACTGACTGTGATTTCCAGGGTTCATCAATCTTGTTACTGTATTATATAATTTTGTTTAAGTAAAGAAACATAATATAGCTTTATTTTATTGTTTCTTAACTGGAGAACACAGTCAGTTTTTGTTGACGGGGCCAAAAAGGTTCCAGCGGTCTCACTGCCGATTCTTCTGCAGCAGCTAAGGAGGTACTTTTTAGCTATGGTAAATATAAATCAGGGAAAACAGAACAAAAATTATCAAACTAAATATCTACTTTTAAAATCGACAAACTTGTCTAGAAGACATTATTTAACACAATCCATTTATTTAAAGCTTTCAGCTTTCTGTTTCATTTTAACTACATCACAGAAAAATTCAAAAGTACCTCATAATATTAGTAACTAACACAATTAAACATGTTTTTCTTTTGAAATTATTAACTAGAACAATTCTTAGTTTAATCAAAAATTTAAACTAATTATATTTAAAGAAACATTAACTTATTAAAACACACACAGTTTGGATGCAAATTTCTTACATACTACCTAATATTATTTTTTTAAATATATGAAATTTTGTAAATTTTATTAGTCAGTGAACTTTAAAAATTGCTAATTTTTAAATAGCCAAAAAAGTTTCTATCCTGATTGCATTGAAGCTTTTCTTTATTTTCTTTCTTACCATTTATAATTCATTATAGCATTTATTTCATGTGATGTTGTATCAGTTCTAATTTTTGAAACTTTTTGATTAATAATGAATTAATAACTAAAAGGAAATTGTGGATATTGGAATCGCATACATTTTTCTGCTTTATATAAATGTATGCCTATTCTTTCATACAACAGGAATTCTATGTTTAATTGCTCAAAATTTACTAAGTTGAATAATGGAATAAAATGAAGCTTAGAAGTCTGTATTAAATGGGTAACATATTTAAATTAAAAATCAGTTTTTTTTAATCTAAATTTACTCTTAACATGAATATTAAAGCTTTAATCAAATTTGTTCATATATTTTCCTTACATTTTGGTAAAAACTAAAACTATTGAGGAAGGAACACTGATTTCAATCAATTTCTTTAGTAAATTCTAAATTTTGTTACACAATAGTTTTCATTTAGAAAAATAAAGTGTTTGAAAGTAGGTCTTATGAAGTTTCAAAACACAGAGATATATTTCTACAATATAAATATTCAATGTGTTGATTTTTTTTCTTTTTTATTGCAATGTTGGGATTAGAAATATAATAATTCTTTCATTTTTATATAGGGTGTTTCATAAAGTATTTTAATTGCACATAATTATTTGTTTTAAAAGTGTACTGTACTTATTTTTTTCACTATCTCTTAAAAGAACATCTGATTAGAAGATCATATAGAGTCATGGAGAAGATAACTTATAATCAAGGAAGCCCCTTTGACTCTTTGCTTTTTTTCAACTAAGCAAAATTTCACTACCTTAGGGAACCCTAGTGATCTCATATTTTATTTTTGCATCAGACTCAGTTTGTAGCAAAATGTTTTACTTATTTGCTCTACGTACATAACTGTTTTGTTTGGCTAGGTAAAGCTGCTTTAAGTCTACATTTCAACCTCTTTTGTTGTCATGGATTAATTCAATTATGAGCCTGTTCTTATTACTAAATTTCTTTTTTAAAAATAAGGAATACAACACAGACATTGCTTCTAAACTTTGTTGAATCTGTGGGTGTGATCTTGCCTTTGTTACAAAAATTGCTCATTTAATATCATTATGTTCAGATGGTCCAAAATATGATATTGATGTGTCACGATATGGGAATGAGCTTCTTGTGATTGAGTTTTCCTGTTATCATAATACAGGCTTGATAACATTTTAATATTATTAATTCAAAGTATATGTTGAATCAAATTAAATGCATTTTAAATTTTACTTCAATTTTGGCTAATTTATTACTCCTTAAAAATCTGTATTCTTCATGAAATACCCTATATTTAAAAGGTATCATAAAATCAATTATAAGTAGTTTGAATTTTCATAAGGGAAATAATTTCTATAAATTTTTTTCTTTTTAAATTTTATATTCATCAGTTAAGTTGAATACTCTCATTACCAGACATTACTTTTGACATAGTGTTCCTGATGTATTTAAACAGGCTTGTCTGGCCGTAATGATATTTGTTAGCATGTAAAAATCTAGTTTAGTTTTGGCTTTGATAACAACTACATTGTTCTTTTCTATTCCCATGGTTTTTATTCTTTTTCAAAGCATTTAAATTTTGATTTCTATTTATTTTCTATCTTAATTAAAAATTTTAAATATTGCTAATATAAACAAATGTTTTTGCTGAATTAGAAAAAAAATATAAATTAGTGTTTTATAGTAAACTAATGTTGTACTTGAAACGTAAGTGTTAAACTCTAACTTAATTGAAACATATAAGCAATATCTACAAGAAGTAATTTTTTTTTTATGTTACTTTATGTGATGTTTTTATTATTTGCTTTTAGCTTATTATTTATATTTTGTTTGTTTATTTTAAGCTATCAGACAATAGTAAAAGATTTATATGAAATAAGTTTTATTTTTATAACCAATCTTATTACCTAATAAAATAAGACTTCTAAGAGAGAATTTTTTTTTGTCTTTACCTAAAAGTCAGTTACTTGATAATATTTCTTAAATTAAATTGGCCAGTTAAATTATGTAGGGCATTTGATTGCTACTAATATCAACATAAAACATTTGTTAGTGAATAAAAATCTATCTTTCCGCCATTAATTTGCACATTTACCTTGATTTTATTAAGTTTGCAAAATTTAATTTATTTCTTTTTAATTTAAAGTTTTAGATAGAAAATTTATTTGATTGCTATTTTATCAGAGATTTTGTGATAGTTTTTAAACAGGTCTTTAGTAAAAGTCAGTAAAGATGTCTCAAGTTTTGTTTTATTTATAATAAAGTATATTCATTTTAAGATATTTTTATGCTGATAAAATAATTTATGCTCACTTTTTCACTTATTTAAACTTTTTTTTTCAACATGCATGATTTATTTATTGTTAATATTTTGAAATGAAAAGTTAACATGTTTAAAATACAATAACATTTTAATTTAAAATTATAATACCTATTTATCTTCGTATAATATTTTATTTGTCCTCTAACAGAAACATTTGCAAACACATAAAAAATTCACTACATTTTTCGTCAAAAAAAAGTTATTGGTAGCTATGGCAGATAGAAAATTTAAAATTATTTCATAAATATTTTCAAAACTAAATATCAAAAAATTTAAGCATATTTTTTTTTGTTACTCTGCAACTTCATTGCATGTCATTAAGTATTTCATTTCATAACTTTTCTGTATTTAATTTATTAGCTTGATAATGTTAAGGAATATGTATAAACATTAAAAATAAAAACTTATTTATGTCATGAATATAAAAAATTCTCTATTAAACATATATTTATATTGAGCATTTAAAACTGTTAAAAACAGCCTGAGCAAGATACTAGAACTATTATAGTTTTAGAGGATTTATCGCAATTATTATTAATTCTTGAAATTTAGCTTTCATTACTGGAGGACAAATAATAAAATTTTTTATTTCAATATCATGGTTTTATTTTTTGTATTATGAAAATAATAGTATCTGTTATTTTTGTTTTATTTATGTATTATATATGCAGCATGTAAAATTCTAATTTTGCTTAACTTTTATTTTAAAATTACAAATTTATATAGTTATAAATTCGTACAGTTATTATTTATCACAATTCAAAATATTGTAATGTGGATAAGTTGGCAAGAATGTGTTTTAATATTTTATAAAAAGAATTTTTTAAATGACAAAAAGTGAAAATATAAATTTAAATTTTTCAGTTATTTCTTTAAGGTTATTAATTATAAATTAAGTTTTTCTAACATTTAATGTATTATATCAGTTACAAAAAAACTAGCCACTTCCCCAAAACCACTAAATTAGTGTTCTGTTCTAAAGAAGTTTCGCATAGAAGATAGGGAAACTGTCTAAGGTATAGGAATTTCAAAATAAAAATGCAACTGTTTTTCTACTGTTACGTTTTTTTAATACTAATTTTAATGTTTGAGAATTTTAAACAATTGGAAATATATTTAATTGTTGTTTTAATTTTTCTTTTTCAAAATTTTCTTAATCATGGTACTGTATATTGTTTTTAATTGAAACTCAGAAAAGAACTTTTAAATTATTTGACTGAGAGTAAAAGTTTTGCTTAATTTAAAACTTGTATGAAAGTAGAAGTGAAAAATAACTGCATGTTTGGTAGTGAGTAAGATTTGTATATCAAGAAAAATACCCTCCAACAACTATTGAATTGCCATAGTTTAAAAAATTATTGTTCAAGGTGGTAGCTAAAATAATGTGTTATAATTTATAATTATTAGAGTTTAAAGTACTTTGTCCCCCAATACGCCCAGATAACTTGAGTCAGTGAGTTAAGGATTGAATAGTGTTGATTAAGTTAAGTTATGAAAAACATCTATACAAATTAAATTTTTTGTAAAAATTTTTGCTTTTGTTTGCTACCACTGGGGGAAATGTTTGTGTTTAAACCTCAAATAATGGAAAAGGACATGAAGAAGACTTACTTTTTGTTCAGAGTTTTTTTAAGGCAAACAACAAAAAATTTTATTTTTTGAATTATGTATTTTAACACTCAGATTCTGACATCAAAGACAACATTCTTCTGAAATAACTGAAATATTTCACTTTATTATGTTATTTTTAAGTACAAATTATTATAATAATATATCATTACTGATTTATATTTCGGCTTTTAAGGGTTATTTTCGTGGATTCCTTTCTCAATCTAAACCAACCTCCCAATTTAGCTTTTAAAATGTTCTACTTCATTTTAATGATAAATACCTTGCATGTAATACATGTAATTAATCAACACATTTGTCAAAAAAAACTATTTTGTAAGCAATAAATTTGTTCATCTGAAATATTAGTACAAATGGACACTTTATTGAAATACTCAGTTAATATTATTAAAGTTTCATACATTTTTGCCTTTCCTCATTACAATAGATAATATAAACTAAAAAAAATTACCAATTTTTGATTTTTCAGAAGCTATAAATTCTTAATTTCTGAAACATAGATTTGGAAGCTTCTATCTTTTGTTGATTAGTGTCATTAAGTTATTAGGAAAATAGTTTTATTTGCTGCATTACTTTGGTGGAAAACATTTAATTGTATAGCAGCACAAATTAGTGTGCATTAGGTGATTCTTTAAATGCCTTTATATGTGTATTTTTATAATAATAGTATTAGGTTTCTGTGCGCCTTTTGGAGGGGACGTCATCATGAACTGCAAGTCATCACATCATTGTGACAGTGTAACTTTTTGTGCACTATTTATCACTTTTTTTTTATTTTTGTATAAGCTATTATGTACATGAATTGCTTACTTTTAAGAGTGGTCAGTTGATTTGTTTAATTTATTTCAAATTATACATAACACTATTTTAATTCTTAAAACTTTATTTTATTAAATTTTTCATAAACACCAAGTACAAATTTGTATTCATTTATTGTTTTTATTCCAACAAATATCAACAAAAAAACTAAAATTAAGTTTTTGTGACTTCAATTCTCTTTTTAGTTCTTTTAAAAACCTTGTTTGTTGTATTTAAAGTAATTTTATGTTTCTTGTAAAATAAACAAGGTTTTCATTTTTTGTTGTTTCAATAACAATTACTCTTTGAATACTCACAAAAAGTTTAGCCAAAATTACCTGTTTTAAAGTTAGCTTAATAATAAAGAATAAGGCTTTAACATAAAATTTGTAACATATCAAGTTCTATACAATATAAATCACAGCTGTTTTTTGACCTTGTACAGCTTAATAGTTAGAAAATTTTAAATTTTTTTTTTTTTTTTTTTTTTTTTTGAGACTTAAATTTTCTGCTCTTTGGACAATTTTTGTTTAAAAAAATTTATTTCTCCTAAGCCTTGATTCTTTACTTGTTTCCTATAAATGAGCATCGCTTCTTAACCAAATAGATAACTGGTCTTTTGCTGAGGGAAGCAACAGACTCTTCTCCTAAGCGTCAACGTTAAAAGGATTTTTGAAATTTTATTTAGTTTTTTAACTTTTCAACTTGTAACTCAAATTGGAGCTAATGACTTTTTTGTGATTTATTATTTTGGAAAATACTTAAGATACATTATTTATAAAGAAAGAATATACAGCAACAGTTTTTTTATTTGCTGCTTGCAACAAAGTATAATTTTTAACAATCATATTTTAACTGACCACTGAGCATTCTGTTAATTTTTGCATCATCAAATAAACAAGAAAACTGCAAATGATTACTGAATGTCTAAATTAAGTAAATAGAACTCATGCATTTAATACTCAATTATTTTGATATTAAATATGAGTCATTTTATCATATTACTATTTGTATTTTTACTTAATGATATTAATTCAGTAATCAATATCGTTCATAGTTCTTGTGGCTTGATGTGTGCTTGCATGTTAGTCATATCTGTGGTCAGCATTAATTTTTAGCTTCTCGCAGTCATTTGATACAAATTTTAAACCCATTTACTTTTTGCTGATAGTAGCTTTCAATTTTCTAATTGCAAACTTTATAGCGTTTTTAACTCTAGATTGCTTTAACATAAAATTTTAATAATGCTTTAGCCTGCGGACCACAGCATATGACATGTTTCAAATCTTCTTAGTAGTCTTAGCCATTATTTGTTTAAATGAAAATACATACAATGCTATTATCTTTCCAGTTTGGAATGTTTGAAACTATGGTTAGTGCATTTGTGGATAAATTTCCTATTCTGCAAAAACGGAAGGCCCTCTTTACTGCTGCATTATGTTTTGTGATGTTTCTGCTGGGTTTGCCATGTGTTACACAGGTAAAGTTGTTTATTATTAAGCAAAAGATTAAATGGTGACTTTATTATGTTTTCAAAATATTTTTTTATCTATTTTATGACACATTTTTATTTATTTTAAAAAATAATAAACAATATCATAAGAGTTTCAAATAGGTAAGAATACTTCATAAAACATTTAAAATAGTTTTTTGCAAAATTTAATGAAACAATTAGCAGTTACGTGCAGATGATGGCATAATAGTAGCCCTGATAGTATAACTGACATTGACGTGCAAATTTGCATTTGTAGTTGCATGTTCGAGGAGCATGATAAAAAATTTAACGTGTTAAATTACTGGAAACATGTAATGGTCTAAAATGGTAATGTTCATCATAAGTTATTGAAGGTTTTGCTTTCTGAGGTTTTATTTTCTAATTTTTTAAACCAACATATTTATAAAGCAAATTTTAAACTTAATATTAGAATAGAGCAAAATAATTAATAAATGATTTAACCAGAGAAGAAAAAAGTTATTTACGTGTAGAACATGAAAAATTATGGACGTCATTTTGTAAAGGATGTTTTCAATAAAAATGTGTCAATGATTCATCTTAAGTGATGTTTAAGATAACCATACAGGACATTTTTGACTGAATTGTAGATCCATTGCAAGAGATAGTTTTACAGTGAAAGAGATAATATGAACAACATAATCATATGAGATAATATTCTTCAATTGTATTTTTAGTTTCATGTGCAGAAGTTCTGATACAAATTTTTGTGAACAACTTAAAAAATTGGTGAACCAAATCCAGTAAAATTTTACATGAAAATACATCAAAGTCAAAAACAATGATTAAAAAGTTCATGGCATGAGCTAAAGATCATGAGTTAATTGGTATCACAGCAAGATAGTCCAAAATGATGTAGCAAAATGGAACTTGTAAAAGTTTTAATACAGTAGACCCTTGATGGATCGTTCCTCTTAAAACCATTCATTGCAAAGGATAGATTTTAAAAAATGATCAATGCAGGTCAACATAAAATATCAATTAGTTTGAAAATGCATTAAAGTAATAAAGAAGTAATGGATTTAAAAATTTGGTAATAAATTTACAACAAGTATCAAAAACGTTTAACTGAAAAAATTATGTACTTAATGCAAAAATATTTTCAATGCAAATGAAAGATGAATTAGCATTTATTAATTCAAAATATTGTATCTTTGGACATTAATTATAAATTGGTGTGATTACAGAAAGTTCCTTGTCATTTCAAAAACTTTGAGGCCTTCCAATGTTTGCTCTGGTTGAAATTCCTTTTTTTTGTATTCATTGGAATCATTTTGCACTTCTTTAGCTTTTGCAAGCATTTTTTTAACCAACAGCATGACAAATTTTAACATTTCCATCAACTGATGCTTAAACATAAAACATGATGCTTGAGACGTTTTCCCATAATTTTAAAAAATCTTAACTTTTTCTTCACCATTATCATTATATCGGTGTAACCGTTATTCTTTTCTACATGGAATAATTAAAGAAATTTCGATGCCTGTAGAATTTTGGAACAATAGTTGCAGGAATCTGATAGTTTCAAAAATTATTAACATTATGATATTAAACTGATATTAACATTAAAAGAATAGCATTTAAGGATAGGACCATTAAAATAAAATATGAAAAATACAGAAACGACGGATCTAGGTTATATTGTTTGGTTTAAATCCATCTGAGGGCATTGCAGATCTCTCATTAAATTCTAATTGTGTTTATGAATTTGGCAAATGTTTTAGAACAAATCAGCTTTTAGCCCAGGAAGTTTTTCTCTGCTAGGAGAGAAGTCATGAGCTGTAATATCTTTTCCAAGACCACTCAAGACTTACTTGTTGGTTACACATTCTGTAGATCAGGCTGTCTACTCCATCCTTTATAAATAGCAAGCATTAATTCTTATGGTCCTGCTATCCTAGTATTAGAACACATCTTTGCATTACTCTATATTTCTCATTTTTAAGATTTTTAATGCTCCTTTTCCCTCTTCAGCTCTTGTGTTTAGATTAAATTTACAGCATCATTAGATTTAATTGCCTTGAATGTATAATGATGTTTGAGTTGAGAATTGTTAGCAGTTCTTTCCTCTTGTGCTTTCAAATTTTACATTTATTCCAATTTAACCATTTTCCATATACTTATGTTGAGGATTATAACTAAAAACTTTACTATTTTGTTTTTATTTAATATGTAATTTTATAAAATATCATAAAGCATATGATTTATATGCAAAATCTGAGTCACTTCTTAAAATTTTTTGAGTTATTTATATTTATAGTTTTGAAAATATAATTATTTGTAACAACATTTTTCTTTTAGGGTGGAATGTATGTCCTTCAATTAATGGATTGGTATAGTGCTGCGTTTTCTCTCATGATAATATCATTGTTGGAATTAATATGCATTTCATGGATTTATGGTATAAATACGAATTATTATTACTAATTTACTTTCATATTAATCTACATCTTGGTATTGGTCATGTTGAAAAATAGATTATTCCAATTTTTAATAGGTTCAGTGGTGTGTTGTGGCTGGCACTAAGTCAGTCGGCTTTTATTAAGTTTATTTATTTTTTTATAAAATTATGAAAGCAAAAAAGAAATTTAAAATCTTTTTTAATCTATTTTAAAAACTATGTGATTCATATATCCTTTTTCTCATCAAAACATGTTCGTAAACTCAAATTAGACTAGCACAGTTTCATTTCCATTTTGGTATGACTGTTAACTTCTGTCCTTTTCTTAGAATGTTTGCAGTCAGTAAAAAGTTTTAAGTCTTGATTTTTTTTTTCAAAGTAAATGCACAATGATTAAATGTAAAATTTTGTTCTGAAGTCAGCAATTCAGCGATTCATCCTTGACCAATGAGAAATAAATAGAATTTATTTTTGTTCTAGAAGGCAATTTATCAGTGCAACATTTTATTATAATATGGTAGTGAGATGAATAAGAAAAACTGAAACTCTTTTTGCAACTAATATCCGATCATCCTCATTACTTACTATTCTTTGATTGCTTGTCCACATCTTTGTTTGATATTGTCTTTTAAGAGAAAATCAATATTGATAAAAATAATCACCCTATTCCGAACTTCATAATGAGTAAAACAATTAAAAACTGCAATTTTTTTAATCTGATTTTAATGTTACAGGAATCAGCTTACAGCTTGTCAAAGAAATTAAGTATTAAAAATATACTTTTGTATTTTAAAAGAAACTAAAAAATTTTATAGTTTTATACTTTTAAAATACCACTTTCAACAATTAATATTTTTTTTTTTATAATTTAAAATTGTTTGTTTAATTAGCTAACAATGGAGAAAAAATGCAGTATCTCTGATTTTTGCATTGTATTGAAAAAATTTTTAGAAGAAATGAAAATTTTTTTCCCCTAATATGTGTCTCAAATCATCTATTTCTAATTCATCCACATAAACTGAAAAAAAATTAATGAATTGATAGATTATTTCTATAATATATCTATTTTAAGTGATAGGGGGACAAGTTATACTTTAAACAAAGTTTAGAACTAATATTGAGGAAATATTAAAAAAACATTCAAGAACAAAAAATTTGTGGTGTCAAAATTAGTTCGATATGTAATCTAAACCAAAAGTAAATTATATCAGAAAAATATAAAATTAAATGTAAAACATTTTTTTAATCAAGTTTTATAAAGTAAAATTTATTTTAAAATTCAGTTAAAACCATTCAAATTGCGGATATTATTACTTTTGTACAGATTTTTTATTCTACATTATATCCTCTTTTTTTCCTGATTCTTCTCAGTTTCTTCTACTGATAAACTGACATGACAGAATAGATTTTTCGTTCGAAGAAATGCAGCCCCACTTTAAGGCTTAAAAGGAACAAAATAATAAAGGGAAAATTTTTTATAATTTATGAATAAAATATTTCAGAAAAGTTAAACTTAAGAATTTAAACTATTGGTTAAGAGTATCCTATTCTTTAACATTAAAGCTTGAATTCTTAGCATACTTCACTTACAAAACCTTTATAATAGCTTTAAAAAATTATTCAAATATTCAGTTCAAACAGATCGTAAGATTAAGAGAATAGGAGGCTCTAGCAATTGAAAGTAATATGAAATGAATCAGTTGCTTATCACATGAAAAATAAATTAAAACTGGAAAATGCAAATAAGCAGGGTGATTTATAATTTTAGAATCCTTACAAAACATGAAGTAAACCATGCACATTAGAATTTCCTAATTTGTATTTTAATAAAATACAAAGAAAAAAATATTCAAACATAGATCAATTATTATTAATGTTTGAAATAGTTATATAAGTTCTCATCTAAGACCAATTTATCAAGTGAAGAACTGTAGCTTCAATTTCAAATAAAATAGTTTTTGATTATTTATGTACCTAATTTGCTCTTGACCTCGATAGTGAATGATCACAGTTTGAAATTATTTATTATTTCTATTATTTTTCACTTACTATTAAATTTTGACCCCTAATGTGCATAGTTATTTTATTCCATTTTTTAAAGAACTTTTCAAATATTCATAAATGTTTTTATTAATTAAATATTCATTAAGAAACACTTTGCATAAGTTTAAACAGATTATTATGTTTATACTGTTGCATAATGTAAAAATAAACTTGTAAATAGTAATACTTTTTATTCTTCCAACTGAAATCAAGTTAATGTTTTTTCTCTTAAAAATACTCATTGTACTTAAAATTAGCTACACTTAATAGTAGAATATCAATATTTGATACCTATACAAGTACTGAAGTTTTGCTCATTTATTTTGGAATAGTATATTATGATCTGAGGGAAACTAATAGTAAAGAGATATGTTTGAATTTGGTTTCAGCTAGTTTAAACACCAGTGATCTTTATAACCAGTCAAAAAGTTTGTAAAAAATTTAAATCTACTCAAATTTACAAAAATTACACATTTTATATTTAAAAAAAACTTTAAAATGATTTGTCTAAAGCCATCTTATTTTCTCAGCATCAAACCTGATTATGCTTCGCTTTTAAATGAGTTTTAAAAAAAACTCTTGTTTTTTCCTCCTTTAAATAAACTATGGTCAGGAAAATAGCTGTTAGTTGAATGAAATAGTTAGTTTTTGCAACAAAAAAATTTTTTTAATTGCCAGATTCTTTAAAGTTTATTTATTTAAATTACTGTTCTGCTTTTTATAATTAAATACAACTGAACTGGGTTCGAACTTCAATGATCCAATTGATATATTTTTATAAAAAATTACTCTTTGTTGTCTTAACCAGCTTAAATATAAATATAAACATAAAATTTATTTCTAAGCATGATAAGAGCTTTTTAAGTATAGCATAATTGTTATGTGTTAATAAACTTTAAAGTTTTGGGGTACTAAATCCACCTAAAATAGTTTATCTAACCAGTAAAACCATCAAATAAAATTAATAACAAGAACTGCTTATTAAATAATTAATTAAAGGTATAATAATAAATTTAAAATGTTTACTTACAATTGTGACTTCGAATTTCCTTCCCTTTTTATTAAAATTGAATTATCTAGTATATAAACACATCATTGCTAATTGTATAAGTTTATATATATAATCTTGATTCTAGGTGTGGATCGATTTATGCAAGACATTTCCTTAATGATTAAAAGACCTCCACCTACTTGGTTTAAATTATGCTGGTGTTATATAACACCTGGAACTATTATTTGTCTTCTATTGTTCATTGTCATAAATCATAAACCAGTTACTTATGGTACCTATGAGTATCCAGGATGGTCAATTGCTTTAGGATGGATGATTGCATTGTGCTCTATCCTTCCTATTCCAGTTATTGCAGTTGTACAAGTATTAAAGGCAAAAGGAACTTTTAAACAAGTAAGTAATATTAAAAAACACTGTAATAAATTCATTATTTCCTTTAATCAGAAGTTATATTTACTAGAAACTATTGCATTTATGTGATGAAGACATCCCATTTTATTAAATAAAGCCTGATGAAGAATAATAGAGGTTCACTACACTCACAAACTTGCACGAAAATTTTTGTTTTTAGTGTAAATTTTTTCTAGTCAACCATTCTTCTCTTATAATAATCAAATTACGAAAATCAAATTGCCTGAATACTTAAGAGTTTGTTCTTCAAGGAAGGGGAAAACTTTTTTATGTGTTCAATAACCTATAATATGATTGCTTGTAAATACACTACCCCACAATGATTGACCTATCTATGTGTTTCATAGAAAGAGTTTACTTTGTTTAATATTGTGTGATCTCCAACAAAGAGTTGAATTATTTTAAGCACTTATCTCAGATTTTCTTTGAAACACTCTAACATGTCCTATATAAATGTTTGCTGGGTGTTAAATCAGTGCAATAGGATAGCTAAAAGGGATACAGTGTTCATAAGCTTCTTTGGTATTACAAAATGCTGAAAATTTTAAAAAATTATTTTTGATAAAATAAAGATAGTGAATATAAGTAATTGCTCTTATTCATGCTTTCAATAAAACTATCTACCAAATATAAATAAGAAAAAAATGAAAAATTCTCATTGTGGCTATTGAATAAGCAAAAATGCTTTATGCAGAGTGCTTTGAAACTCGTGGGCAAAAATTAAGGGATGATACCAAACATTTGCAACTCTAAATTAAAGCGAGCAATTTCCCCCATATAATGCATGAGAATGGGGGAGGTACTAAACTAATTTGATTTTAAAATAAATCATGTGCACCACTTGCTATATCATAGATGTAACACCTACATTACTGCTTTTTTTTAGCAGTTTCTGTAACTTTTGAAATTAAAGAACCATTAAAGAAATATTTTGTTATTGGAAATCATCAGAATATTTTTTGTTATAGTTTGATAGAAAAATCTGCCATTTATTTAGGGAAAAATAGTTGTTAACCACTCTGTCTTTTTCTTTCAGAGAGTGATATCCTGCTTACAACCAACTTATGATTGGGGTCCTGCTTTAGAAGAAAATAGAATTTCTTACAAGAAAAGTCTTAGCATTGTAAAGAGTCGGTTTCCACAAAATGTTGAATTTGGAAACTTGGGAAGTTGCGAGAAGGGCCAGTCAGAGGAAATGTGCATGTTTCCTAAGGAAGATGTTCAGTTAAACTCTGAAAATAATCTTTGAGAATTATCGAATGTGTGAGATTTACTAAATAAAGTAATGATGTGCTTAATAAATTGGAAAGTTGCTGTGCAACTTGGATACAAAGCGATTGAGTGGCAGAGCCAGAAATGAAGGCTAATAATCTCATTGAAGATTACATCAAGAAAAATACATTTCTTAGTTTTCTAATCATTTACATAGCTTTTTAAATGACAATTTTTCTTTTTAAACATTTTAATAATTTTTATATATTTTTTTATATCTCCAGTATTTAAGTTTTTTTTCCTCCTTATGGAGTAATTAATAAAAAATTTATACTTTTATTTCAAATAAAAATTAAAAACAATCGCTGCATAATTTTAAAATCTTTTGACTAAAGAGCTGATAAATTAATGTGTATATTATGCTCTTTTCTTGCAACTATGGTTTTATTGAAACTAAAATTCCAATTTTTACTTCTTGGACATAAAACTGTTAAGTTAGGCTTTAGTAAGGCTTTAGAATTTGTTGTTTAAAATAGCATTGAAAGGTATAGCTGTTAAATTAGGTTTTTTTCTTTATATGAACAAGATTACAAGTAAAACTAAACATGCCCTTGTTTAAGACGTGTGTCTGTGGCATTGAAACGTTTTCTTTTTTTTTTGTTTAGACTCTACTGGAAATGCATTAATATTTCGAAAAGTAAGTTAGAATTATGTTAATCACTATTACAAGTCATCTCTCCTTTTTTTGTCACGTCTAAGTAATATTACTAAAGTATTTTAGTTGTTCAACTCTTTCTTAGAAACTGATTTCTCAACTGTGATATGTGGTTTTAGTTGAAACAAATTGTCACTGTTTGCCTTTCTAATGTAAACTGTGTTTTATACAAAAAATTAAATAAAATATTTCAATAACTGATGGAAATTTGTTCTTCTCATATTATGGTTTTATTCTTAGGATAAACAAACAAATGAACAATTATATACACATTTTAGAAACAGTTAAAAAATGTCCTCATTGCCATTGCCAGCCACTTCTTATACACTGTCTAATAGTGAATTACTTATAGAGTTTTATTTACTTAAAAATACATTGATACTTTTACATGTAACTACTATAGGAACTTCCGTTTCATTTTCAAATGTTCTGTCAAAATAAGAATTACATAATAATTGATATTGTCAAAAATTAAATACAAAATTTAAAAATTGAGTTTAAAAATTAAATTTGCATTATTATCATCAGGACTATGTATCTAATTGTCAAAAATTAGAAGCATTGTCATGACATCAGCACATTTTTTATTCATTTTAAATTAATATGTGAATGCAATACTTTGCACCTTCTACAATACTTCTGATGCACAGATACCCTATTCAGCTTAAAATTTCTGTTTAGTGTAGGATAAACTTTCTTCGCTATCCATAGCGCTGTTGGCATCTTCAAAGTATTGCTAATTTATTTCTTATATAAATATACATATCTAGCTAACAAAGTTTTTTTTTATCAAAATGCTATTGTATTGGATTACTAGCTGTATACTGTATGGTGCATTTACATTGAATGAAGCCTATGGATTTATGCATAACATAAAATTAATTATTTTTGGAATGGTAAATTTAGAATTTTTTTTAATTATCTGGAAATATATATAATGCTAGTTAATTTGACTCATTTTAGAGGCATTGGTTTGGGTAGCAAATAGTAACATAATTCTCCTGTTAAATTACATTCTTTGTATTAAACCTTAATGATAGAATGCTTTTTGTGAATTTTGTCTTATCTTTAGTTGAATTTTCTTTAAAAATAGTCTAGATATAATACCTACTGTTTAAAAAATTTTAATACCTCGATTATTTGTGTTCATGCCCTTTCTACTTTAATAAATGAACTAACATGTAGTTAGGGTGGGGGGCATCTGACTTTAAACACATCCTCAGAGGGGTGTCCAATTTGTGCTCAGATAAATTCTAGAATAATATGTATTGATAACTACACTAATATGAATCACAATTACAAATGAATTCTAGAAAAACATGTATTTCAATGTCATTTCTATCTCATACATTCCACTATTCTGAAGCTCTAATTGATACATAAATATAATGGATATATAAATAGATATTTACATTTCAACATTAAATTTTATAAAATATTTTTAAGTAAAAGGGGACAAATGAAGATATTCTAACATTTTTGTGGCATTTCTTGCATTTGGGAAGAGATGTGAAATTGCGAATTTTAATTTCTTGCTTCCCTTGGGATTGCTATTGGAAAACTTGCTCAATTTTGTTAAAAACTCCCTACCCCTACTCTGTTAATTAATTTTTTTCGATAATTTTAGGAACAAGAATTTAATTTGAAAAAGAGGAACTATGATCTTCATTTATAATAGATATTGAATGAAATTCTGGTATACTAATTCCAATTGGCAATTTAAGGGTGCAATACTTCTACAAATTTTAAATCTATTTTACACAAAATTTTAAAAGGCTCTCTATTGTAGTTTTCATTGAACGGATATTTTTTTAACATTACTTTAAAAAAAATAGCGACATGTTGAAGGAAAAAGGACTTTAAAATTACCACTAATCATCCAATTATTTAAAAACTTTTATCACAATCAAAAACCTCATAAGTGTATTAAAATCTACAATAATAACCTTCATAATGTTGAATTTTCGACCTAATTATGAAATCCCTAATAATAAAATACCAAATCTCCTCCGGTTGATGCTTTCGTAATATTTGAACGACCCCATATGCATTCGAACGGTACACCAAATTCAAAAATTAAACTACTTCTTAAATTAAGTCTTCAAGAAATGTTAATAATCCGTTACATTTAGTATTTATATTTTACAGCATATATGCTAAAAGTTTATTTGGTACATCGTGCTTTTTCTTCGGACTTACTGCCATTCAATTTATAGCGAATACTTATTCTAATGCATGTGAGTATTACACACAATCCAGAGAAAATATTGAGAAATAGAAAAATAAGAAATTTATTTAAATTGGAAAATCGCGCTATATATTAAATATTTTTTTTGTGATACACAAATGTATCCACTGATCTTGAAATGAATCCACTTTTAGCAAAGTATGGGGTTGACCGTTCTCAATATAAGTGGAACCGGTTTTAGGGTATTTACACTATTAAACAAAATTAATGCTCACTTTTCTTAAATAAAAATAATGAAATTTGGCTTTTCTGTTATCGCTTTGACTGCATTCAAGGGGCTTACTTCAAACATTGTTTCTTGGGATATTGAATTGAAGAAAACGAAACTACTTTAAGGCTGAGCTGTTAAATTATGTCGTAAATGTAATTTGTTTAAAATTGTAAAAAGCATGTATGTTTTATGACTTATTAATATTTAGTAAAAGGTATGCTATTATAGCAGTTAGTGTAATTTATTGCAAAATATAGTTAAATTCGTGCTGAATACGTGTATACATGCACGTAAATAAATTGTGTGTATATAATATACATTTATTATGTATAGAGATGTAGAGAGAGATAGAGATATGCATAGGTTATCGATTAGGTTATAGGTTATATGCATCTGTTATTTCAAATAATGCTGTTAGGTCAAAGTTTACAAAAAAAATGCTTGACATTTTGAATTTAAATTTATCTTTTGGGGTGTTTATTACTGCTTGAGTCTTGAAATTGCCTACTCTAAATTAGAAAACAATGTTAATATGGTTTTTCGAAGCTCTGTCGCCAAGGAAAATAAAAACCCAGAATTTAAATGTCTTACACTTGAAGCAAAACGATTATTTTATACTATATGTACCATCTTTATGTTAAAAGCTGGGCTTTAGAACTGACCTTGTGGCCAAGGAACTGACAAATAACTTAAATATTTTAAAAAATAACGTTTTTCAAAAATCGCCAATTTGGTGACATTTTTCCACTTAAAGGAAAATTATCAAAATCACTGCTTTAATCTCAGTTTTGGCAAATTTTCATGAGTTCAAATAATGCCGCATTGGAATAAGTTATAATGTATCGAAAATAAAACCGCGAACTCTTCATTTCCAGAAAATTGTGGCTTTTCTCCATAATGACGTTTTGCGCCATTTTTAGATAAGCATCGATAACGCTAGCTTTAGATAGACTAAACTTATCCTAACTGTCACGAGTAACTAACTGTTGTAAACTCACAGCCAATTATGAAAATAGCATATTATTCGCAAAAAGCATTTCATATGACGACGAAGCCTTCGAAAAGCAACCTTCAGCAAAAAGTCAGAAAGCTAACCATCTGTGTAAATATGCTGCTCATCAGAATGATAATTGTTGTAGATCAGGGGTCGCCAAACTTTTTTGATCATCGACCCCTATATAATTTTTCGAAATCTCCATCGACCCCCACAAAAGTAATTTTCTGTTAATTAAGATAAAACTTTTAGATACTGTGTTTGTACATTTATTTTATGATTTTAAACATTTATTAAAGTAATAGTACATTGTGTAACAATAGTTTTATGAAAAATATATTAATATTGAAATTTAAATACCTTATTATTAAATAATAAGTAATTATGCATAAGTAGATATAATAAGTAAAGTAACTAAAGATTTACTGCTTCTTGATC
>NC_092214.1:54486056-54541775 GCF_043381705.1 Parasteatoda tepidariorum
ATTCTTTTTTCTTAATATATGGGCAGTGGCACTTAACCTTAAAAAAAACATCAGTGTAAGGTATACCGGGCAAATATATACCGGGCAATGGCACTTGACCTTAAAAAAAACATCAGTGTAAGGTATACCGGGCAAATGTATACCGGCTAATAGCGCTTAACTAGACCTAGTATATATTTCGGACATTTACCAAAGATCCAGTCATACTAGTTCTAGTTAAGTGCCATTGCCCGGTATACATTTGCCCGGTATACCCTACACTGATGTTTCTTCTAATCTATCGTCAGTAAGTATTAAAATATCGAATAAATGTAAAACTACCGATTTCGGTCATTCACAGTATAATATGCATTTCTCAAAAATAAAAATGTTATTGTGAAAAAATACTGAGAGTGCCATTGAAAAACATTTATTCAGAATGTGAAAAGAAAATTAAAAAGTTATGCGAACCAAGATTTAAGCCTTTCTTATTAGGGAAACAAAATTTTCATATAAAAAATATGAAATTAACCTACTTGTTGCAACATGGCAGGCTTGAATGACATTTTGAATTACATTTCAATAAATTTTTCCACGTAAATTTCATGAAATTCCTCCATTTCCATGTAGCACAGTAAAAAAATAATTCTTGTTATTAGTTAAAAGTCACGAGCCTTACCAAGTACGAATCGGAGATGTATTTTATACTTTGCCAGTTTCTCATTTGGCAATCTATAGAATGCTTAGGAAATGTGTGAAATATAAATCATTTCATACTTTGCCGGCTAATTTCAGGCATTCTATACAATGCCTAGTCATTCTATACAATGCCGGATTTCATACTTTGCTGGTAACATATATTATTTAATACATATGAAATTTAAATTTTTTTTTTTTTTATGAATGTAAAATGATTGTTTAGTTGTTGATTTATAAGTTTATAATGATTTGAAAGAAAAAGTGCGAAATATATGCTCCCGTGTCACCGCTGGGAATTGAATCCCCTCCTGCCGCTAGGTTTTCAGACTCGAATTTAATTAACTTTACATTTCCTTCATTGTCTGAAAAATTAAATCTTTATAGTGTATTTTCAGAAAACGCATATTGTTTGTAGAATACATCATACAACAATCAGATCGAATTCCTTTTATTTTTATCAGAATACATTTTAAGTATAGAAATAAAGGAGTGCGATTCTCTGATTGCCATGATAAGAATTGGAAAATTCTGCGGAAACTAGGACTACATTAACTACTAACGCCACGAGAGAAGAGTAGTAATGGCGCATCGCTTTTCAGAACTATTTTGGCGTGAGTGGTTTATCATGTAGAGGAAATAAGATGTGTTGCTATTTGGCAGAAGTTAGAGTCAATAGATTAGAGGCACACACAAGCACATAGCACAAAATTTTGGTTAGCCCATATTAAAAAATTAAGAAATGGCGAAAGGGTCTTTTAATTACATTTTAAATACTTCACAGGAGGCCTAATTATAGCAGACTCAGTAGAATGTGCTACTATTGGACGGTATATGTGGATATTAAGCAATGTACGACTTACTGTTCACGAAGATGCATCCTTACTAACGCTTGGCCAGAGAGGCCCGTAGCATCATTTTGCTTGGATGCGTGATTTGCATTTGGATGTTTTTATTTAAAAATATATCATCGTGTGAAAATGGCCTTGAGAAACCGTGAAGCCAGATGCAATAGAGATCTCTAAACTGAAGTCACTTTCTTACCTGCCCCAATCATCAATCAGTTACAGATGTAACCATAACCATTAGAAATACGAACCCCCCCCCAATAGCATAATGATTGCATAGTAGCGAACATTGGTAGCAGAGACAATTGCTTTTTATATAGCAATCAGGATAGTGCAGAACCGTTTACGCTCAAGAGACAGACATGCCTTCCAATGAAGTGGCAATCCCAACAATGGTTGGTCGATACGAATTCTGCACTCGACTCGCACCGAACACAGTGACGTAAAATATCCTCAGTGGTGGACAGATCATGGGTTAGAGTCGTTTTGTTGTCAGGTTCACCAGTGGCCCCCATCCCCCCAAGCTCTTGGGCTCATTCTTGGGCAAATTCTAAATTCCCCCCAAACTATTCGTTTTATTTAGTGTAAAAATCCCCACCCAAGCTTTAAGTGGGCGCATCGTGCGCCCACCTTCCCCCCTGGTGGGGGCCCCTGAGGTTCACCATATGAGGTCTTCGTGATTTCCTCTAAAAACGTAAATGTGGATCAATTCCATCAAAAAGTCCTCCACGAAGGCAAATTTCGTTCAATATTTGATTCAAGAGTACTTTTGTCTTCTAGATTGGGTTTAAAATTACAAATTGAACATTGGTAGTCGGAAACTCAAAATCGGGTCTGCTGTTCAACGGTTATAAAATTAAATAGGTAGGTACTTCATTTACTTCGCACTAGAGCTGCACAATGGGCTATTAGCAACGGTCTGGGAAATATCCCTGAGGATGATCCGAAGACATGCCATCTCAATTTTGATCCTCTGCAGAGGGGATGGCTCACCTGCTTTAGTTGGCCGACAACATGCGCGTGAAGTCAAGCACTTAAACGGTAGAACAGCTTGGTGAGGGCCGATACCGTTCTCCCTTGGTCCCTACGCAGACTGATCAAAGTGGTCACCCACCCGCTAACTGATAGCATCCAGTGATGATTGACTTTCGGTGTTCAACTGGGAGCCGTGTCCTTACGATCAGTCCACTGCGGGACTAAAATAAAATTTAATGGGATTGTGTTGCTGCTGCTGTTAATTTACGTCGCACTGGAGCTGCACAATGGGCTATTGGCGACGGTCTGGGAAACATCCCGGAGGATGATCCGAAGACATGCCATCACAATTTTGATCCTCTGCGGAGGGGATGGCATCCCCGCTTCGGTAGCCCGACGACCTGCGCGCGAAGTCGAACACTTTACGGTAGCACAGTTTAACGAGGACCAATACCGCACACCCTTGGTCCGTACGCAGACTGATCTAAGTGGTTACCCACCCGCACACTGACCGCAGCCAGTGATGCTTGACTTTGGTGATCTGTTGGGAACCGTGTCTTAACGATCAGTCCACTGCGGGACTAATGGGATTGTGCAAACGTAAATAGATTGAATGACAGTCGAACACTGATGGAGTTCAGCTTATGACTTGTCATCTCTATTCATGCAATTGCGATCTCCAAGTGGCAAGTTTTTCGAAGGAACTCTATGGATGGTGTTTTCAGTAGAAATGTAAACAATAACAATCTCGAGCGCGGCACCTACTCTAGTTCCGATTAAAAAGTTTGCAGCTGCTTACTACGTGTTATTCTGATAGGCGATGTTTTCAGACGGATAATTTTGTTTTCAATAAAAGAAATTAGATAATTTCAGAGCTCAAATCTGCCGTATTTCATAAGATATTAATGCTATTATGTAATTCTGGGGAGTTTGGAGTGAAAATTTGTTTTAGTTATTTTGTTATTTATTATTAAAAAAGGTGACATGGTTGCTAGATTTTGAATAACTCGCTNTATATATATATATACATGTGTGTGTGAAACAATAGAGAATAAAAATATCTTAAAAAGGGCGCCGATAGGAGGATTGCCATAGGCGCCATTTTCTCTAGATACGCCTCTGATAAGTAATAAGTAATCAAATACATAGTTTGCAAGAATTTCAAAACACAATGAAGCCAAATGGCTTGAAAATACAACGGAAACAGTAACCCGGAAATTTAGGCAGTCCCGAGCTTGCAGCGTGCCCTAGTGTAGAAAACACCATCCATATCATGAAATATTGAAACTAGTTCCAACCTATCTTCGCTAAACAGAGGGGTTTTTCTTCTCTCTCTCTCTCGAGGACGATGAGAGGTGCGTAAATCGTATGCAGTGAGAATGGGTTGGCAGGTTTAAGTTTGTTGTGCTCATCATGCAGAAACAGAACGCAGGAAACGTACTAAGTAAATAAACTAAGCAAATCAAAATAGAAAGTGATGTTGTTTACTCTTTGGACATGGTTATAAAATTCTTAATATGATGCTAAATTACTGTCTCTTGTCAAGAAGTCAATTTTAATGAACTGAAAACTGATTTTTTTTATGAATTAAAAAAAAAACAAAATTATGTTATTTTCAATGTAATTTTTTTTACAAATTGTTTATTCTTAACTGTGAAATCGAAGAATTGCTTATAAAATATCAGCTTCAGTGAAAGTTAATTGTATTGAATTTATGTAAATTCCTTTGGTTAGCACTTTAATATTTTGTTAACATTTTGTTCTGATAGATATAGAATTTATTTCAAAGACTTAAACTTTGAAAACACCGTTTGAATTTGAACGCAAAGCTTTTTGTTAACGTATAAAAAAGAAAGTGATCAATTTTTTTTCGATCATATTGAGTTTTACAAATTGTTCTTACCTTTATTTTTCGGGATCTAGATTTCAAAATTCAATCAAGAATGGCATTACGTCTACTAGTTGCACTGTGAAATGTGACTGAACTATTTGGTGTAAAGGAAATTTGGTTTATGACAAGGTAATGAAAAAGCATTTATGATTTCAGGTATTATTGTATAATATCAGGAACTTTGTTATAATTCTAAAACTTTAAACAGATCATTGCCCAAACTTTTCAAAGTAGCATCACCTTTACAAAATTTGAAATTGTCTCATGGCACTCCAGTCTTATATTATTTATTTGGAATATCATATTTATTCTATACATCTAATGTAATAATTATAAAACAAATATTATGGAAGTAAGTAATTTCAAATTGGGGAAGAAAGTTTAATAAAACTACTGGCATTTATTTCTTTTTCAGTTTTCATTTCTAAATTCTTAGAACAGCTAGCTTTGCTCAGTAGTAAAGTAGTTTTCATTGTTTTGACTTTTTGTTCATAGTAATTATATCTTATTTGTATCCAAAACTCTAATAGTATCATATTTTCTTATGAGCACCCAGGCAGCTTATACTGCCACAAGGATTCAAGGTAAGCTCTTCTGAATCTCTCAATAACCCCTGTTTTGGACACCCTAACTTTGTTTAACTTAGTTTGCTATGGGATCAAGTGTGGAAATGTAACAATGACTTAAGTAACTGAACAATTTCTATTAAATTGTTTATGTGGAAAGTAGATTGTTAATTGTTTTGAAGCAAATGAATTCTTTTTTATTATCAAGTGTATTTTTCCATTTTAGTTGTTTTTAGGATTATTCATTTATTATATTTGGTTGCCTTTTTTTTGTTTATTAATAGCTCAAAAATCTGCCAGTTCATAAAATTGTCTTTTTTTTTTTTTTTTTTAATACTTATTTTATATTTCTACAAGATTATAAGAATTTATTTTAAACATCCAATTTTCCATTACAGTTGCAAAAAAAAAAAAAAAATTTAGAAATGCTGACACTTTAAAACATTCACTGAGAAAGGGTATCAATAACCAAACCATCCACAATGGATGGAAATTCTCATTTTGCAAAGTGTGCTTAATCAGGATGTTACACTACTGCATGGCATGAGTAAGGTTTTCCAAGTTTTTTTCCCATTTTGACCCATTAGTATTCAAGTGGTACATTTACATTACTGTAATGTAATGTACTACATTATTGTAATGGCACATAGTATATTTAGGATTTTTTCTATTCACTAAAATTTCTGAATACCAATAAATAATACCATAAACGTAGTGTTTTTCCCCATGACATTGAAAAAAAACTACTTATTTTGAATCAAATTTGAGTATAATTAAGAATTCACAATAAATCAAATATTTGATATATACAGTTAAATTTATAAAATTTAAGGGAATTGCCTACTTTAAAATAGTGTATGTGAGCTTTTCTATGAATGAGAAACTGAGTCGAAATAATAACAAGATTATGAAACAGGATCTTCACTTATGTTTATGGGATAATATTTAAATAGATTTGATATTGTAGGAAGTTTTAGCATTGAGGTATTTATTTAAGTTTGTACTTTACCATTTATTAGATTTTTCTACATTTTATAAATTCTAAAAGGTTGTTAGCCATAAATTAAACTAAGGAAATTAATATCACAATATTAGGAAAAGTGTAAGAGTTACCATGTTTTGAGTGTTATCTCTTGTTTTTTTATGTCTTTAGCTCTAGTTGAATCGATTTACCAATTTTATTGTATATAACACAAGTCATATTGTAAACAATACAAGTACAATAATAGTATAGGATGACATGTCTTTTAAGCTTAGGCATAAAAATAAATCGGAAATAGTAACCCAGAAAGCTTATTACAAATTTTAAATACTAGCGTTGCTAATGCATAGCTTTTTTTCAGTTCTCCATCTATATTGGTATGAAGAAAAGTTCACTAAGTAGTAATAGGTTATTGTTAATTATGTTCTGTATTTTTTAGTGCACTAGTTTTACTTTTATTTAATTATATACTATAACTAATGGAAATCTCATTTGGAATTTTAGGTTTTGGAAACTATGTGAAAAACTCCATAATTATAAAAAATTGTAGTGTTTCTCTTACTCTTTTAATCAACAAGGGCTAAGATTCTAAAAGTATCCTTGCTATAGAGGTAGGACTTGCTCTGTATATGCAATAGGTTTTATTTCTCAATATGTAAAGTTTGAAATAAAAACACTTTGTTACAAATAATGAATGTAGGCTGTATTATTAATATTCTTATATATGCTAACATATCAGTACTATATTTAAGCCAATTTGTGTTTTTGCAAGATTAATTTGAGTTGTTTTTGTGATTTATTTATAAACTAGTATATGATTGTTAGAACTTGTACAAATCATTTCATTGATTCATATTAATACTAATTAATATTTTATAAGTTCTTTCTAAAATTCTTTTCAAAAATATGTGTTATAGACAGATTATAAAGTTTAAATTTTCTTTATATTTGCAGTAATAATTTTTTATATTTTTTATGGTTTGGCTTGAAATTTATAAGATTTTTGTAATGTGTTATGAAGGGGGGGAATTAGAATTTAAGAAATGGTTAAAGTTGAGTTTGGAACTTCAGCCTTTGTTGTATTTAGTTGCAGTTTGCTATTGATAAGAAAGCATATAGATAAAAAAAGAAAGAAGAAAAAAAAATATGGTAGACATTTTTGTAAGAGCATTCATTGAAGACAGAATTATTTGGGAAACATTTTAAAATGCTTTCTTTCCATTATAATTTTTTTTAAAAATATAATTGAATTCCTTATCTTTTTTACACTTTACCTTTTTTTCAGTCTAAAATTTTTGATGAAATCAATTAAATTGTTTTTAACTTTCAAATTCATTTTAATAATAGCTATTTCTTTTGACTTGGTTATATCTTAGTTTGTATGTACTTTTTTGCTTATGCATTATTACAGATTTTTGAAATAGTTTCTAATATAACATACATCTTATTAACTTTTTATGTTTTATAATTTTATAAATAAATGTTTTTTTAAAAATAATTTTCAATAAAATTTACGTAAACTTCTATATTTTTTTACTATTGAATACACAATTACTTTAAATTATATTAAATTAACTTTTAAATTTGCTTCACCCTTTAACTCTCAACCCTAAACTCAATTTGGAATCTGTTTTCTTTCCCATTAAGAAAACCAATTTTCCCAACACATTATTCAATGGAGCTATTTTGTAAGGTAACAACACCCTGTTAAAGGCTTAATGTAAGTGTCGTAGTTTTCTGAATTAATGTGGAAAAGTTATTGTTAATTTTAAGGTTTGAATTATTACTAATTTTTTTTATAATTTTCTTTTAGCTTTCCCAAAATCATTGAAAAGGATGAAGATACCATTTATTGCCATTAGTATATCTATGTTTATTTGCATGACAATTTTTGGCGTCATTGGTTATGCTTATGTCTTATGGAGTCAATACTGGAGAACTGCTTTAGAAAAGAAACAAATGATTTTGCACAGTGCTCGTTATATTCAGCAAACTGCTTTGCATCAAACACATGGTTCTAAAATAGAATTTTCGCAGTTGAGAGGGAATGCTTCTAATGAGGCTATGATGGATATATTAAGCAGTAAAATCCATACTTATAAAAATCAGCTGTTAGTTCAATTACGTAAAGCTCAATTAGCTGCTGGAAATGTATTATTTCATAAAGACAAGCATGAACATAATTTCTATAAAGTAAAATTTAAAAGGAAAAATGGAAGATATTCTAAAAAAAGTCAACACGAATTAATTTGTGATTTAAAAGAAAAAGTGACCATGAGAATGTTGGATAAAAATATTGAACCATTCAAAAAGTTAGGTTATGATAAATATTTTCCTTTGAAATCACTTTATGAAACTTTTCAAAAGCATAATACTTGTGCCATTGTATCAAGTGCTGGATCAATGTACAAATCGAAGTTAGGAAAAGAAATAGGTCTGTAACAATCGTTGAAAATTTATATAATTTTGTTCATTCAGTTCAACATAGGCTTGGTTTATTTAACTTTTTTTTGGGTATTTATGAGAAAATATGTAATTATTTTTTAAAGTGTCTTAAACAACATTTGCTTTACATAATGAATTGTAAAGTGATCAATAAATTTTCACATAACATATGAAAAATTCAAAGCTATGCATCTATTTTAAAACTATAGAGGAAGATTTGTTTCATTAAAAATTTCTGAGTCTGACATTTGATATTATTATTTGATTTTGTATTTTTTATGTAAAATAATTTTTAAATATATATTCATTTGCAAAATACAATTTTACATCAAATTTTTTTTTTTAAATTTAATTTTAATTCTACCTAAAATTTATTTTAAGTGTAATAAGTTTTAAAATTTTTTTTAATGAATAAACAAAACTCTTGATTTCCTTACAAGCTGTATGTACTGTCTTAAATATGCCCTTAATAATAAAATAATAGTAAGCCTTCACTAATCTTCACATGCTTGTTTTGAAATATTATTGATACTGAATGTATAATTTAGTGATTGGTATTATTTATTCAATATTTTCTATGATTCAAAAATTTGCACAAAAGCATTTTTATTGTTAATAAAAAAAAGGACCTAAAAATAGACTTGGTATCAACCTCTGTTTATGTTTAGTAGCTAGCTAAAATGTCTATCAATAAGAAAAACGAAAGAGGAGATGAGGCAAATTGAATCATTTCAATTATTTAAAAAGAGACTTAGCTTGTGACTATTTCCATATAAACAGGGTGTGCAGCTATGCTAATGTGATAATTGAAGTTATTTCTGAAATGTTTGATCATTATCACTTTTCACAATATCTTAATAATTTTTAAATGAAAAATTTTCTTCTAAAATTGCAAAGAGAAGAAATTGCTTCTTTGATATGTATATTTATTTTTGTGAATAATTCTAGAAATGTTTTGAATTTTATGTATATTGAAAGTTGAAAAAAAAATTAAAAGTTATTTGGAGCAGACTGCATGCTTTTTTCAGTGCAAATTTTAATGTAAGTAAAATTTTCTTTTTACTTTTATTTAATATGAGAACCTCTAACAAAAAAAAAATGTAAATGCATATTCCTCATGTTTATAACTTAATGTTATAAAATGTAGAACAGTGTTTGGTAACAGCAGGCTTTCTAATTTTTTTTAAAAAGAACTATTTTTATAATTTTTTCTTTTAACATTATTTTAGTTTTGCATGAATGTTGTTAAAATCCCTTTCTCTCCCCATAGGTGCTTTTTTAATTTTTGAGCAATTCCTTTGTTTATCCAACTATATTTTGAAATCTGTCTGCCTGACGTAGTGCTTGCTGTATCACTTCTGTGTATCTATATTGTTTGGAAACTGAACAGCCTGGGTCAGTTATTGGCATGTTGACCTCTGAATTGTAATTATTTTATTAGAGATAGATAAATTTATGTTTTTTTTTTCTTGAAATGTGTCATCTATTCAACAAGGAAATAATTTGGCCTCATTTGACTTTTTTGCTCTTTCAGATTCGCATGATATTGTTTTACGTTTTAATAGTGCTCCAACCGAAGGCTTTGAAGAAGATGTTGGATCAAAAACAACTATAAGATTTTTAAATTCTCAAGTTGTTTCAAAACCAGAGTTTGATTTTTTGAATTCTCCTCTGTATCAAAATATAACTTTGATTGTGTGGGATCCTTCAAAATATCATGGCTCTCTTGAAGAGGTATAACATACTGTTAAGTATAAATTTTATTGAAAAATATATCAATTTTGAAAATTGGGGTTTTTGTGATAAATGCAGTTTTTTTAAAAAATTATATTCTCTCTTTTATTTTTTCCATTACTGAGAATATATGTTTTTAAGTGTTTAAAATCTTTACCTATCATTATTATATGATATCTACACATTTTCCTGTTATATGTTTATTATCATATTTTAAAGGTTTCATAATAATTATCTTTCTCCATCAGCCTATTTTGTTGTGAAATGCGTGTCTCGTTTTATTTAAGGGTTGAATTTTTTAATATTATACTGCTTCATTCTTCATTCTACATTTCTCAGTTTTAAGCAAAAGAGAGGGATAAGGTGGATAATTGGTTATTACTTGATTAAACTTATGCTGCAAAGAACTTTTTGGGGTCTTGTTTTTGTATCGTATTCTCACAAATATCGTTAAATATAGGGTAATTTTTTAGAAAATAATATATGAATTTAAGTACAGTGTAATAAGTGAAAATTGCCTCATTTGTCCGACTCATCGTCTAACATGCATCAAAAAAGGATACATTTATAAAAATTTTTACAAGTCAGATATTTTTTATCAGCCTCAACTAATGTTATTCTCTTTAAAACCGTACCATAATTTAGTGTAACAATCAAAACAAACATTTAATCACATAGTTTCTTTTCAGCTAGTATACTCCATATTGGTGTAACTGTATACTGTCCATATCCCAGATTTCATTGATACAAAAGTGTATTTCTTAATTAATCCCAAAGAATAAAAAGATTAATAGAAAACATTTCTTTAAACAATATAAAGAATGTAAAATATTGAAAATGTTTAAACTTTGCATTGAAATTTTAGAAACATGTAAAATCATGTTATTTGATTGAAAACATGGTAAAAGGAATTATTATATGTTTTAAAGTTAAATTATTTCACATAAAAAGAAAAACCTTTTGTGAGATAAAGTTATTTACTAAAGTTATTTTTATCTTGTATGGAATAAAAATGGTATTTAACTAGAAATAAAATGCTCACTACCTGTCAAATATTTTTAAATTTTAATTTGTCTTTTGTTATTATTTTTTCATTTTTTAATATCTATCCTTTTATCTCAAGATTTGTGTAACAGTTTAAGGACTTTATTATTAAACATGCTGTTTGAAATTTATTTAAATTTAAAAAAAAGCATCCTTACTGAAGTAAATTTTATTTTAAATAGTGATTATTAAATGTTGCTAATTTAGAATTGTTTTAAAATTAAAAAAAAGTTTTTCACCTTATATCTTTTTTATTTCTTTTGTAATATTTTAAAGCATAATTTATTACATGGAGCAGAATTTCTTAAACTGTGGTTCATAACCCCACTTGGAGTCGTGGGACCTGCAGCAAAGGTCGCCAGAAATTTTAACAATTTTGATTTTTCTTTAACTTATTATTATAACTGTACAATTACTGAATATTTTTATGTAATACAAAAAGATGAGACAATACAGACAAAAGAAATTTTTTTTAAATGTTTCAGCACATTTTTTAAGCATGTTAATTTCACTTGCTTTTCGAGTGATGCTGTCAGTTTGCATGTTCATTCTAGGCTATCTTTGCTGGTTGTAATTATTTCTCACCATCTATCGATTACGTTTTACAGAGGGAAATACATAGTGATAAACAAAGTAGAAACTTCTAAAAAGAATAAGCTTCAATTTGATGACTATGAAAAGATGAAATAAAGTTCAGATGATTTACAATGAAACGTTAACGAAACATGATACCCTACTCATGGAGACATGTGCCACAGCGCAGGCTCTACTTCTGCAGAATAATGTCACACGGTAATAAAATTTAGGAAAACATAATGAGAGCAAAGATATTTGTTAAGTCTCAACCTTTTAATTATCAAGATTTAGCATCATTGACCAATTAAACACTGATGAGCAATTTACATAAATTAAAGTACAAGTAACTAGAAAGTTGAGTAGCAACTAGATTCTAGCATGAGAATAATATTACCATACAAGTTTCATGATATTACCACTACTGTTGAATGCCGAACATCAAACTTTTCTGACGTCATCCTGTGGCTTAACTAGAGAGGTGAAATAAGCATAGATTCAGTTGATTTGATGCAATTATCACTTGTAGTAAAAGCAATCTTAGACTTCAACCAGTGCATTCAGTCACTCAAATGTGCCATTAAAACCCCAAGAACTTCCTGAGTAGTTAAATTATTCTGGGTTGAAAAATGATTTTAATGCAAAGTCCTTTAAAGTTTTTTGGCTTAGAGTTACAAGAGAATTTCTAATGAATTTTGAAACAGAAATGTTATAATTTCAATTACTTTTAGAATTTTGCTGTATGTGATTTTTAAACATTGTTTTTAATCAATTAGAATATGTAGGTAATTAAATTAGCATATATTTTTTAATATTTTTAGTGGTACAAAAAGCCAGATTTTGATCTATTTTCTTCATATTGGCTGCATAGGCAGATTTATCCAGATCAACAGTTTTATATATTGCATCCTGATGCCTTATGGGCTGCTTGGGACTTCATCCAGTCAAATACTGCTGTTCACATTGAGCCAAACCCACCATCTTCAGGTTTTTTAGGTAATACAATGATTATCTTGTTTTATATTCCTTTAATTTACTTAAAAATTATTTAGTTTTTTTTGTTTTCCCAAACTTTTTCCTTTTTTGTTAACCAAATACACCATGTCAAAAATTAGTCACTTCTGAAGAATGCAATGTTTTTTTGCCTTAATTATAAGTAAATATTGTACAATCTAAGCAAATTAGTTTTTTTTTTAACAGTCCATCTGCTACAATAGAAATTTTAGGAAAATACTTTAAGGCTCTCAAAAAATGTAAAACTGAAAGAAGACTTTTTAATATTTTTTTTAAAAGCATATCGGATTCTATAAAAAAGAAATCTTAACAAAAGTTGCAATATCGCCTCTTTTATAAGATTCTTACAATTGTTTCTATGTATACAGGTATAAAGAAATACTTATTACAGAAGAAAAAATGACAATCTGTATCACAAACAAATAATGATATGATCTTAACAAGAAAAAAATATTAACCTTTAAGCTCTCCACCTGCGAAAAATCTTGTTAAAAAATGAAAATTTAAAATTTGTTTACAAAAAAAACAACAAAAAAAACACATCAGCTTCTAGAATAGTATGCCGAATCATATTCCTAAGCCTTGTAAAATTTTGTGTAAGTTTTATTTCTTCTGATTTTAGCTTTTTTGCTGAAAAAATTTTTAAACTCATTTTAAGCACTGTTTTTTTTTTTTTTTTTTTTTTTTTTTTTTTTTTTTTTTTTTTTTTTTNTTTTTTTTTTTTTAAAGTTTTTCAGGATATTTGATTAAATAAAATATAAAATGTATAGTAGACTCTCTGAAGTCTGCACAACTTGGGACCATAGGCTTTGCAGATTTTTTATAATTTATTTGTTTATAATTTAGCATTTTTTATTAAATTATTTAAGTTATCAGCAAATTAAAATTATTATGTTGCTTTTCAAACATAAATGCTAATGTAGTTTGTTTTATAGTTAGTATTAATTTTAATGATGTTTTTTCTAGTTAACAGTTAAAATTTTTTATTTAAAAACAAAATTGAATCTTTGTGTAAAGAAAAAATATTTTTCATCACAGATAAACCTTCACCTAAAGCATTGGCCCTGATCTTCTTAGTGTTTCAACACATTGTGAGTTTTGTCACTCTGGAAAATGCTCTAATTACTTTGGATAAGTTTGGATAATTTCTATTATTTTGCATACTGCACAATTAAAAACAAGTTTAACAATGTTTTAAGAGCACCTGGAATTTTAATAGAGCACAGTAAAAAAATGAATTAAAATGAAGCTTTAAAGAAACTGCATGTGATAATGAGGAAATAATAACTTCATTAAAAAAAAATATAAAATAAAATATGAATATTACAGGGGAAGAGGTGAATAAGAAATTACCTGCTCTGCATTTTTGTCAAATACATGATTTAAGAAATGAAATTTTTAAACGGATGTTAATTAAGTCAAAATAATGAATTAAATGGATATTTTATTTTTATATGGATATATTTATTTTTTACCCAGTTGAAAAGGACAAAAAAATTAGGTAATGTGGACTTTTTCATTAATTTAAAAGAAAATTATGCATAAAAAGGGAGTGAATAATATTTAAAAAGAATTATTAAAACGAAATAGATTTCTTCTAACTGCAACTAGTAATAGTTTGTTTACATCCTAACATCATTGCTGATTTTAGGGTGTCTGCTGTATTTCCATGAGACTAGTTGTTTGTTAAATCTTGAAGTGCAGGAATTGCTATCTAAGTATGTTTTATCTCTCAGTTCTTACAGTTTTTTAACCAAATCAATGTTTAGCACTCTTCCAAGCTCTGTAAATTAAATTTTCCTCATTGCTGTATTTCGAAAATCTTTTTATTTTATTGAGAAAAAAACAGCTGAAACTTTCCTTTGCATTATAAGCAGTTGGTGTGATGTGAGAAAGCAGATATGTAGCTAACAAATTTACTGTTTAAGGCAGTGAAATTATCAGTGTTAATGCAATAATAGCTTCAAATGTCTTTTGCAGACAATTCCCACCATACATAATTTTTACTAACAGGTTAAGAGGAATTTTCATTCACTTTCAATAGCATGGCTGTCAAGTTAGGAAACAGTTTTCTAATTCAAGCCACGAAACTTTCCTTCTATCTCTCTGGGTACAGTTCTAACATTTCAAGACCTTACATACAGTGTTTTCATCGAAGAAAAAAAATGGGTGAGAATTTCTCACCCTTTCTCAAAAACAGGGTGAGATTTCAGAAAGTTAAGTGAGATTTCTAAAAATAAAAAGGACAAAGAGACTTGAAAAAAAAATCATTTCTTTAATTATAATACATTTTTAACATCTTCTAATTTTTAAAGCTTTGAATATTTTTGCTGCATCATCATATGCAAAATGTTCTACATCTACTTTTTCATCAGCTATTCTCATTAGGTTGCTCAAATGAGTGTTTGTTTCGTTTTGATCGTTTCTACCCACGTTTGTTTCATTTTCATTTGTCCATTTCGGAGTAGAAGATATTGCCTTTACAAGGTATTTTTCCATCTTACATTAATGGGCAAAAAATTTGAACTTCTTACATGGAGAAACCTTAACTACGGTAAACACGTGGTTGCAGAGAAATGCGTTCTGAAAGAGGTTTCGTGGTTCGGAGGGATGGTGTTCTGTTGTTTTTAAAGGTTCTGAACAATACTGGTAAATAGGGAAGCTAGATAAAGGGCAGATGTTGAAAATAATGAAAGATCCAGGAAGAAAAATGTAACGGATTTTATTCTAAATGGCGCAATGAGAAATTTTTTTCAAAATGCGGGAAATTCGCGAATTTTGAAATTGGTTTATAGAATGCGCGAATTTCTCGCGGTAATCATTTTTTAATGCGAGAAAAGAAAAAAATATGCGAGATTCTCGCGTTCTCGCGCTGTAGTGAGAACACTGTTACATAGTACACTTAGTTTTTCTTTACATGTACATGCCCTCCAATTAGTATGGAATTTCATTAGTTTAAGAAAACATAATCAATTAATATTTTAAATAAGAATTAAAAGAATTTGTCCCCCACTATTTCGAAATAATTATTATGAATGATCAGATTGATTAAATGATTGCTTTCTTACATTCAGATTAAAAAAAATTATAAATTATATTTGTTTTAAAACTTTTCATGTTAATTTAGTACCACTGGAAAATATTTCTGCAAACACCTCAAAAGTTGAATAATATGTATTTATAAAAATATTTGTTCATTTAGGATTTAGGTAAAATATAAAGTTTATTCCTTTTCTAAAAAGAGAGATTAAGTGATTTCCTAAAAACAAATTATGAAAAAAATACAAATTTATTTTGGACTTGAATCATTTACATAACTTGAGATAAAGTTTTGAAGCAGGAAAGTAAAATGCTTGTTAGTAATCAATCAATGCTATATTTTTTTTAATAAAAATTACCAAGTTAAAATACATATATTTTGTGATGACTATCAGTGTCTAAGCCAATGTTTGTTATGTCTCCTCTTAACTGTTTCTATTTTTTTATTATATTTGTTTAAAGTCTAGGTCTTTTTTTATTAAAGAAGGAAAGTTTGAACTTTTTTTTATGAAACCAAATAATTGAATTCGAATAGAAAACTGTATATTGACACAAAAATGTTTTCTTAATTATGATATTGAGAAGTTTGGTAGAGGTGTATTTAATTTTGTTATATAGTCATTTTAGTTAATTTTGTGATAAATTCCTACTTTCATAAAATTAAATTGTTCTTTTAGGTCTAACTCTCCTTTTAAACATGTGTAACATTGTTGATGTTTATGAATATGTTCCTTCCATGCGATTTACAAAACGTTGTCACTATTTTGATGTTCATGATGACATTGGCTGTACTTTAGGAGATTGGCATCCTCTCTCATCTGAAAAACTAATTACTTTGTCTTTAAATGAAGGATCTGATCGGGACATATTTGTGACTGGAAAAATTGTTCTAGCTGGATATAGATTGCAAAACTGTTAAGATATCGAGAATTCTTCCAAGTTGATTGATTATTTCTAAGTAAGTCTTTTAGCTTAAAGTTACAATAATTTGCGGTATTGATAAGTCTCTTGATATAGATATCTGAAACACTAAGAAGATTTCTGTAACTTTTTGATAAGTTAAATGAGACTTTAAAGTATGTACAGTGTGTCCAAAAAAACAGACCACATTGAATAACTTTTGATCTAATGATCAAATCTTCATTTTAGGATGCATTTTTAATAATTTGTGGGGGTGACCTCAAATGTGCAGTGCAAATATTAGTGCAGACAATATTGCACCCAAAACTGTACTTTTTCTGAATAAACAGACCTTTTTTCTACAGATTCAGATTTCTGACCCCCAAAATATAGGGGATAGCTGCAATCTGGGAAATATGGTCCCAATTGTTTGGTCAGGAGAGCGATCCAAAGTTTGGACCTCTAAAGCCCGTATTCACCATTGACCCTAACCCTCAGTCAGAGTTCAAAGCAGGTTTTATGAGAGCAACTCTAGGTCAGAGTCCAAAATTTCATTTCACCGTGTGCGTAACTGCGAGTTACTCTAACCCAGAGTTAAGTAACTTTAACCTGAAGATATTTCCGGTTAGAGTAGCCGCGCATGCGCAGTAAACGAGTGTTTGTTCATTTACTTCGTTTTCTTCGTCGTTATTTTTTATATTTCTGCTCTTTTTCATTTGATAATTTTAATTGTTTTGAATTTCGATTATTTTTTTTTTTGTATTTTGAACCTGCAGATTTCCCCGGACAAACGCGGATATGAAGAAGGAGATTTTTTATTTATTTATGTTTTCGCATGTAACACTTTTGATGTTCGGTTGCTTATGTTCAATGAGGTCAATTTTTTCACTTGATGCAACTGTAATTAATTTATTATCTTTGCCTTGCCTTCAAAAAAATATGGCATACCATAATATTAATAAAATGAAAATATATTAATAAAATGAAAATTAAGTAACACTTTATTTTGATGTTCGGTTGCTTTTTTTATGTTTAATTAATAAGATTATTTTTTTACTAGATGTAACTATAATTAATTTAAATCAAATAAATGCTTATTAATAAAATGAAAATTAAATTTTCTTGAGTTAATATCTTCTACAGAAGATACTATATATATTTCTCAAATTATTATTAGCAGTCGTTACAGCACTTAAATAATTTTTCACTCGAAAAAAAAGTCGTGGATAATAAAGATTGCGGCTACAATAATTCAAATGAATAGTGTAAGTAAGAAGATTGTAAATAACTTAAATAACTTTTACTTATTTTTTGAAAAGAAAGAAAACAATCGATACTTGAAAGAAATATAAAATTTAAAAAAGAATATAATTCATTAAATGTTTTTAGATTTCGATAATATCTATCGAGATGATAGATCTTGCCCAAAAATAAAAATAGTTTAGAGTTGAACTTCCAAAATAATGTGCAATATTTAGATATGAAGATAACGAAAAGAATTTACAACTTTTTTAATCCATAAAATAAAGCTATTAATTAAATTTAAAAACATATACATTACTTTAAATATACATTAGAAATTATGCTGAAATAAATATTACTTAATCAATGCAAATTTTGATCCGAGGTAACATTTTAACTACACAATAATTTGCATCAAATAACTTTGCAAATCAGGAAATTTAGAATTTTATAAGCATGAAATAATCTGCTGAATATTTTGAAAAAATAGGATCATTTGGAAGAGATCTATTGCTTAAAACTATATGAAATTAAAATGCCCGTCTTTAGCTATAATTTTTAATATATAGCCTGACTACTTAATGACATATGAGGCATTTATACAACTGATATATTTCCATTTACAATTATCTAAATAATTAAATTTTTAAAGGCATAATTTTTTTTAAAATTTTAAAGTTTCGGAATATTTGTTCCGATTATGACATTTTCCTTTAAAATTTTAAAGTTTCGGAATATTTGTTCCGATTATGACATTTTCCTTTAAAAAAAATTGTTATCTTATATTCACCATATCACAGACGTCGATTCTCTCTTATCATCAGCAGATGGCAGCACAATAGTAGTCATTTATAACTTCTGAATAATATGAATGTGTTGATTTATGCTTATCTGTACTAAGAAGTTTATTTTATACAATTTCATTTAAAATTTTTAAAAAAAAATCTTCTCTATGGTTTAAGTTATCGAGAATATGTTATGAAGGGGAAGAAGAAGAAGAAAGAAAAGATTAAAAATACGCGAATAAGGATGACAATGATGTTAGCATAATCCCCTTGATCATAGTGTAAAATAAAAGTATTAAATAATTGTGTGAAATAAAAGTATTTTTAATTGAATTTCAGTTACACTTCTATGGTTGCTTGCGGCTTTATGATATCCAAAATAATAAAATATCTAAATTCATAATAATAAAGCTCGGATCCTTTTGCTCATCAATACAAGTCAGTTAGGAAAACGAAACTAAACATATTTTTTATTTGACCAGTAAAAGAGAGATTCAAATTTAAATACTCGATGCAATCTTTTTTTCTTCTTCTTTTAATAGAATTTTTTTTAAAAAATAGCAACGAAAATTGAAAACAAATGCTGTTAATACGGCTATAAATCTACCGCCTGTAACTGCCGATCAAGTAACCCGCAGTTACGAAACCGAAGATCAAAAAATAATGGTGGAATCGCTTTTGAACTCTCGATCAAAGTTTCCAAACCAGGGGTTTTGGAACTGGGAGTTACGCATTAGGTCAGAGTCAATGGTGAATACGGGGGTTAATGTTAATTCAACTTTTTGCATATTTTGCCATATCTCGAGTATAAGCGAATTGAAAATTTGTTGCATACAATTATCAAATTTGTTTATCCAAAAATAATTCCAAAATTTAGCAAATATTTATTATTTTCTTAAATAATAGTCAAAAAAATTATGCTAAATAATTTGAACAGTTACTGAGAAATCGAATTTTAAGCAAGTTTACAACCAATTTTGCTCAAATTTTGTATTTTGCCCTGTAAAATTACATGCTTTAAAATTATATAAAAAATTGTATACTTTACAATTCAAGTTTTTTTTTACTATTATTTAATAAAAAAAATAAATAAGTACTAAAATTTGTTTTTTTTGCATGGAATTATCTTTTAATAAATTAATTTTATAATTGAGTGCAAAAAATCTTCAATTGACTTAAAACTTTGTACAGAAATGGCAAAATATGCAAAAAGTAAAATTAACATTAAGGGGTCCAAAAGTTGGATTGCTATCCTGACTAAACTATTAGGACCATATTTCCCAGACTGCAGCCCACCCATATATTTTGAGGTTTGGAAAGCTGAATATGTTGAAAAAAAAGGTATGTTTATTCAGAGAAAGTACGTTTTTTGTCTGATTTCGTAACTTAAAATATCGTCTGCACTAATTTATTGAAATTGATTGTTTTGAAATAAATAAATTACAGATTATTACTTTATAGCAACTGAATTTCATTTTATCCCATAAATCACAAAAATAATTTATTAGGTATTAATGATATTATGTACGTATAATATGTGTAGTTTGTATGTTAACAACATTATATACTAAAAAATTAAAATAGCTTAAAAAATTTGAACTAAATTTTGAACTATTTTATATTTTATTGCAAATAACAAATAAAAAATATAATGTAAAGACCAATTATTAATGAAATGTATTTGGAGAGTCTGCAATTGATATTTATTTCTTTTTTGGATATTTTACAATTATTTCGAAATTGCTATATCTTTTCTAAATAAGTCATAGTAGAAGATGCATTTTCTTGTTGAATGAGAACATTTTTCAAAGTTCTTAGCAATGCATCAGCCCTCAAAATATTTCTTTATCTTGTTCTTTTTCTTCATCTAAAGATTCATTATTTTTTTCTAAAATGTCTGCAACTTTCTCTTCTGTATAAATAAGATTTTTTATTGGCATTTACTTAAACATGAAAATCAGAAGAATCCATTTTGAAAAAAAAATATCCCTATTTATCCTGGTCTTTTTGTTAAATAAGTAATTTGCAAGCAAGGTTTTTGTTTTCTTGAAGCATTGGGACTTGGCGGATTTTCCAATGACTAGCAAAGAAAGATCATTTGAACCCATCCATATCGCAGCACACTAAAACTGTTAAGTCTTCCTTTGCTTAATTTTTTTTTGTCTGCCAGAACATTTTTGATATTTAAAAAGCAAAGGTTCACCTCAAACTTTTTTCCGATGATTCCTTTATCTTTCTTTGAATTATCATGGCAAGTCATTGAAGCACACAACATCAGTAATTTTCTTAGCATCATTAAAAAATTTGGAGGGAGAGAGACGAAATTTAAATAACATTTCCTGGCATGAGATTCTAACTTTTCGCAAAATTTATCATTTTCTAAACTTTAACAGAAAATTTCCAAGAAGAAAATAATAAAAGAAAATGCTACATTAAATGCCTATTTCTTTCTTAATATTTCTACACTATTTTGTTGTTTTTCTTTATTACTATTCTTTTTTATCATGATTTATGTATAAAGCTTAACAGTTTGTCAATGTATACATATTGTAAAAAATAAATAAGTATGTAAATAAGTATTTTTTGTGCAAGTTAGTTTCACATACTTTTTATTTATTTTTTCATGATTTGACTTGATAGGTATTGTTCTGATTGTCCTTTTCCCTTTCTCATACTCGAAATTTATAAATATCACTTCATTCACTTGCATATCAGTGTTTACATATCAGTTTCCTTTTGTGTTAAGCAATAATCAGCTTAGAAATGTCATGATAAACATATAAAGTACTATATTAATTGATTATAAACTCTTAGAACCAAACATGTATTTTATGTAAAGTGATCTTTTACATTAAGTGATTTTACATTAATGCAGTTCTGTTCACAGTAATGTAGACTGTATGTATACATGAATTGTTCTCCAGAAAGAGTGACATTTCTGTTTCTTGCCTTTATTCAACACATTTTTCTTATGAGGAGTTTTTTAAATTAACCTTCAATTACTCAATTTTAACATATTAAATTTCTTACATCATAAATATTGCGACTAATAGCTTAATTTGAATGAGAAAAATGTCACTTCTGTTCTCTGTCTATAACCGTAGAGTAAGATATTTAAAACTAATATCAATCTAAGTACAAATGTGTATCCTTTTGTTGCTTAATGTGAAGTTTATTAGATATGTATAGCATTTTTCATTAACCTCTATATTTTCACAATTCATCAGAAATATTCTTTCTCTTAATTTATTTGTCATTATTGTCTCCTATTATAAATATTATTAAATTGTCCCTAAAGGACCTCATATTTGTATCAAATGAGAAGGAATTATTAATATGACTTCTTGTTTTTCATATATATGTAAAATATAGTTAATTTGCTGACTAGCGATTTTTGCATCCGAATCAGTCTAAAAGTAAGAATATTTTTATACACATACATCATTATTGTCCCTTCTATATGTTATCTAATTCTATATTTTATTTAGTCTATATTTTATCTTACTTTTATAATTAAGATTAATTTTGTCATTTCAGACCATTCTACAAACTAATTTTCTTAAACTCATAATAAGGACCCTCACCCCATTACTAAAGCAACAAGTTATTTTTCAACATTTTGTCACAGCTGTTCTCTAAAAATCATTTTATGGTTTGGTCATAAGTGACTCTTACAATAACAACATCAAATGATAATTTTTACTGATTTTTTTTACATAACATATTTTTAAAATAAAAAAAGATAAAAATAAAATTAAAATAGTTTTGTAATTTCTTTATTTATATTTTCAACCAATACTCTTAGTTTGTTCTATTAGGAATATATATATTATTATGTATGTTTGTGGTGTTGAGGTATGAGTTGATTTGCATGTGTTCCAACTAAAGTGTGCAACCATTTCAGTTTCTTCTAGACATAACTCGAAAAGTTCTAATAATTATAATGATGAGATAAAGGTTGTAACAGGAGTTACTGTGATGCATAATGATTTCTAGTATTCAAGACTAATTAAAACATTTTAGGATATAATAATAAATTTTATTAGTAGGTCTGGTCTGGCAAGGTATTTTATTGGCCTTCAGAGCCAGACAAATAAGTGCCTAGAAATGAAGTTTTATCTAAAATTATTGTACCACCATACTAAATCTAGGTCAAGCCTTTCAAGATAGAATTTTTTTTAAAAATTAATGCAAATTCTTTATTTTATACTTGAAACTACAACAAGATATAATAAATATTTGAATAAATTGAAAATCATACTTTAATTAAATCTGAACTTTAATGCAATTAGCCTCTCATGTTTTGTTTTTCCATCTGTTACTAAACTTCATCAAACCAAATTAAAATTCGGATCTAGGTTTTTTGAAAGCAAAAGAAACTTTATTATTTTGAGGAAGTTTTTTTTTATGCTAGGCATTTATTAACTGGAGTATCTTGGTATATATAAATAATAGTGAACTTTAAATATGAATCATTGTAATATTAGGGCACTTGTCAAATTTAGCAAAATTTTATTTTTACAGAATTTGAGAACAGAAAAAATTTATTTTAACAAAAAGTAAATTGTTGATAAATATAAACAAGCTATTATCAATCTTACTAATTTAAATATGTTATCAAAAATGCTATGAACTAAGCACATTGAATTACCTACATAGAAAATAAATAATTAAAAATATTAAATAAACAGATTTGATTTTTTATGCCAAAAACTTTGAATACTGAAATATGAAATGTGCATGAAATTATTAATGTGAACTTGTGGAACTATCACATTTGACTTCTCACATTCTAGTTCAGAAATTTAACAGTTTAACATATGAAGTTTTCAGTTAATGGGTAATTTTACACAGACTTAATGTAAATCCTTCTTTTTGTAAATAGTTGTTGTTTTTTACCCACTTTTGAAGCTTTGTTCATCATCCTAGAAATCAGTCTCTGGGGAAAGATAATCACTTATTTTCCAAAGAACTGAAGTAGGATTTTCAGTTGTTTTATCTTGTCCAGAAGAATCACTTTAAACTATAGAGGCTAGTGTTTTGACTAGCTGAAATTTATAAATCACAACAGGAGTTGTATATTTTCTCCTTTTAAAGACGGCTTGTTTCATCATCAATTCGTATAACAGTGTTATTGTTTCTAATTAATAAACCTCCAAAATGTGTTGAAGCTTCTGTGCTTGTACTTGTGTTTGTCCTATGTGATATTGATTGACAATCAAACCACCATACTGATGTTGACCTTGGGTAAGAAGGACTGCCAGAATCCACCTGAAATCATTCAAACTCTTAGAATTTCAAATAAATTTTTTTCCAATTTTTTTAAAAACAGTAATTGTAAATAAAACATTCCCTTTAAGAACTGCATATTATCTAATAATTCAACTGGAAATAGAATACTTGTTTTGAGTTTGTGATAAGAATACTGGTATCTTTTGGAACTAAAGCTTTTAAAGCAACTTAATTTTTTTCCATAAACTAATTTTTTTTAGTTATAACCTTTCTTTTCATGTATGAAAAGAAAGGTGAACTGAATGCTATTAAGCAGTACAGCAATACAATTGTGCTCATTAATCAAATTCTAAGCTTCTCTTGAAAGCATACTTTATTATGCTCTTGACATTTTTTAATGTTAACCATTTTTATAGTGTTGGTAAATATGCATTTAAACAATTTGCTAAGCCTTTTTGTATTAAATCTGGGGCATGATATTTAATAAAAGTAACAATATTTAAACATTAGCCCATAATATGTAGTAACAAAATTTGATAAAAACCTTTTCCTAGCATGAATGAATGAATCCACTAAATTTATTTTACAAGGTGAGATATCTATTGAATGTATCTATAAAATAACAAATACAATCTTAGTGTTAGTTTAGATGATGCATTTTATTAAATTTGTGTTCCACGATTTTAGGGGATTTAACTAAATATTATGTTCAACAATTCAATAAAACCATTAAAAAGTTTAAATTACAATAAAAAATTTCTCGTGTGACTTCACCTAGGTAATTGCAAAAAACTTAATGATAATGAACATTAATCCAATGAAATACTAAATTTTTATGAGGATTCTTTAATACTTGATGTACTTTTATAACTGTTTGTAAGCAAATTGTATTTGTATTGTTAACGCATAATTTAATATCTTGTGAGTAGTTTTTTTGTCAATGTCTAACCTTCCAAGTGTTGAGTCTCTGGGTAAAATGGTGCCCAATTTTTCTGCTGTGCATTATTTTCCCGCTCAATAACATAGATAAACCAGTTTAATGATTCAGGAAAGCCTGCGTCTGACAGTTTGAAAAAAGCCCGGACTAACACTCAGAGGATTAACTTAAGGTGACCAAGTAAATTCTATATTTTAACAAGCCTTACTTTTTTAAATAGAAAGCTAGTCTTTTTCAGTTAGACTAATTTGATACTTACTTCAAATGATATATCATTGAATCTGTAGTATTTGTCACCTTTGAAAAAATATGTTTTACTATTTTCCCACTGAAATGCAGCATCAATATTATTTGGCAGACCTTTCCAGTTGCTAACTGGCTTAGGATATTTGCTGCTTACAGGAGGGTCGCTATTACTATCATAACGCCAATATTTGTCTCCTGACAAGAAAAAAAAATTAATGTCATTTTATACAACTAGCACATTAATTGTTTTTAATTCAAATCCATCAATACAAATAAAGTTCTAATCTTAATAAGTTAACTAAAATTTTTGTTCTTTTTTCTTGTAATTTATTTACATTTTACACAATCTGATATTGTTTTTCTTACTGTTTCTCACTACCAATTTTTTTTACTAAAAGTTAGTGAAATTACGATCAAAGTTAGTGAATCACTAAAATTTCAACTTGATAAGCATGCTTGCAAAATTTTTCATATGCTGTTATTATCTTTACTTTATACATTTGTATTAATTGCTTGAACAATTATATTGAAACTTTACATAGAAGTATGCTACAGGTCTAAGATAAAAAGTGTTCTTCAAAATGAAAAAAAAATGTTAGCCTGTTTTAAAGAAATTTGAAAAAACATTGATGATTTTATTCACAAGGATATTAGTTTATTATTTTCCCATTTCCTTAATTTTTGAACCCTCCTACTTTTAGTAAAATTATCCCTTAGAAGTTTTCAAACAGAAGACAGGATATAAGTTTACAATAAAACAAAAAATATTGGTCTGATAGGTAAATTAAATGTCTTTAATGTCTGTGATAGACAATTTTTGATAATAATTGAATCCTAAATAACTAAAATAAACTTTTTTTTTTAAAGGAATGACAGTGTAAGATCATTATATTTTTCTATGGTATTGAAGTGAAGATAACCAAGAAAGTATGTTTACCAAACTTAGCTAATTATAATACCTGAGCCTACAAATTGATACAAAGTAAACTGAACATTAAATATATGGTATATATAAATTTATTGATAAAAAATCGTAAACTGAAAAAATTAGCTACGCCCCTGTCTATAATTTAACAATAACCCTAAAAAAGTTTTCACTTTTAAATTATCAAAATAATATTCAAGAAAATAAAATTTGGTTATAAGTAACGCACCAAGAAAGCAAAATATGAGTGTTCAAAATAACTTAACCAACTATGTTGTTAAGATAAGGAGGAATTAAAAAATGATATGCATGTCAGGTTTTCAGCAGAACAGTACTAACTAAAGAAATGGAACTAGTAACATAAGCAGTTACTGCTAACTGACACACCATTATTTGTCAACTGGAAACCATTCGTGAAGTAAGATTGGTGCACAAATTTAAAAAACTTTCATCAGATTTCACTTCATTAAGAAATAAATAAGATTACAACAAGAAACTTTTTTTCATGTTCAAGATGTTGAATGTTTTAAGCATTTTAAAAATTTGCAGTTTGTCATGACGAAATTATCTCAATCTACTGACATTATTAGTTAAATTACACATTGTCCAAACGGAATCATACTTTTTTTACTATTCTTAGTTGTCTTACACATCACATTGCTAGACGGTGATGTCATCAACTGCAATGTCAGAGTTACTCATTTGCAATTTTTTTTCTCTTTGTAAATTTTGTGCAGTTTATTTTTAAGATAACAATTTTTAAAGTTGATACCTTCTTTAATCAAGAAATTATGCTTCTTTTACTGCTATTGCTATATTATTTTTTTTATGCTAATGTTGTTATTCATTGTTGCTACACTTATATTTTCTACGGTTTTACTGTTGCTATTCAAGTACATCATGTTGTACTGTGTGGCAAAAATTTTTTTTATTAATTAAAAAAATAAATAATAAATAAATAAAACGTAAATAACATAAATAAAAAATAATGAAAAAATAAAAAAAATTGGAGCACTCTGAATAACTTTTGATCTAATAATGGAATTTTCATGAACTAGGACTCAAACTTAATGGTTCATGAGGGTGACCATTAAGTTATTTAATGCAGATGATGCTTTAAGTTACAGAATCAGACACAAAATGTACTTTCTCTGAAGTAACATACTTTTTATCAACGGATTTGGATTCCTGACTCTTAAAATATGGGGAATAGCTGCCATCTGAAAAATATATACAACTTTTTTTATATATAAAAATCCAATTTCTCAGGAATTATTTGACTGATTTTGTTAAAATTTTGTATTTTGCCATATAAAATTACATTCTTTAAAATGTAAATTTCATGTAATTCAAATTTTTTTGACTATTATTAAATAAAATATTATAAAGTAATAAATAATTATTAAAAATTATATTTGTGTATGGAATCATCTGTGGATAAACAATTGTAAAAAATTTTCAAGTCACTTGAAAATTTCTTAAGATATAATGAAATACCTTAAAAGTAAAATGAACATTAAGGGGTCCAAACTTTTGTGCAGTTTCCTGACCAAACTATTGGGACCATATTTTTCAGGTTGTGGCTACCCCTCATATTTTAAGGGTCAGGAATCTAATTCCGTTGAAAAAAAATATGTTTATTCAGAGAAAGTGCATTTTTGTGTCTGATATCATATTTTAAAATATAATCTGCCTAAATAATTAGCATAGTTGAGGTCACCCTCACGGACCATTAAGTTTGAGTCCTAGTGTGTGTAAATCTGATCAATAGACTAAAAGTTATTTAGGATTTTCTATTTTTTTCTGCACACTGTACATAACACAGTCCTATTCATTTTAGGATGATTGAAGTCTATGCAAAATTTATTTCTGACTATTTTTTCATAGTTTTACTCATCTCTGTGTTTGCATTGTTTCTGCCACATTTTGAATTTCTGACCTTAATCTACCTAGGCCTTAACAACATTATAAATGAATTAAAACTTCTATGTGTCTATGTAGTTTCCATGAGTATATGAGTATGCCTTACATTTATTTTACTTCTGTCACAGAGGAATATGCAATCCTGCCTTATAAGCTATGTCAAAAGTGCTATTGTGAGGAATTTCTGTTAACACTTTTAAAATGTGACTAATTTATCTTCAAATGTTTAATAATATCTAAAAAATTTGAGAGTGATCCTCATATTGATTGATTTTTTGCTACTAAGTATTCTAATGTCAGAAGTGGAAAATGCTATATGACTCTTGCTAAAATTTAAACTCATTAATATTGATATTTATCTGACAATTTACATTTTAAGAGAAAAAAGTAATCCAATATTTACTTATTTTTTAATGCCAGTTGAAATGCTCCTCTTACATTGATCGAGTTAATTTTTTGATCTAATCACTCTTTTGTAAGGCTGTTATTTAATTTCAAAATTTGGGTTTTGTCATTTAAATGTACTAAATAGAGTTAGAAGATGTAAAAATTTGTATACCTTACTACTCAAACTTATTTAAATTATTATTAAACTATAAATTATTAAAAAACAATTAATAATTATTAAAAATAATTTTTGTTCAGAATTCTCTTTGAATAAACAAGTTTTATCAATGCATGTAAAAATTTTTTGATTTGCATTGTTAGTTCTAGAAATATGGTCTAATAAGCAAAAAGTAAAAAGAACCACACAATTTTTACTCTTCTTCTCTATTTAGACCAAATTTCCCAGATTGTATATATTTTTGTGGCAGATTTCATAGCTTAAATTATCACGAGTACTAATTAATTTAAATATCTTAAGTTGTTCAATTAAAACATTAAGATTGTATCTTAGTACCTGGAGTTCTAATAGCTTGATCAAAAATTATTCAGTGTGTTTCACTTTATTTGTTGATTGCGTATCAGTTGGTGGGTCAAACTTGATTCAACTGATAATTTGGTTTATTAACGTGTGTGTTATTTAAAAGCATGTGTTATTCAAAATTTGAATGCTCTTTATATTATTATCATTTTCCTAAGATTCTTAGCATGCATTAATACAAACATTTCAGTTTTAACTACAGAGATACATATTTTGCATGTGACATGAATATATATATACACACATAAGAACACTACACTATTATATAAATATGTAGTGAAAACGACTTACCTTTAAAGAAATATGTTTTACCATTACCACTCCATACAAAAGCTGCATCTAGCATATCTGGTATTCCTTCAAATCCTCGTGATAATAACTTTGGATAACCAGTATCCATTTCTTTGTTTGTGAACCTCCAATATCTTCCTCCCTATACATTGAAATTGTTGAGGAGTAATTTAAATTAAAGGAATATATAATTTCTTCAAACATATATATGTCCAAGGATAATTCATCTGATTTACTACACTTCTTTATACAAAGCTTGGTATAATGCAAAGCTCATTGTAATAAGCCTTAAGCAAATTCTGACTGAGTGTATCTTTGTGAAATTTAAATTCATCTAAAGGTATATGGAGTGATTTTAATAAGCCTGAAATTATCCAGCTGAAAAGAAAATACTGGAAAAATTTTCAATTAGCCTCTCACATTGCAAAATGAGAGTAACATATGCAAAGTGCTGGATCTCTGGATTAACCTACAACATATACAAAGCAAATAAGGTATTCAGTAGGAAGTATGTACATCAAAATCACCTTTTAAAACGTACTTCTGGTGAACATGAAATTGCTGATAAATTTTTAGAGCTCTAAATGTATGAAATCCTGATCCTTTCACCACAGACTGGTCCTATACCACGACCTGACAAATTGTTGGTTAGATCTTTGAACTGACCCCCCTTTTTTAAACAGCTTAGGATATTATATATATAATTACTTTTCAAACTACTTTTAACTAATGTATCATCTAAACTTCCCACTTTAAGCAATTAATTCCCTTAGGCAATTACAATCTTTCCTCAGGAGATAAGCTCTTAGGTGCAGGCTTTCTGAGACATCCATTCCAGTTCTAGTTCCAATGTATAAAAATATTCAGAGATATATGAAAATATTTTAAGTGCATTCTTCATTATTTTAATGAGACTTAGTAGTAATAACTGAAAACTAATATATAACTCTTTGTTTTGATTCCTGAAATCTTATTTGTTTGTTTCTGTTCAATTACTATTTTTTCCGATATAAATTGTGTTACTCTGCCATTTTCTTTGCAGGCATTTCCTTTTGTGTACTTAATTTACAAGATAACAGTGTGGATAACTTTGGTAAAAGTTATTCAGACTGATTATATGTGCCACAAAGTCTGAAATCAACCTGTGTGTGTGTATCCAGTATGCCAAAAAAAGAAAAAGACCTGTTAAAATGAATTGATGTACTTCTAAACATTTAATTTATTTCTTGTTTAAAATTATGATTTTAATAAAATCTTATGAAACTTAAAAACATTTTTTAGTTATTGTTTCTAATTCTTCCTTGTTTTCTATCTTTTAATTATTACTATTAATTAACTGTTTAGTAAATGTGTGCCTGTTTAAGTAAATAATTTTTAACTTTCCAAAATAATGAAATATATGTATGATATGGAAGCTTTTTTAGTTTTCCTCCTTTCATGATATGATAGAGCATTTCAAACAGTCTGTAGACCATTGCATATCATTGTAGTTAATATTGGCTGATATTGCAAAATAATGATTTCTAGACATGCTGCTTATTTAGACATTGAATTTATCATGTAAAACAGTTCCTAAAAAGGGATGAAGATCAGTAATTGTCATATGAGATCATATGTTTTATGATAGTTGCATCCTTAAAGAGAAGCACAGTTTTATATAAATAATATATATACATATATGTTAACATATTTCTTACCTTAAAAAAGTAAGTCTTTCCATTTGACCATGTTAAAGAGGCATCTAAATTTCCTTCAAGGCCATTCCAGTCATCTGTAATTTTTCGAGGATATCCATCAGCTATCGCATCTTTGAGAATTTTCCAATAAAACTCGCCTATAAGTAGATAATTTTTAATAAATTAAAAATTTGATTTTTGTGAAAATGTTTTTTTAACTCAATTTTAGCGAACTGAAATTGTGACAATTAAAATAATCTTTTAATTCTTGTATACTTAATCTTTTTATTCATTTTAGTTATATTAAAAATGTCTATCACTTATTTTTAATCCTTTCAAGACAATAGTACTCCTATAAAAGTTAGTAGATCTAGTTAAAGTATAATGAAATTTTTCCTTTTCTTTAAAAAGTATGGTAAACGTATTGTGAAATAAAATACGCGTGTAGTATTAGGCCTGTATAAATTTATTTATACAGGTATAAATTTATTTAAATTTCTGTGCAACTACAAATCTTTTATCTTTTGAATGTGGAATTATGTTTATGTATGAGTCAAAATTTCTGATATGCTACAGAAAAAAAGAAAAACTCTACCTAATAGAGTCAATTCTATCTCAAACCCATTTATCTCAAAAATTTCTGTGTTTCATAAATTTTCTACCATAACAATCGAAATTCAATGTATTTTACATGGTTATCTTGAAAACCCTTTTTTTTTTCAAATCCTCTGTATCTCGAATTTTGGAGGAGTGTGGGGTGGATAAAATTTGATGTTACTTCAGCAACAAAAGTTGCTGATAAACAAAAATTCCATGGATATTCCATGAATATTAAAAGTAAATTCACAAGAGTAGAAGAATACCCTAAAGTAAAAGAATTCATAGAAAAAAAATCATAGAATTAAATGTCAAAATTTCTTACGAAGAAATTTTGCAAGTAGATGATTTCTTGGCCTCTTGCAGAAATCTTGATTAATGTGAAGTTCGCCGATAATGTGAAACAGAGGAATGCTTTACAATTGGGGCGTCGTGAATTGAGCCCGTGAAAAAATTATCTCAAATCCACGTTTTATAACATCGTATTCAAAAGAATCGAAAAACCACATGGATTTATTAAAAATCAGCATGAACAGACCGTTTTTCTCACATATATGTACATAATGTATATTTCGGAGTGAATAATCAGGATCAAACAGTAATAGGGACGTAGATTTTTTATCCTGATTTCAAATAGGGCTGCAATTTGTAGGATTGAAAATCAGGAATCAACCCTGAACCATACATTCTTCAGATTTTTTTTCTTTACTTTTTGTGCTATTTTTATTTGAAGTATATTTTGTATGGGTTAGATCTCCAATGATTGAAGTATATTTTGTATGTGTTGAAGTATATTGTGATATTTAGAGTACTATTTTTGACCTATGGAGCTACTAAGGTTGCTGTTTTTGAATGTTAACTTCAAAGGAGGACTTGTAATTATAATGATAATACTTAATGTTTTCCAGTTAGTTCTAAGCTATTAAATTTTTTTATGCTCATTTATTAAACAAATTAAATTTCGAGAATCATTAAAAGAAGTTCGACAAAAACTTTAGTTCTTATGTGAAATGCTCAGCACTTTTCAGGGAAAATATTAAAAATAACATGTTGCAAGGTAATAATACTTCCGAAGATCTTTTCAATTTTATATGAAAATTCGTTGCTCACCGTACAGAGATAATATTAAAGCAATATTATTAAAAAATTTATTGACTTAAAGAAAAAAAAAAAACGGTGTAGCTTTTTACAAAAACAAAAGTTGATTTGTATTTCTCACCTCATGAGCAAGTTTTTTATTTATTTATTTTTTTAATCTCGAGCTTTTGATTGGTTTAAGTATTAAAAAGCTTATGAAACTTGCGAATTGAAATAAAAATAAAGTGGATAAGAACATAGATATCAGAAAAAGTGAAAAAAAAAAGTAGGATTTATGAAGGGAAAAAAGAAAGAAACGTGTTTTTGTCTTCTACCGTACAAGTTTTCTATTCATGAGGTTATTAGTAAGGTATTTTTTTATGTTCATGAGTATTTTTGAGGTGTTTTTGTTGTGTATTATCTTTTTTTAGGGAGTTATATTTGTGTCTTTTTAAAAAAATCAAATGAATGTGATGAAAAAAAGCCTTAAAACACCTCTCCAATGGCAACACTAGTTTGATTTTAGGAAAATCATATAAATGCATATGTTTTTTTTAGCTTACCTTTAAAAACATATGTACTTCCATTTTGAGTGCGAGTCACAGTATCTATTGAGGCATCTTGGCATAAATCTGGAGCATCACTGGTATCAGGTGGAGGGCCGGAAGGTTCTTCATCAGGTGGTGGAACAGGCTTTTCTTTTGAACCTATAATATTGTTGGTTTAAATTTTCACAAAATGTTTAAAGAAAAAGAATAACAAATAATATTTTATGAAGTAAAAGGGAATACTGGTGATTTATTCACTAGTGATAACGATGATTTATTAATTCAGAATAGATTACCATTACTGATTTGCCTTTTTTTCTTCTAAAGATGTGTCTATAAAATCAACTTTTTCCCAACTTACTAAACATATCTAATTTTCTACTTCCTTCCGTCCCGCAGTGGACTGATCGTTAAGACGCGGTTCCCAGCAGATCACCGAAGTGGAGCATCATTGGCTACGGTCACTGAGCGGGTGGGTGACCACTTGGATCAGTCTGCGTGGGGACCGAGGGTGTGCGGTATGGGTCCTCGTTAAACTGTGCTACCGTAAAGTGCTCGACTTCGCCCGCAGGTCGTCGGGCTACCGAAGCAGGGGTGCCCTCCCCTCCGCAGAGGATCAAAATTGTGATGGCATGTCTTCGGATCATCCTCCGGGATGTTTCCCAGACCGTCGCCAATAGCCCGTTGTGCAGCTCTAGTGCGACGTAAATTAACAACAACAACAACTTCCTTCCTCGTATAAACTAACTTGTTAGATATAAAATCTTTTTCTGTATTTGATAGCATAAATTTATGATGAAAATTAAATCTAATCTGAGTTACAAAAGAATTTTTAATTCTTAAGTTAAGCTTTAAATAGAAAAAATTTGTTCTGTCTTTGCACTTATTTTTTTTATTTTCATATTTAAGCAAGCGCATGATAATTAATTCTAATTGTCCTCTCGACAATAAAGCTGGAGAAAAGTAAGTTTTGGAATTCGTTTTTCCCCCCCTAAAGCTGGGTTTCCACCGATCGCAACGGCAACGTAGATCAAAATCTGTTGCTGCGTTGCTTCCTATCTGTTGCCAAAGTTTTTCATACCGGTAATTGGCAACGACTCTGTTTCTTGTCTCGCGCATGCTCAGAAGACTTATCACGCGATACGGTTGCATCATCTCCTGTTTCATTTCATAATTCTTATTTTGTTTGAAAGCGCTAAAGTTCTATTTATTAAAATGGAAAGAGCAAATTTGAAAAAAGTTTATTTTTTAATATGCATTGTATATATTTTTTCATCTTATCTTAATTTTTTTTTTATTTTGTAAATTATATTACATATTTTAAACAGATTTTTTTATTATTAAACTAAACATTTACTTGAATGAAAGATTGTGTTTTGATCATATTATTAAAGATTTCAGCTAATACGAACCTTCTATTTCATTGTGATTTTTTTATAGGGTAATGAAGTTTTTATAAATCAGTTAGGTAAAAATTTTAAATGCTAGGAATAGAATGTAAGATATATGAACCTTTTTAATAATTCCATAATGGTAACAAATCATTACATAATTTAATATCTTTTTCTAAATATGATTCCATAAAGATAAGTGCAATAATTATTATTTTGAATGGAGAATTTACTTTATCTTTGATTTTTATTTACAAATTCGAAATCAGCTTATTGTCTTTCGCAATAGTTTTACAGATGAAATTATGTCTTATCATATACAGTTTAATTTTTGCTAGTACAGTGTTCGGTTCAACAATATCTGCAAGATAGTTCTTTCCACATTCTCTGGAGTGATCAGTTTCTCTTTCTTTTAACATAATGATATGCAGATTACATTTTCTACCATTTTTTTGGATTATCTGCTGCAAAACCATTGATGATATAACCAAATACTTGCATAATCAATACGATTTACTCTTCACATAATTAAATATTTTGCAGACGACAAAAAAACACAATTTATTTTCTTTGTGAATCGCTCAATTTTTTTAGTGCCAAAGCAGCTATTTAAATTTTAACTTAAAAAGTTAATTTAAATTTTAACTTACTCCTTTCAAAAAGACTGTCTCCTCAAATCCATCTTTGGGTCTTGTTAGACTGATATTTGATAATCCAATAATAAATGGATTTGAATAAAAACACTGTAGAAAAATTAGGTAAATAATTTTATGATTTTTTTCTTATTGCGTGAAAATAAAAGGAAAACACTGCTACAGTAATTAATAATTTGATTGTTAGAGAACCCATTCTACAGCAAAATAATCGTAATTGCTTAAATCAAAAAAATAGATGAGGTTATGCTTTGAAAGCCTGAGAACGAGAATTCCAATTGCTTAGAACACAAGTTTTAAAATATTCTGACACATTCCTTAAAAAAAATGTAGGTGAGCAAGCACACAATATTGTTTAAAGATCATGATAAATTTCAAATGCTTCTTCTATTTTACATTTTCATTAACTTATCGGATGAAACAAGTTAAAACAAATCTGATTTTAAATTTAAAGTAGTTTCAAAACACGATTTTTATTTCTTGCAATTAATTATCTGAAATTTATAAAGATATTGCATTAATATATGACTAATGAAGTTTCGATCACTTATAAAAATGCGAAAGCTGTCGAGCGTTCTACGCCCTCTTCATGAGAACGGACTCTTCAATTTTATGAAGGAGCTCTTCATTTTTATGAAACGAAGACTTGTCTTAAACGAATTAATTTCATTTCAGTTTTGAGTACGAAAAATTGTAAGAAAAATCTGTATCCATAAAAATTATAAATTTACTTCTTATTGTTAAAAGTAAAATCCTCAGTATTACGTTTCGTGTTTTAATGTAATAGCAAAAATTTTTAATGCATCACAAATATTTTTGATATGACCAACTCAAAGATGACAAGTTTTATACTTCTTGTATAATTTCAAATCGAGTTTAATTATGAAAAATTGTCATTTAGTTATTAAACTAATAAATAATTTAAAAAATAAGTGTACATAGCCCACCATAACATGGTTTTTGACAAAAATATTTTGCATTTTTCTGAATTTCAATAGGTACCTTCTTCCTGTAAGCTCTTCAGTTATAGACTGAGCTGGAGTAAACTAACCAGTGAAGGAACACTTAAGCTTCGCTTGCCTTTTAAAAAATCATATTAATTTCAAAATTCGTAATTTTAGTTAAATGACAGTGTCAACATATTTGTTACCAATTGCAAATTATGTAAAAAAATTGTAGAGAACTTACATAATATTGTTTCAAAGTTTTGGAGGTTCAAATAACAAGTAGTAAGAAGACCAAGTGAAGGAACAGCTCTTACCAGTGAATGAACACCCAGTAAAGGAACACTTAATTTTGGTTATTTTTTAATGCTCTTTATGAATTTATAAGCCATACAAATATTTAAAAACAAGCCTATTCTTGAAATTATAACATATAAATACTTGGAAAATGTTAACTTTTTTTTGTAATCATGAATTGAAAATTAAAGTGTCAACATATTAACACATACTGTTCATTCACTGGGAAATCTACGCCCAGTAAAGGAACATGCCTGTTCCCTCACTGGTTAGAAGTTGTTCTTCGTATTTTTGACACACTTTTGATGCGGAACATCATTAAAGGTACAAGAAAATTAAAGTTTATCTTTTATTTCAATTAACTTAGAAAAAAAAACCCAGTAAAGGAACACTTGCTCCTTCACTGGTTTTTCATCGTTTGGTGATCCAGTGAATAAACACCCCCTTATCTCAGTACTTTATTATGCTATGATGCTTAAAAAAAATTAAACGTAACTTCAGTAACTATATTTTGAATTCTTTTTCACACAGTGAGAAAAATAAAGCTATTACATGCAATTAATTCCATTTCAAACATATAAATACAAACACTCACCTTACAATTTTTTCAAAGAAACAAGGTGTTGCAGAGATAATAACAAATTCAAAAATTTTTCCAGAGAAGTCTATTTGACCAGGTAATCCAAAACATTGCTAGATGACTTCCTATTGTTTGGCAGTAAGCTATTGTTGCCAATCAATCTAAAGAAAAGCTTTCAAATTCTTATTTTTAATCGACATATATGAAATGTTCCTTCACTGGGTAGTGTTCCTTCACTGGTTGGTTTACCCTATTTAGTTTTGTATTTGCGTTGCATTGTTTAAGCAGATCTAATTTCAAATTAATTGAAATATATTCTAAAAGAACACATTTCAATAATTTAGGGTGATAGAAAGTGAGTTTACAATTTGAAAAATGTAGCAGTGTAGCGGCTCATATTCATAATATTTATTTTAGGTTTCGTTTTAATCTTTGTTTACATACTGTTAGAAATTGTATAGCTTTATTTTTTTTATCATTGGCAATAATGCAAAATTATTATGTGTTATAAAACGTCTTTAAATATAATATCGCACGTTCCTAAATCCGGTAGTAGTTTATACACATATATCTATAATTTTTACTAAACACTTTTAAATATTCCTTTTATTAAAAATTTACTTTAGATGAGTAATAAGCTTATAAAACCTGAAACTGCTTTTGAAAAAGAATGATCGTTATAATAGTAACACTTTTTGAAATATGGTTTTAAAATCGTATTATCGGATGCAAAAATGAGATTATTATTGAACGACAATTGGAGGTAGAAATTTCTAACTGAGGACTCACATCCAAAGTTGCTCATCCTTGCTCTTTATATCTTTGCTTTTTAGTTTTTAAAATGAAATCAAGCCATAAGATTTTAGTACATATAGAAAAAATACGTTAAGATACATATTAGGAAGATAAAAAGTCTTATACTTTGTTCAGATATAACTTATTAGATAACTTTATAAGGGTTTATTAAGAGTACATAAATAAATGTTCATGAATTGTAGTAATTTAAAGGATTGTTTAAAAAATCATAATTTGAAGAAGTATTTAATAAGCAATAAATTGTTAGATATTTATCTAATTCCAAAAATAAAATGATCGGACAAATAGTATTATTGAAACTAAAACGTTTCAATCGAGAATAATTTGAGAGAGTGGAATTAAAAGAGAAGAGGAATTATTAATTATATAAGTTAATTCCACCCAGATTACCTATTGCATGCAGATAACCTCACAGTTCTAAATAAAATCTTGATTTGGATTAACAAATAATGATTTTTCTTACCATATAATGCTTGGATTGCTTTTGTATCATCAATATTTAGCTTAAATGATGAATCATATCCTCTGTAATATGGAGCCATTAAAGCTTTCTTCTCATCCGAATGTGATAGACCAAGGGAATGTCCAAATTCGTGTGCTGCTACTTGGAACATGTTAGTACCTGTAAACAGGTTTTGAAAAAATCTTATTACACTGAATCATTCTATCAGTTTTTATCGAGCTACTTTTGTATTTTTTTTTTTTTTTTTGCCTGTGGAATAAAATTGAAAGAAAAAACGTTCCAAAATTGTAAAAAATAAAATTTCTCTTTAATTTTGTTCGTTATTATCATCAAAATGTTAGAAAGATAATTAAAAAAGAAAAAAATTAAACGAAATAAAAATTATACACAATATTTTCACATATATTGGACATGTTAATGGATTACAGTAATTTTTGTTCAAATTACATCAAAATAAATCAAATGACATAATTTCCAACATAAATATAATATACTAATACAACAATTTTGTTATTTATAGCAATTGTCATGAATTCATTTCCTTCTGATTCCTTTGAATTTCCAACTAATTTCAAGAATCCGACAAATGGCACGAAACTGCCGAACTTTTCGTGGAAAAATTTTCAATAAAAGTATCGCCATTTATTGAGAAAATGGCAAATAACATATTATGCATTGGACGAACTGAGTTCGGGCTTCACGGAATTGAAGCACTGATTTTTCTCTAGCCCGAACTCAGGTCGGGCATTCCGAAATTGGCGTATTTGCGTTGCGCGGACTTAGTTCGGGCGTCACATGCTAGGGATTAAAATTATAAGTTTATTAACTTGCATATCGATTACTAAATGCGCAAATGTTGTAAATGAAATTTATATTTTGCAATTGAAGTTTAATAAATGCAGCTGAGAAACAACCCAGCACACTTCTAACATCTAATTTTATGAACTAATTTCCAAACTGTTTTTTAAATGCTTGGGAAAAATATTTGTATAATGTCAGCAGAGTATAAATTACACTGGTCATTTATAAAAAAAAAAATTGATCTTGCCTTATTCGAGTGTGGGGATTTCAATTCTGAAATTAGTTTTCCTTCTAAAGCTACAGATTTTTTTAAAATGACATTTTCAGTTTATTATTTTTTTTGTCGAAACGTACATATTTAAAAACGTTATATGTAACTGAGTGTTGCGTAAATTTAGCGACAGACTTCTAGAAGAGTTAGGGCATATCATCAGGATTAAAATTGCGTGCATGAAAATGTCATTGTACTCGGCTAGGTGTGATTCCTATTATGACCCGTTCTAAAACACACAAGGAAATAGTTCTTAAAAGGAAACCACCCCTAGCGGCTTATGATGACATTTCCGGGCTTGGGTGCACTTTTGATCCTGATGATGTGCTCTAGCTCCCCGAAATGTTTTGTCAAATCATTTATGTGATCCCCTGTTATTTATGATGTTTTTAAACTTGAGCAATCCGTCAAAAAATTCACAGAAAATGTCATTTAAAAAAAAAATAAAAATAAACTGCCGCTTGGTATCAGAAACCGATTTCAAATTTGAAATCAGCGATTCCAAAGTATATAATATTCGTTAAAATAATCCCTTTCAGCAGAAAAAAAATATTACCCGTGTTTTTCAAAGTACTGCGGTATTTAATGTGAGTTTGTCATTTACAGCATTTGCACAAATTGCGCTAGATGCATTATTTCTAGTTGTTCTGATATTAAGAAAAATCACAACAAACAAATAGTTAGTTATTTAATTTAGTAGTATGAATTTGAAAATACACTATCTGACTAAAAGTATCCGAACACCCAGTGGTACGAAATCGAAGAGTCCTGAGACATTTATTAATATCATGTTGGTCCTCTTTTTACATCCATAACAAAGCCTGTATAAGTCTGGGGAGTTCGGTGGCTATAGAAACTAACTTTCAAGTGTCCATCACAGCTGAAGTGAGCAATGGTAGTGAGAATGGTCAATTTAACTGGCTACGTAATCTGCTTTCTAATAGAAAACTACTCAAATTTTATTTTGTGACGTAGCTAAGTTAACTGTTGACCGATCATAAACCTAATGCGTAAAATGTCCTCATTAAGACCTTTTTTTTTGCTCTGAATATAAACAAAAGCCTGCTCTGAAGTGCCTTTCTCTAATGTATACAAAATAAATCTTGTTACGTAATAGAACCGGCTGAACCTTTTGCCTTGCTTCGGAGATTCCCTTACTTATGAGGCACACATAAACAATCAAACCAAAAGTTAAGAATATCCACCCCGTTCGCATCGTGTATTCATTCCAAAGGTGCTGTATGGATCTTAAAAGGCTGATCCTACTTTTGAACATCTATTTCCGTCAAACTATGGCTTTGATGTTATGATGACAGAGCAGTTATATTGCTGGAAGAAAAATGGGGTTTCTACGAAATATTACCATAGAGTTTGAACATTGCTCATAAAGTTCACATACATCTCAGAGTTCACGTTTCCAAAACCAGGAACTTAGGGACCCGGGTCAAATTATGAAAAACACTCCCACGCCATGATGTTTTTGTTGTGTGTCCGGTCCGAATACCTTTGGCTAGATAATATATATNTATATATATATATATATATATATATATGTATTGAGAATTCATATTTTAATAAGTCATCAGCAATTAGCAATCAGCAGCTGTTACACTTAATATAATGTAAATTCCGTATTATAATTCTGTTTTGCAATGACATATTTTTATGGGGGTAATATTTATATATTTAAGGGTTCTGATTGCTGCTTACACAAATGAAAAATGAATAAAATGCTTAACTCTTATCACTAAATTATTTTAGTTAATATTTTTGATTCTACATATGAATATACTTGTTAACTGTGAGAATTATTATAAAAACTGACAAATTTGATTTGAATTTAAAATTTTTAGTTCCGATTCTTTACTTGTAACGATATTAAATTAAGATATTAAATTAAAAACTATTTGCAATGTGGTTAAATCTGACGAGAATAGACAGATTAATCACCTTTTTTGCAAATCATATCAAGATGCGTCCGTCTGCCAAATGTAAATGTCTACCAAAAATCTAATTTTATCAGTATTATTTTCTGATTTTCCACAATTATAGATAAAAAATATATTGAATTTATAAAAACGAAGCATTTAATTTTCAAAAGTCATACCGGATCTTTCATCAATTGTCCATTTTTCTTCATCATCAAAATGGGCATCTCCACCAAATTGTGGAAAAAAAGCATGGGCTAATGTCTTTCCCGGGCCATCAAAAGGATCTCCATCTCCATGTTCTTTTTCTTCGAAACGAATATCAATATTGACACGACCCCGTTTTCTTTCCTCAAATGAAAGTGTTGTAACATCTCCCCATATCTTAAAATATTAAAAACAATCCAAGTTGAATAACATTCTTCTTGAAGTATGTGTTCAAGATACAGATGGTAAATAATTTAAAAGTATACAAATATATTAATACAAAATATATCATCTAATCATATAATAGATAAAGCCACTTTTATCAAAAGTTATATTTTTTTTTAGTTTTTAACAGGTACATTACAAGTTGTTATTTTAAGCTTTTATTCAACTTCCCTGAAAAGCTCCTTCCAACTTAATATTCCGTTTTAACGACTTGTGAGGATAGTTGTTATCGACAATGTCAATCTTCATCGATGTAGAGGGTACACCAACATAGAATCGAGTTAACATTTCTTATATACTAGTGATTTGGAATTGTATTTTTGTAGTGGTAGACACACTACAGTACTCCCCCACCAGAATTATATCTGTGCTATAAGAATTATATATGTGTATAGAATTAGATATGTGTATAGNTAAAAGAGAAAATAGTATATATTTACTACCACTTTAAATATGAAAATAAAATCTCCCGCAAAATGCGGGAGAGTTGGCAGGTATGGGATAGTTGTTATCGACAATGTCAATCTTCATCGATGTAGAGGTACACCAACACAGAATCGAGTTAACATTTCTTATATACTAGTGATTTGGAATTGTATTTTTGTAGTGGTAGACACACTATAGTACTCCCCCACCAGAATTATATCTGTGCGAGAATCCGATGAATGTGGGGAGAGTAGATATCGACAATGCCAACCTTCATCTATGAAAAGGTACTCCACCACAGAATCGAGTTAACATGTCTTATATACTAGGGAATTGGAATTATATTTTTGTAGTGGTAAATACACTACAGTTTTTAACAGTTTAGTAATTTTTTTTCAAATACTACAGAATGAGATAAAAAAGAAATAGGTTTTCCTCGTCTTCATTAGTGTCCAGATATGCATTGTAATTTTTGATCCTTTAAAAAAAAATTAAATTCTTAAACAAATTAATACCGCATTAGATTGCTTAAATTTAATTACCCTTTGTTTTGTTGTTTAGTTGTTTGTATTGCAATTATTTCATTAACAAGTTTGAAATTAAGATCACAAAATCAGTTAAATATTAAAAAAAAAAAAGTTTTCTTTTCTAAATGTATACGTTAATAGTAGAATAATTCGCCACAAATAAACCTTTTCTATATTCGAGTTTTTATCGTGCGATAAATTTTAGCAGAGAAATCAGTTACTATAAGAGATAACTGTAAATGTTCTTATGGATATCTTTTTAGATTACTATTATTTTTTATTTTAAATTTTAGAATCAATCAAGCAATTAATTTCTTTTGCTTCTTTGCTCTTTTTTCCTTATCATTATTCCAGAAGCATATAATTAAATGAATTTTTATACCGGTTTTTATAATTGTAATATATAAAACAGTTCAGTTTACCTTAAAGGCTCTTGCTATTTCTTTATCAACTTTGAGTTTATCTTTTAGCCTGGTCGGGTATTTGGAAATTCGATATGTAAGTTGTGATACTCTCCATTTGCTACCTAGAATTTTTAGAAGGAAAAACAATATTAATACAAAAGAAAAAAAATTAAAATTAACTACTGATTTTACTGTATAAAACAATGGTTTAGTTAAGAATGAGTTTGAATCTATTTATGAAACTTTCATAAAAATCAGATCTTTAAAAGACTTTCTTAACCAATAATTTTAATCCAAGATTTCTTAAAAACTTCGGATCCAAATTTAAACAAAAATGGAAATTTCCACGTGGAGATAGCTGATCTACTTGTAAATCAAAACTGTTTAAAACTGTAAAAATATTAATATTCCTGTATTAATAAGATATTTTTGTTCTATGTGATAATAATGTCCATCTCTTCAAGATTCATCTCCCCCTAGAAGTTAATAACAATAATTTGGTAAGTCATAATACAATTTATAACAATGAAAGCAAAAATTTATACTTCAAGCTCTCGTTGTTCTTTGAATTTATCATTATCTTGCTGAGTGGGAAATGATTAATTTTTATTAGCAACTTTTCCTTCCTATTTCACTTATTTTCATCACTTATATTCATATTATTTCCTTCATATTTACAAAGCATTTTTATTGTCATTAAATTGTTTAAAATTATTTTAAATATATATTTATTAAAGCTGTTATAAAAAAGCAAATACCTTATGCATTTGCAATTACCTATATTCTTTGACAAGATAATATCAGTCTCAAGGTTAAGCGAATTTTTCACTTTCCACATTGTCCCCAATCCGTTATCATGGTTTCGGCAAAACTATTAATATTTTGCGTTTTGTTTAGAATTTGGGATAGGATAGCGTGGGAAAAAGTTAGATTTGCCAAAATTATAGCAACGGAGAGGGGAAACATGAGAAGAGTGGAGAAATCGTGTTACCTTGAGACGCCTATTCCAATTAAAAATAGTATAATTATTCAGTACAAGACATTAAAAGAAACACTAGAGATGAAAGAATTCGAATACGGCAAATTATTTGTTTCAAACAGGCAAGGAAGTTACTCGTATCTTGAAGCAACCGAAAATTCATCTTTTTCTCTTGGCATGTTAAATTTCAGCTTGAGTGCCTAGTGGCACTTAAAGTAATTTAGTTGAAAGTGGAATCGTTATGATAATATTTTACCATAAACTCTTCCGCGTCAAATTTAAATAAGTTATTATTCGATCTATGCATTTTATTGCCGGTAGTGGATTCGCAACTTTGATTTTCACAAAACTTCTTCAAACATTGATTTACTTTGACGTGAAACTATTTCACTGCTTCATCACTGATTGTGCAGTGAAAACAATTTTACAACTTTTTTTTTCAATTACAGTATTTTTGAACTTAAATACTGTTTTGTTTATTTTCATTTACTTGAAAATGAAAACTTGTGTAATTACATTTTTGGAAAATTTTTATTTCGGTATATGAGAACATGGATTTGATTTAAGGCGAGAATTTTTCCTTAATTTATTTGAACAAGTCTTAGACAAACTAACCGGTTTACAGTCGTAGAATCAGAGGAATATTTGAGAGATATTATATATCCTATAATGTTCAAAGTTGCTTTTCTTAAGTTTACTGAAATATGTTCGTTATTATAGATTCTAAGAATAAACATTTGACACAAATGTCGTAATTTAATATGCTGAAAAATTGGAAGGAAAAAATGGCACCATGTTTTCAGGTACAATCAATTTATTTTAACTTTACTTTTACTTTCTGTTCAATGAAGATCTGAAAATGTATTGGCATTGAATTTTCCAACACTTTTTTTTATTATTTTTCTTGAAAACAGAATTTAATGTATAATTTTAATCCTATAAATTTAAGGTAGGCAATGTCTTTGTTATGCAAAACATGATACGTGAAGAAATTACTCAAACTATAAGTAACAGAAATTTATCATCGATAATTTGATTGATTCATCTCCGTGTCCATAACCATAAACAACCATAAACTTTTCTCGCCTTAATTTCGATATTAACACGTTAAGCGCCGCGTCAGCCTTCGGTGGCTGACACTGGGCTTTCCATTTAGGCCACGTCAACCACCGGTGGCTGACACTGAAATTACATTTAGGCCGTGTCAACCACCGGTGGTTGACACTGAAATTACATTTAGGCAGCGTCAATAAACGGTGATTGACACTGAAATTACATTTAGGCTGCGTCAGCCACCGGTGGCTGACACTGAAATTACATTTAGGCTGCGTCTGACACCGCTTGCTGACACTGACCTTTCACATAGGCTGCGAAAAACAGCTGGCTGACAGCGTATAACATGATATAGAACTATAAAATTTACACTCTTTTATGGAGTTGCAGAAGATTTTTCAAAATTTACTTAATTATTGTGATTCTTGGTTTAATAAATTCAATTTAGTAGATTTTTATCCCGCACAATTTTTAGACAATTCGTAGGCATATATAATTCACCCCTTTTTTCAGATATGTCATTCTAAATCTTTTATAAACTAGCAAAATCTGTCTATGTTTGCAAATTTAGTTTGTAGTTATTTACCGTGTGGCCAGACGAGCAAGTCATGTAAAATTAGCGTGGTATTCAACGTGTTAAGGAGACTCTAACCAAGATTTATCTACAACCGAGGATAATTTATGTTTGAATCCACAAATCAGCTATTTCTCAGGTTTGGATCTCAATCACATACGTCAGATGTAGTAACTGTATTAGTATAAGTACACCGAGAATAAAAATGTGAACAAAACTACCAAACTTAGGTAAATTTATAGTGTTTCTGGTTATATGGGAACACCAGAAAGCTCGGTAATTTTTGCCGAAGCCCTTTGGTAATGATTTTGATAAAATTAACAATAAAATATAGTTTAATAATATAAGATAAAATTTGGTAATTTTATCATACTACCAGGTTTATTTCTCCGTGNCCGGTAGTGGATTCGCAACTTTGATTTTCACAAAACTTCTTCAAACATTGATTTACTTTGACGTGAAACTATTTCACTGCTTCATCACTGATTGTGCAGTGAAAACAATTTTACAACTTTTTTTTTCCAATTGTAGTATTTTTGAGCTTAAATACTGTTTTGTTTATTTTCAGTTACTTGAAAATGAAAACTTGTGCAATCACATTTTTGGAAAATTTTAATTTCGGTATATGAGAACATGGTTTTGATTTAAGGCGATAATGTATCCTTAATTTATTTGGACAAGTCTTAGACAAACCAACCGGTTTACAGTCGTAGAATCAGAGGAATATTTGAAAGATATTATGTGTCCTATAATGTTCAAAGTTGCTTTTCTTAAGTTTACTGAAATATGTTCGTTGTTATAGATTCAAAGAATAAACATTTGACACAAATGTCGCAATTTAATGTGCTGAAAAATTGGAAGGGAAAAATGGTACCATGTTTTAGGGTACAATCAATTTATTTTAACTTTGCTTTTACTTTCTGTTTAATGAAAATCTGAAAATTTATTGGTATTGAAGATACCAGTGCTTTTTTTGCTTGTTTTCTTTTAAAACAGAATTTAATGTTTAATTTTAATCCTAAGAACTTCAGGAACTTTTGAAAGACGAGAAAATCATCTCATTACTCATCTCCCTGCTCCCAGCCCTAAAGACGAGGATGAGGAGCCTCAACATCAAGCCTGCTACATCTTTCATGATGCCTTTCATTATTTTATCGCATTTCAGGTTCTTTTCCGAACCACCAATGCAACTTTCCTATGTATGTCCTTTTGGGATATTTCATGATGAATGGGATAAGGGCCATTTCGGCCATGATGAATGGGATAAGGGCCAGTTCTAAAACAACGAACGAACGAATAATTTTAATCCTATAAATTTAAGGTAGGCAATGTCTTTGTTATGCAAAACATGGTAAGGGAAGAAATTACTTAAACTATAAGTAACAGAAATTTATCCTCAACAGCTTGACTGATTCATCTCCGTAAAGTATTATTGAACCAAATTTAGGAGTCTAGTGTTAGAAATTAGGTAACATACTCATCTATGTTGAAAGTTTTATTAATTTAACTATACCGCTTTGCGTTCCATACATTCACTATTGCAGACAACCATAAACTTTTATCGCCTTAATTTCGATGTTAACACGTTGAGCGCCGCGTCAGCCATCGGTGGTTGACACTAAAATTACATTCAGGCCGCGTCAACCACTGGTGGCAGACATTGAAATAACATTTAGGTTACGTCAACCACCGGTGGCTGACACTGAAATTACATTTAGGCTGCGTCAACCACCGGTGGCTGACACTGAAATTACATTTAGGCCACGTCAACCACCGGTGGATGACACTGAAATTACATTTAGGCTGCGTCTGCCACCGCTTACTGACACTAATCTTTCACATAGGTCGTGAAAAACAGCTGGCTGACAGAGTATAACATGATATAGAACTATAAAATTTACACTCTCTTATGGAATTGCGGAAAATTTATTCAAAATTTACTTAATTATTGTGATACTTGGTTTAATAAATTCAATTTAGTAGATTTTTATCCACCACAATTTTTAAACAATTCGTAGGCATATATAATTCACTACTTTTTTCAGATATGTCATGCTAAACCTTTTATAAACTAGCAAAATCTGTCTATGTTTGCAAATTTAGTTTGTAGTTATTTACCGTGTGGCCAGGCGAGCAAGCCATGCAAAATTAGCGTGGCTTTTAACGTGTTAAGGAGACTCTAACCAAGATTTATTTACAACCGAGGATAATTTATATTAGAATTACACCGAAGCAGTATAAATATCTTTCAGCCATTTCTCAGGTTTGGATCTCAATCACATACGTCAGATGTAGTAACTGTATTGGTATAAGTACACCTAGAAAAAAAATATGAACAAAACTACCCGACTTAGGTAAATTTATAGTGTTTCTGGCTGTATGGGAACACCAAAAAGCTCGGTAATTTTTGCCGAAGCCCTTTGGTAATGATTTTGATAAAATTAACAATAAAATATAGTTTAATAATATAAGATAAAATTTGGTAATTTTATCATACTACCAGGTTTATTTCTCCGAGTACAAAATAATTTTACAGCTTGGCCATTTCATTGAGCCAAAAGGTATACTGCCTTTATTCGCTTGGTTTTTTTTTCTTCGTATTTTCTTCTCCATATCTCGTAAACATGTTCTTTCGTTATCTGAAAAGCTATACTTTATAACATGTTTTATCATATTCCTGATGTTTATAAATTTAAAAATCTAAATCTTTGATCGATTTATTTAAAAGAGGCTTTGTATTAGTTAAAAAGTTATTTTTATGAATATAGTGTCCTCTGCATATTTTTATGAAAATAATTAATAAATTATAATTTAATGAATTTTCATAATGCATATCATATCAACATTCTGAAAAGGTATCATATTATTGAACTTATATTATCAGCTAGATCAAACTGAAATTCTTCTAAAACCTAATATAACTCTATAAGTTCTTTTTAAAATCTGCAAAGATGGATTAAAACTAATTCAAAATACTTTACATGAGAACGACTTGATACTAAATTACTAGTAAAAGTATTCTCAAAAAATATATTTTAAAAATGATAATCGAATAGGGATTTTTTTATTATTTGCTAATTATTCTTGTACAATTTATTTAATCATCCTTTAGATTAATGGTTTTTTAGTTGTTTAATATTATTTCTTATCATCAAACGGTGAAGATTTCCACCGGAAGAAACTGACGTAGTGTAGCTTCCTGCCATCTTTAATAAAAGTGTAAAAACGATGCTAAGAAAAGATTTTGAAACAGCTCTTCCTTGTCTTACGATAAAAATTCATAACTTGAAGCAATTATAAAATATATTTGTAGCAATGTTGTTTTAAAATTAATATTTTAAAAAGAAATGAAAAAACGTTAAATATTTATAAAAAGCTAATTTATATGGTATATAAAAGTTTGAAGAATAAAAATATTTAAAATTTAACAATATATCAAAGTTTAAAGTAATTACTTTAGTTAGTTAAGTTTAACATTCAAAGGTTTAGTTCAAATTTTTTTGTTTTATATAGTTTGGTAATAGAGCGTAATAGGCAATATTTGAAAAAATCTAGTCTAGCTTGAATAAAAAATATGTTGGAAATCTAAAGTTGATTTTCTGATGATCTTTTAAAGGACCTGAAAAATAAGCTATTTTTTTAATTTCATCGTTTTCTGCTCAAACGGATAGAAAATATGCCTGTTTAGGAAACAAGAGGAAAATATATATTTTCTTCAAAAAACGGTAAGAATTTTCATTCTAAAATTGTGGTGAAGTAACCAGCAACAGTCTGCCCATCCAAGTAACTGTAAAGTTCACGATAAATTTTTTTTTACTATTACGGTTTTGGTTTACTATTACTATTACGGTACGGTTACGGTTACCGTTTACAACTAGTATGGTTTAAAAAAATGGATACAAAACTATATGTTTTTTTAACCATTTACAACTAGTATGGCTTCAAAACCGAAAAATAACTATCCGAGCATTGGAGATAGTTAAGCAGTTTTATGGTGCTGCCATCTATAAGTGAATGAGTGTATCGTATTCTAATATAGTCCATGGTCCCAAATAGGGGAATGCAGGACAATTAAAACTCTTCACACGTTGAAAGGAATAGAAGGAATATTGTGGTGTCAACGCTTAAACCCTCGATCTGTCGGTCATGAAATTGACATATTAGTCCTCTCTGCTGTATGTACCGATTTGCAAGGAACTAAGTGGCATCATTAGGTGAGCCTAGTTATAGTGTGATAAAATTCTGGTTGTTGAACTGTATTAGATGAAAACAGTTAATAAATAGTTTTTTTTCACAGTCAGCAGTTTGAATATCATTTTATTTATGGTTATTGGACTGTTTTGTTTGAATATGGTAAAATATCAATTAAATAGATTGTTGCTTGACCCTTTTTTCAGAGAGATTTCCAGTAGTGTAAGACATAGATAAGTAAGAACAGACTCTCTGCCTGAAAAGGATTGATTTTTCTAAGCAGGACATATATATATATCCTCCTTTATATTAGTAAGATAAATTCGATGTACCAGAATTCTTTTATACGATGTATTGTTTTATGCGTCTTTTTATCAAAGCAAAGTTACATGGAACAAAAATCAGCCTGAATATATTATTCAGCTCAGTATTTTTGTCGAAATTTTTTTGAATTTTAAATTTATCTAAGAAATATTTTTGTTTATAAGTTTCAATGTACGAAATTGTAAAATAAGCAATTGGTAAAGAAACTGAGTTAAATAAGCGTGTGCGTCATAAAATAAATTTTAATGCAGTTTTTTAAGTTTTAATATATTTGTTAACAATTTAAATACCCAATAAATTTTGTTGAATTTTTTTCGATATTTTTATCAAGAATTAAGAATCGGAAAAAATTAAAAAATTGAGGGAATTTAACTTTTCTAAACTATACTGTAAGTACTGGTATCTAGAAAGTACTCGATTCCTGAGATACCGTAAAATCCATTTGGACGTAAAATACATTTTTACCGTAAAATTTTATACCATAATTCTTACAGTAATATTTACTTATTTACAGGGATTCAGTAAATATCACTGTGAAATTAAGGTATATCATATTTTTTGCTCAGTGAAATTTTGCGTTAAAATTTTTAAACGTAATTTGATGCGGAATTTTCTTACTGTGTAATCTCGATATCTTTGGAAAAATGTGAGTTAGATTAATAAAACAAAATATAAATGTGGCAAAAACAAAAAAAAAATATATAGGTAAAAGTTGAACAAAGTTTAGATTTTATTATGATATTTTTAATGCTATTCTTATTTGATAAATTATTTTATACACTGCCATCGTATTCCTTAGGTATTTCACTATAAAAATATTATGTGATAAATGAAACTATTAATTAGAGAATAAATCATAAAATTTATTCTCTACGCTGGGAATTGCTTTTTTCATATTAAAAGAAAACACACGAATTTCGCATTCTTAATACGATGTCTTTAAATTTATGAATTGTATTTTAATTAACTTAAATCATTAATATTTTCAAAGCAATTGTAAGAGTATAAAGGAGAAAATGCTTAATTTTAGGTCTTGAAATAATGAAGTAGATTTTGGAATAAGTGTGGAAATTTAAAAAAATTTCCAAAACAAGAATTTCTGTCTATTATATTTAAAGTGTATTTTACGAGTTAAAAATTCGGAAAAATATCACAAATTTTTGTTCCTTATCCTACAGTTATTTTTTAGTTTCAAGAGTAGTAAAAAAATCCTAATCATAAATATTTTGGAAAAAAAAATTATTGTTAAATGTTTAAAGTGGCTGAATACCTTGTAAAGCATATCGTTTTCTTCTGGCAGTATCAGAATGACCAATTCTATCTTTAACTCCACATCGTGGTGTGTTCATCATTTCCACAGTTTCATTATCCAAAACACCTGGAAAAAAGATTTTGATTGTTTTTAAGTTGAACATGATTTTTATTAGAAATAAATTCTAAACTTTAATAATGTATTCATTTTTGATTATTTGTTACAAAATACTCTTAATTTTATTTATATAAATTTCATTCATTTATTCCTTATAATTATTTTAATATTCTAATGCTCTAGTACAAAATATATTGTAAGGTTGTTGCCACAAAAATAGGGCACTGCGAGTAGTTAAAAGATACGAAATATTGTGTAATGTTCGGAATTGTATAATGTGCGGAAAATTGTATATACAAGCCTCCTTATAATCGGCAAATTTTTACATAGTATTTATTTTTCAGTCATATGTCATCTAGATGAACTTATCTTTACGATTTTTTCTGCAACTTTTTCAATCTTAAGAATCTGAGACATGGTGGCTCAGAGGAGGGAGTGTTCGCCTTCCAATGAGAACAGGTAGTTTTTGGACTGAGTTTTTATTTATTATTTTTTCTGTTCATTGCACAATGTTTAATTTTATTTAATTTATTAAAAGCAAAATATTATTGACATATTGATAAATTAAATGTCGTGAAATGTAAAATGTACCGTGTTCGAATTGGTAAAACGTTCGAATCATAAGAGAATTAAGTATTAAAATTTTTTGAAAATATTTACACGGTAATAAAATTAACTTTGTTTAGAGAAAAATAATTTTTAGTCAGTTTCTTTAAAGTAACGCATATCATGTGACTGCTTTTAGCAAGCTAAAGTAAATTTGTTTTTTAGATTGCAAATTTCTTTCGTGAATATCTAAACGAATAGTTACTGAACACACAATATGCTGTGTGTTGCCGTGACTGCACTAAATACATTTGTATATTTCGCAGAAATATGAACAATGAACGGCATATGTTAACCCAGACTTGAATAAACAATGAAACACCACAGAAAATCCGAAATGAAATCATGAGCAGGAAAAGAGCGGATTGCACAGATACAAAGACAGAAAAAATGCATCCCGCGGCTACACAAAAAACTAAAAAACTTCAAGTCACCAGGTCGAGACTCAATTCCATCAGAATTCATAAAAACATTTTAAACCTAACACTCTGAATGTACTAGCTCTAAATTGATTTTTTTAAATATGGAAGCATTACTATAGATGAATGGTAGCTCAGCACCTCGTGCTTTATACACTGTTAAAGTCGATGTTCTGCAATGTTCGAACTACAGGGAGATTACCTTACTTTTCATAGATAACAAAATGTGCTCTTATATTCTTTTCAACAAATTGGCTGCTTATGCAGCTTATAGACTACCAATCTGGTTTTCGCCGATACGGGTCTATTATTCAACAACTATTCAACATTATATAAATAATGGAAAAAAACACAAGAATTCCGAATCGATACTCATTACCTACTTTTTGACATAAAAACAGCTTATGACGCAGTAAATAGGAAACAACTTATTTATGCTATGAGGAAATTCAACATCCCTGAAAAGAGTGTTACACTAGTTTCCTTAACGTTAACACGGACTTAAGTTAAAGTCCAAAACAATTTATCAGAACCTGTAACCATCACATATAGGCTGAGACAAGGCAATGCTCTCGTTCGCCTTCTCTTTAATCTAGCATTGGAAAAAATTAATAGAGATGCAAACATGAAGTAGTTTTGGGTTGGGTTCGAAATTACAAGGCTGCGGAGTTGAACATTGCTAGTCGTAAACTCAAGATTGGGTAGGCTGTTCATCACTGGTTATTAAATATAAAATAAAAATTCGTACAAAATACTTGTTTATACAGATGCTATAAATTTGCTATAAATTTGAAGTTTTGGAAAAATTTACATATCTGGGTTTTGAAATGAACATACAGAATATAAGAACTTTAGCAAAATAATTTTCACCAACCGATGCTTCTTTGGTTTAAAGAAATATTTAAGGTCAAACTTCATCACAAGAATTACCCTAGATAACAATATAAAAAAGCTTAATTCGATCTATTTCATTTCATATAGCTGGAACTAGGACATTGTAAAGAAAAGTTAAAGAAACCCTATCTAATTTGAGAAAAAAATTTTAAGAAGTATTTTTGGAGGTGCTCAAGTTAATGGAATTTGAAGAAAAACATGTATAGAATTATACATAATTTACAAAACCCAAGAAATAATAAATTTTTTAAACATCTAAAAGCTAAGATGGGATGGACATATAATTAGAGCTAATGACTACGAAAGAAAAGTATTTAAGTCAGTATTAAAAAAGTATTCAAAATAATTTTTTTTTAAATTAAGAAAACCAAAGACATAATTAATTTCATTAACACCTAAAAGCTAAGATGGTCTGGACTTTTAATTAGGGCTAGTGACAGTAGGACTACTAAAAAAGTATTTAGGACCACACCAAAAGGTACTCGAAAGATAGGACAGCCCAAACTTGGTATTTGAACTGCCTTAATAGTGATCTAGAAACATTAAAAATAACAGGATGGAAAGACAATGCCAAAGATACTTCACGTGGTATCAAATTCTGAAGAAGGCCAGAGCCCATTGTGGGTTGTCGCACCACTGAGGAAGGATGAGGAAGAGGGGCTAATGCTCAATGGATTAGTTTAGAGCTTATAATTTAAATTTCATTTTTTGCGTATTTTGCAAGAGGAAGTAGCGTACTCAACCATGCATGCAGACTTGCCCAACAACCGGTTCACAAGTGACGTACAGTGCGCAAAATAAGAAACGGTCCACCCAGAATAACTTCTGATCTAATTATTGGATCTTTACGTTCTAGGGCTCATTCTTGATGGTTCAAAGGGAGAACCTCAAATATGCTAATTAATTAGCGCAGACGATATCTTAAGTTACGAAATCAGACAAAAAACGAACTTTCCCTGAATAAACATACCTTTTAATCAATGGATTCAGATTTCTGACAGCCAAAATATAGAGGGTAGCCGCAATCTGTGTTATATGGTCCCAATAGTTTCGCCAGAAAAGCTGTCCAAGGTTTGGATCCCTTAATGTTAATTTAACTTTTTGCGTATTTCGCTATATCTCACACACAATTACAAAATATTGCACACAATTATACCATCTTGCACACAATTATACTGTCTTGCACTCGATTATACTATCTTTCACACAATTATAAAATTCGTTTATCCAGAGATAATTCCACGCGGAAAATAATTTTCAGTAAATATTTACCATTTTTTTAAATTTTACTTAATATTAGTCAAAACTTTTTTTGAATTATAGAGGCATTTGATTTTTTACATCGTTTTAAAAAATATAATTTTACCTGGCAAAATACGAAATTTGAGTGAAATCGGTCGAATAGTACCCGAGAAATCAAATTTCAAAAAAGTCGTATTTTAAAAAATCTATTTTTCGGGAGCTATTTCACTAATTTCATTCAAACTTTGTAATTTATCATGTAAAATTATAATCCTCAAAATGACGTAAAAAATTGTATACCTTAGAATTCAATTTTTTTTCGAATAATATTTAATGGAATAATAAAATATAAAGTAAAGTTAACATTAGGGGGTCCAAATTTTGGAGCACTCTCCTGACCAAACTATTGCGAACACATTTTTCAGATTGCGACTATCCCCTATATTTTGGGGGTCAGAAATCGTAATCCGTTGAAAAAAATATATGTTTATTCAGAGAAAATACACTTTTGAGTCTGATTTCGTAACTTAAAATATCTTCTGCGCTAAGTAATTTGCATATTTGAGGTCAGCCTCTCGATCCATTAAGATTAAGTTCTAGAATGTCAAGATCCGATTATTAGATAAAAAGTTATTCAGGGTGATCCGTTAATTTTTTTAATTACTGTATCTTCTCACTGTCACCTGGCTTCTTATGCTCATGAGCTGGATCTTAGCTCAGATGACGCTCTTCTAAATCTGAGTAAGTTGTTTTTCTGGTATAGCGTACAGCACCGAGCAGTTCCCCGTGTTAGTTACGTATTCGAGAAGCTGGACTTATTTTCTTTTCTATATTCTTTGACCCAGGTTTGAATTCCTGCAATGGCTGGTCATTACGATTTCTGCCGCGGCTTCAGCCGACCTCAGTAAACTTCTTGTAAAAACTTCTCCGTGGTGTACGGATCATGAGTTTGCGGTCAGGTCAATATTTCTCCCCATGCAACGCTTGCAAATGTGGAAAAGTTTATGTGTATATATATATATATATATATATATAGTCGGACTTC